>NC_091170.1:39028986-39088986 GCF_040958095.1 Procambarus clarkii | reverse complement strand
ACAAATATATATATATTTGTTAAAATAGGATTGTATTATATATATAAATGGGATATTATATATATAAATATATATATTTATCCTATGTTAAAATAGGATTATATTTATAATATCCCATATTATATATATATATATTATATATATATATATATATATATATATATATATATATATATATATATATATATATATATATATATAATATTCCTTCATCCTCCCACATCTATGTTCATGTATTTCATATTCCTTCTCACGTTTCCATTCCTGCTCCTTCCCACTTCCGTTCCCTGGCCGGTCTTCCAGCATCTGTCTTACAGAAGAATGACTTTATTTTATTGGTGATAACTGGGCCATGTTAAGAGGCTTTCTGTGTTGGCTTGAGGAGTTGTATCGAACACAAGAGACGCGGAAGATGGCGGGAGGTTTGTTCAACTCAAGCCCTTCGTACCGTTGGCTCTCGTACACACCAGGGGGCCAGATTCACGAAGCAGTTACGCAAGCACTTACGAACCTATACATCTTTTCTCAATCTTTGCCGGCTTTGTTTACAATTATTAAACAGTTAATGAGCTCCGAAGCACCGGGAGGCTGTTTATAACAACAACAGTTGATTGGGAAGTTTTCATGGTTGTAAACTGTTTAATAAATGTAACCCAAAGGCGTCAAAGATTCAGGAAAGATGTACACGTTCGTAAGTACTTGCGTAACTGCTTCGTGAATCTGGCCCCCTTGTTCTCTTACAAAGAACGTCGTTTTTCGGTCGTATGCGTTACATAAGGCCAAAAATTGTGGCACAGGAAAATGGAAGTGGCTGGCGCAGGTGAGGTACTGTTCCGTTTTCTGTTATGGGTCCTCTGGTAGGTTAGGAGAGGACACTTTCAATTGACCGTTTTCTTGACGTTTTGAAAGCCTGGGAAGACGGGTTGCTTGTACAGGGATGTTTGGGTTGTGTTGGCGATGTTTGGGTTGTGTTGGCGATGTTTGGGATGTGTTGGAGATGTTTGGGTTGTGTTGGCGATGTTTGGGATGTGTTGGCGATGTTTGGGTTGTGTTGGCGATGTTTGGGTTGTGTTGGCGATGTGTGGGTTGTTTTGGAGATGTTTGGGTTGTGTTGGAGATGTTTGGGTTGTGTTGGAGATGTTTGGGTTGTGTTGGCGATGTGTGGGTTGTTTTGGAGATGTTTGGGTTGTGTTGGCGATGTTTGGGTTGTGTTGGAGATGTTTGGGTTGTGTTGGCGATGTTTGGGTTGTGTTGGAGATGTTTGGGATGTGTTGGCGATGTTTGGGTTGTGTTGGAGATGTTTGGGTTGTGTTGGCGATGTTTGGGTTGTGTTGGAGATGTTTGGGTTGTGTTGGCGATGTTTGGGTTGTGTTGGAGATGTTTGGGTTGTGTTGGCGATGTTTGGGTTGTGTTGGCGATGTGTGGGTTGTTTTGGAGATGTTTGGGTTGTGTTGGAGATGTTTGGGTTGTGTTGGAGATGTTTGGGTTGTGTTGGCGATGCTTGGGTTGTGTTGGCGATGTTTGGGTTGTGTTGGCGATGTTTGGGTTGTGTTGGCGATGTGTGGGTTGTTTTGGAGATGTTTGGGTTGTGTTGGAGATGTTTGGGTTGTGTTGGAGATGTTTGGGATGTGTTGGCGATGCTTGGGTTGTGTTGGCGATGTGTGGGTTGTTTTGGAGATGTTTGGGTTGTGTTGGAGATGTTTGGGTTGTGTTGGAGATGTTTGGGATGTGTTGGCGATGCTTGGGTTGTGTTGGCGATGTTTGGGTTGTGTTGGAGATGTTTGGGTTGTGTTGGCGATGTTTGGGTTGTGTTGGAGATGTTTGGGTTGTGTTGGCGATGTTTGGGTTGTGTTGGAGATGTTTGGGTTGTGTTGGAGATGTTTTCAGTGTGTATAGTGTTGTTTACATACTGTACATTGATGATTTGCTTGTATAGAACTGTGGCTCACTGAAGGGCGAGTCAGCCACGCTGAAGGGCGAGTCAGCCACACTGAAGGGCGAGTCAGCCACGCTGAAGGGCGAGTCAGCCACACTGAAGGGTGAGTCAGCCCACACTGAAGGGCGAGTCAGCCACACTGAAGGGCGAGTCAGCCCACACTGAAGGGCGAGTCAACCACGTATCCCAACAGGAGGGTGAGTCGCCTGTCCCGACTGGAAGGTGAATCAGCCAGCCTCATTGGAGATTCCAACGAGGAACAGCAAGGCGAAATTGGGCGCCAGGAGCCAAGAATCGATCGGGGGGAATCTCAGAAGGTGAGGACGACGCCATCATCCTGGAAGCGGAGTGCGCCAACCGGTGCTGACGCAACAGCTGAGAGAGCGGGAGTTTCCTGATTTCTGAGTCATTTTTTCCCCTTGCACCTCGATTTAGATTCTTATTGGCTGATGGGAAGAGGGGAGAGAGAGGGTGTTGGAGAAGTGTTGCGTGAGAGCGGAAATGGTGGAGGAAGAGGAGGGGGGGGGGGGGTTCGAGAAGTGTTGGGGGGAGTAGACGGAGGGGGGGGGGGTTCTAGAAGTGTTGGGGGGAGTAGACGGGGGGGGGGGGTTCTAGAAGTGTTGGGGGGAGTAGGCGGGGGGGGGGGGTGGTTGACGCTGTAATGACCGCTTTACCCTGTCGTAATAACCGCGGCCTCTATTGTAATAACCCAATGTTCCCCAGTATTAATCCTGTTATCTTGTTATCTCTCGTGATCGTAATATACGCTCTCTGTTGTAAATCTCTGTCTCTCTTCACTCAATACCCCAGCTCAACACTGTTACAGTCCAGCATGACCCCTCACTGGACTGCCACGTATATAAGAGGAATATTAAATGAGGAAGATACACCAAGGATAAGGGTTATTAATTTATTACTAATTATAAAATAAAAACCATTAAAGCACTGCCACCACCTTCCCGACCAACCATACCTGAATGTGTCTATCACCGATCCCCCAGGAAGGCAAGGAATCAGTAACCATGGGACTCCCAGGGTAGTATGAATTTCAGCAATAAATTTTGGAAAATTAGTTTGTGTGATTTACGTTACTAATTTAAATTCAAGGGCAACTTTAGTATCGATTAATTGTAGGAGAACCTGAGGGGGCTTCCAATACAACACCTAAAAATGACAAAGTAACAAAATATATCAAAGGGGAGTTAAGTGAATACCACTGGACAAGTTATACAATTTATTTTATGAAACATGTAAATTAAGACAATTTGAATCACCACCACCACCACCCACGGGATGGGTATGGGGCCCACCACCGCCCACGGGGATGGGTATGGGGCCCACCACCGCCCACGGGATGGGTATGGGGCCCACCACCGCCCACGGGATGGGTATGGGGTCCACCACCACCCACGGGATGGGTATGGGGTCCACCACCACCCACGGGATGGGTATGGGGTCCACCACCACCCACGGGGATGGGTATGGGGTCCACCACCACCCACGGGATGGGTATGGGGTCCACCACCACCCACGGGGATGGGTATGGGGTCCACCACCGCCCACGGGATGGGTGTGGGGTCCACCACCACCCACGGAGATGGGTATGGGGTCCACCACCACCCACGGGATGGGTGTGGGGTCCACCACCGCCCACGGGATGGGTGTGGGGTCCACCACCGCCCACGGGATGGGTATGGGGTCCACCACCACCCATGGGATGGGTATGGGGTCGACCACCACCCACGGGGATGGGTATGGGGTCTACCACCACCCACGGGGATGGGTATGGGGTCCACCACCACCCACGGGGATGGGTATGGGGTCCACCACAGCCCACGGGATGGGTATGGGGTCCACCACCGCCCACGGGGATGGGTATGGGGTTCACCACCACCCACGGGGATGGGTATGGGGTCCACCACCACCCACGGGGATGGGTATGGGGTCCACCACCGCCCACGGGGATGGGTATGGGGTCCACCACCGCCCACGGGATGGGTATGGGGTCCACCACCGCCCACGGGGATGGGTGTGGGGTCCACCACCGCCCACGGGGATGGGTATGGGGTCCACCACCACCCACGGGGATGGGTATGGGGTCCACCACCACCCACGGGGATGGGTATGGGGTCCACCACCACCCACGGGGATGGGTATGGGGTCCACCACCGCCCACAGGATGGGTATGGGGTCCACCACCACCCACGGGGATGGGTATGGGGTCCACCACCGCCCACAGGATGGGTATGGGGTCCACCACCACCCACGGGATGGGTATGGGGTCCACCACCACCTACGGGGATGGGTATGGGGTCCAATACCACCCACGGGGATGGGTATAAGGTCCACCACCGAACACGGGGATGGGTATGGGGTCCACCACCACCCACGGGGATGGGTATGGGGTCCATCACCACCCACGGGATGGGTATGGGGTCCACCACCGCCCACGGGATGGGTAAGGGGGCCACCACCACCCACGGGGATGGGTGTGGGGTCCACCACCGCCCACGGGGATGGGTGTGGGGTCCACCACCGCCCACGGGGATGGGTGTGGGGTCCTTGTGATACACTTCAGTGTCTACCCCTTAACAAATACAATTAAATAAATAAGATAGAAAGAAATATTTTAAAATCCAATAAAGAAAAATGAAGATTAAAATAAAGTGTGGACTAAAACTAATGTTTGTGGGAAATACGTCATTCAAAAATATCAAATTCGGCACTATTCATCTTATTGCAGAGAGTAAAAGCTTATTGCAGAGACACGAAAATTAATGCTTAGAAACAAAGCTTAAAACAGACAAGCGAAGATTTAAGGCAAAGAAACTAAGCTTAATTCAGATAAACGAAGTTTCATGCAGAGAAAGGAATCTTAAGACAGAGAAACTAAAGCTTAAGACAGAGAAACTAAAACTTAAGACAGAGAAACTAAAGCTTAAAGTGTTTCGTCAGGAGCAGCCCCTCATCTCATTTGGGTTGGTGGTGGCAGGACAGCTTTAAGTGTGTCTTTAAGTGGGTGTGTGGGCGTGGTGAGTGTGTGTGTGTGTGTGTGTGTGTGGGGCGCCATACTCCTGCTCCCCCCCCCCCCTCCCAGCTCATTCATGCTTCCTCCTCTTGTAAACAAACGCCTGTGCGTAAGTTCATTCACGTTTGCGTGTTGTAAAAGCGTCTCGTAACTTGATTCACGTGCATGATGGCGTTTTCTATTGATTGTGGATTGACAATCAATAGAAATGATTGTCCGTTGACAGCTTGTGCTGTCAACGGACTTGGTGAGTACGTTCATTAATGCTGATAGGTTGTGAACAATCCCCTTCATTAGTTCGTTCATGCCGATTGGTTGTAAAATAAACCATTGTTTTAGCTCATTCATGATGATAGGTTGTAAACAAATCCTTGTATTAGTTAATTCATGATAATAGGTTGTAAATAATGAGTTGGAACTCATTCACGGCTTCACACCTCTCTGGTGTGAAGGTCCCGACCTAATTCCGAAGCCAATCATGGCCTTGGAAAGGAAGAACCTTCTTCCCTCTTATCTGGAAGATAATATATATCTTCTTGTTTCCTCCTTCTCTTCCTCCCTCCTCTTCCTTCCCTCCTCCTACCCTCCCGCCTCGTCGCCTCCCATTACCATATAAGTTTTGTTTCTATAAAGCCTCGCGCGTAATTTTTTTTTTTTTACACTGAGCAATAAAGTAAATTGGGTGGTGGAGGGGGGAAGGGAGGAAGGTGGGTGAGGGGAGGAAGGTGGGTGAGGGGAGGAAGGTGGGTGAGGGGAGGAAGGTGGGTGAGGGGAGAGGCAGGTGGGTGTTGGGGGGGGGGGGAAGGGGAAGAATGGGTGGGTAGGATCAGCTGGCCAGGAGATGGGTAAGGGTCCAGGAGAGTAGTCTTGATCCTCTAGCTACTTGGCCGGAAAGTCTTCTCTCGTACACTTAAATCCTCCTCGTACCCTCCTCTCCTACCCCTTCCGTCCCCTTCCCTTCCCTTCCCGGCTCTCCGCTAGCTCGGTGGAAGGGAGGGGAGATGGGGGGGGAGGCGTATTGCCGGTGCCAGAGGTGGAGTAATGGCTCACAGCATCAACACAGCCGTCAACACAGCCATCAATACAGCCGTCAACACAGCCGTCAACACAGCCGTCAACACAGCCGTCAACACAGCCGTCAACACAGCCGTCAACACAGCCGTCAACACAGCCGTCAACACGGCCGTCAACACGGCCGTCAACACGGCCGTCAACACGGCCGTCAACACGGCCGTCAACACGGCCGTCAACACGGCCATCAACACGGCCATCAACACGGCCGTCAACACGGCCGTCAACACGGCCGTCAACACGGCCGTCAACACGGCATCAACACGGCCATCAACACGGCCATCAACACGGCCATCAACACGGCCATCAACACTGCCATCAACACAGCCATCAACACAGCCATCAACACAGCCGTCAACACAGCCGTCAACACAGCCGTCAACACAGCCGTCAACACAGCCGTCAACACAGCCATTAACACAGCCATCAACACGGCCATCAATACGGCCATCAACACAGCCATCAACACGGCCATCAACACGGCCGTCAACACGGCCATCAACACGGCCGTCAACACGGCCGTCAACACGGCCGTCAACACGGCCATCAACACGGCCATCAACACGGCCGTCAACACGGCCGTCAACACGGCCGTCAACACGGCCGTCAACACGGCCGTCAACACGGCCGTCAACACGGCCGTCAACACGGCCGTCAACACGGCCGTCAACACGGCCGTCAACACAGCCGTCAACACAGACACTGCTAGACAGACGCGGGTCTGGCGACTCTTGGTGCACAACGCATCTCTCTCGACTCTTAACTCGAAACCTCAGTTCGACTCCCCACTGCTAAAGGGTAGTGTAATTGTCTGTTTATATATCTTCCAGTTCTCTTAGATCACTTCTAATCTTTTCCTTCTCGCTCCTTCTATTTCCTCTCCCCCTTCCATCTCTTCTCATTTCCTGCCATTACGTTTTCCTCTTTGCTATTCATCTTTGAACTACTTTCCCTTTCCAGCGCCTCCTTTCCTTTGCATCCCTTTCGACTACATTCCCTTGTTTTCTCCTGCTCCCCTTATTCCCCCCCCCCTGCCTCCCTACTCTCCCTTGTCTACTTTCCCCTTCTCGTCTCCGCACTTTCCCTCGCTCCCCTTATTTCCTGTCCCCTCTCTCCCCTCAGGTCTCCATATCCAGAGCTTCCGGTGTGTCTTGAAAATTGTCTGTTTCGTTGAGTAATGAGTGTGATGGAGAAGCCCAGGTTCGGAATCCCTCTTTGGGCCTCTGCTGGAACCCCCATCTCAGGGCTCTGCTGGAACCCCATCTCAGGACTCTGTTGGAACCCCATCTCAGGGCTCTGCTGGAACCCCCATCTCAGGGCTCTGCTGGAACCCCCATCTCAGGACTCTGCTGGAACCCCCATCTCAGGACTCTGCTGGAACCCCCATCTCAGGACTCTGCTGGAACCCCCATCTCAGGACTCTGCTGGAACCCCCATCTCAGGACTCTGCTGGAACCCCCATCTCAGGGCTCTGCTGGAACCCCATCTCAGGACTCTGCTGGAACCCCATCTCAGGGCTCTGCTGGAACCCCCATCTCAGGACTCTGCTGGAACCCCATCTCAGGACTCTACTGGAACCCCATCTCAGGGCTCTACTGGAACCCCATCTCAGGGCTCTACTGGAACCTCATCTCAGGACTCTGCTGAAAACCCCATCTCAGGGCTCTGCTGGAACCCCATCTCAGGGCTCTGCTGAAACTGTTTTCCGTGCGATACTTCTCTGAGGGTTCCTTTCGGTCTGCTTAATGTCCTATCAATAACGGCTTTCACCACTACCCTCTTTCCCTCTCTCCCTCTCCCAAGTCACCGAGTTACTCCATATCGTTGAAAGGCAATTTTATCGATTAAATTCTTAAAATCTGTATTCTTTAGAGCGCTGGCAGGAGAGAGATACATAACACGTGGAAAAATATTAGAGGAACTGGTTCCAAATCTGCACAAGAAAATAATATCACATGAGAGCAGGTGGCATGATAAGATGTGCAAAATACACTCCGTTGAAAGGCCGGAGTGCAATAGGTACGCTGAGGGAGAAAGCTAATCAACATCAGACGCCCCGAGACTTTTCAACACGCAGATGAAGAGTCACAATAACGTGATTCAATGTTGTCACGTCAACCCTGAATGACGTTTCGGGCCGTCCTGGACCCATTATCAAATGGATTGTAATATCGACTTGATAATGGGCCAGGACGGACCGAAACGTCGTCGCCTCTTCGTCTTCTTGCGTGGGGGTTTGGTCAACACGCTTCAGTTACACAAAATGGTCATAACTGGCCGACGTCTCTCGGTGTTTGAAAGAGAATTCGACAAACACCCTCCAGAGGATCCCTTTACAACTAGGGTGTGAGTCACACTTCAGGCTGCGAGCAGCTGCGTCTAACAGCCTTGTTTGATCAGACGACCAACCAGGAGGCCTGGTGAGAGACCGGGCCGCGGGGATGTTGATCCTCGCAACCATCACAAGGTAAGGAGAAGTGGGATTCTTACGCAGCAGACGTAAGAATTACGTCTACGTAGCAGAAGTAGAAGTAGCAGGAGATGAAGTTGCAGTAGCACCAGCAACAGCAGCAAGAGTAGCAGGAGAGCAATAGAAGCAGCAGAAGCAGGAGAGCAGCAGAAGTAGCAGCAGCAGGAAAAGGGTAAAAGGTTTGGGGGAGGGATTAATTGAAGGAAAACACGAGCAGAAAGCAGGGGTCGAGGGGAAGAGGACAAGAAAAGGGGTACAGGAAGTAAGGGATGAGAGTGGAGGCCATTGTCGTGAGAGGAGGGAAGGAGAGGCGTGAGGCAACTTGGAGAGAGAGAGAGAGAGAGAGAGAGAGAGAGAGAGAGAGAGAGAGAGAGAGAGAGAGAGAGGGGGGGAGAGAGAGAGAGTAGGCCTATAAGCAGCAGGAGGGAGAGAGTGGAGGGTAGAGGGGATGGTGCTTGCCTAACAGTGACTGAGGGGACGCCAGGTCTAGCTCTTAATAACTTTCTTGTATTTGTTTTTTGTGTTTTGATCATGTTCGTGTCGTTCAAATGCGGTTATGCGCGGTGGTGGCTCTCCTGACACCTTCATTGAGTGAAAATAAAGGGAAGGGAATGACGTATTTAAGGGATCTGAAAAGGAAAAGATGTCGCATGCTGTAATCAGAAGGGTGAGTGTGGAGGGAGGGGGAGGGGGGGAGAGAGAGAGGGGGGGAGAGAGAGGGGGGGAGAGAAGGGGAGAGGGGGGGAGAGAGGGGGAGAGGGGGGGGGAGGGAGGGAAGAGGAAGGCCTACTCTTTGGTTATATGAGTCAAGTACTATGATGATTTAGTTAGTTATATCCACTTGATTTAGTATCTTCTTCGTTATTTGACGTATAAGAAAAACCGTTCTTGCCAGGACCTTCAACAATGTTCCGTAGTGCCACCACATAACTCTCACCCCAGTCAATAAAACGTGACAACTTGGGAGCATTAGATTGGCTGTGATACCAGAGAGAAGATCCTGATCCCAACAGGGTGGCGCTCCGTCCAGACGCACTAGGCTTGACCCAGGTGATTGATTGATTGATAAAGATTAAGCCACCCAAAAGGTAGCACGGGCATGAATAGCCCGTAAGTGGAGGCCCTTTGGAGCCATTACCAGTACCAATAGCTGATACTGGAGATCTGGGGATGGATAGGATCGTCATGGTCGCTCGCAATTTATGGGCCGCAGGACACTTGCTCGCCAGGTTGCAGTTTAATGTGTTGTTGTTATAGATTCAGCTACTCGGAACAAGTTCCAAGTAGCACGGGCTATGGTGAGCCCGTAGTGGACTAACCCGGCACGGGAGCGGGGCTGTAACTTGTCGGGTTTAATGTGCAAAGTGACGCTTTATATCTGAACAGAACAACCTCGGTAGTTTGGTGCCATCACGATCGTCGTCCTTTTCGAGGAATTGTAGTTGTCCGCCTGGGAATTTGCGGTGGAATTCTGGGTCGTGGTTTGACCCGGGATGACCAGTATGGTTATATACTGTCTCCGGCGGTCACGTGATTTTAATTCGCTCTTGCTGAGACAATCATCGTCAGCAAAGCTGTCATTCCACGTGACCTTGGATTTGGGGGCAAGCTCCCCCCCCCCTTCCCTCTAATTCAGCGAATCAGCGTCAATTTCTGTTTTTCTTCTGGACTGAAATTTTCCACATGCTCAGAAAAGAGGGCATTGCTTTTACCCTTTTCGTGTGTGTGTGTGTGTGTGTGTGTGTGTGTGTGTGTGTGTGTGTGTGTGTGTGTGTGTGTGTGTGTGTGTGTTAGGGGGTCAGACTCCTCTTGATATACTCTTGTATCCTTGCCATTATGCCAACGGAGAAAAAAATTGTTTCCTCTTCATTAAAGTGATTCTGACTTTCTCAATGCCCGTCCCCTCGTACTGTATCTGTCTGCCCGCTTCCCTCCAGATATAAGCACACCCAAGACTGTAATACTGCAGAAATACACTAGAATCCTAATTTGAGAGCCGATCAGAAAGTCGTAGCCGCAGTCAGAAACTTCCCAATGTAGCACTTACCCGGCCTCTCCCTGCTGGCTAGTTGCTTGCTTGTTTCCTCTCTTTGCTGGACAATTCTGACACTTCATGTTGGTCAGTATCCCTGCTGACCCCTCTCCATGCTGGTCAGTGTCCCTGCTGACCACCGTCATGTTGGCCAGTATCCCTTCTAAACCCCCCCCCCCCCTCCCCTCCTTTTCCACCCCCTTCCCTTGCCCCCTTCCATTCCCTGTCGTGGCCAGGAGAGGAGTCGGCCAGGCAGAAGCGACCGAGATCAACTCACTGCCAAACTTATAATAAGTTGAGCCCGGGATTTCCAAGACCCGAAGAGCCGGGCCGGATAAATTATTAGGCTGGATCCAGGAGAGCAATAGGTGGTATTAATGAGTGCTACGGCCGCTCTCAATCGCCCCCGATAAACTTTTATCCGGATCGCCGCTAGTTTAGCCGAATCGCCATTCGGATATTTTCGTATATATATATATATATATATATATATATATATATATATATATATATATATATATATATATATATATATATATATATATATATATATATATATATATATTATACTCAGTGTATTCACCATGAAGTAAAGTGCACGGTGTATACATACAGTGGTGTATGTATTCACCTCTCACGATGTATACATACCCAGTGCTCGGTTATAAAAATCCAGGTTGTTTACATAGGTGCTGACATATCCGGATCGATTCTTCATTTAGCGGAACCATAACGTGTTTATCGGATAACTCTTCCGGATCGGACCGGCCTGTGAGGTGCCCGCTTATCTGGATACATCTATTGGACGAGTCGTCGATCGCAGTTAAACAACATTCACTGATGTGGCAGAGACGATTAGACAAGGTATGTTTTTTTTTTTTTTATTTTTTTTATTTTATTTTTTAGTTGTTTTTCTGAATATCTGTTGATTCGTTATTTTATAATTTACTCTCGTTAGGGTTATAAGAAACGCGATGATCCGGAATATTTTCTCGGTATGCCATTCATTGTCCGGAAAAGATATAACGATTTACTGTCCTTATCCGGGTCATTTAATTATCTTAACCGGTCACGATAATATTTTAACTTTCAATTATCTTTTCCGCCCCAGACTATATATATACAGTCATTTAATTATCTTGACCGGCCAAGACATTAATATAAAAATCCATAATTCGCATAAACCGGTCAAAATTATAGGTAAAATGACATTTTCTTATTCGGCTGATATTACATATATTATTTTCTCGTATCCTCACACACCGGATCCAGGGACCTCGCGACAACATGTTATCCGGCGTCGTAAAAGTCTTTATCCGAACGTCAAGTGAACTTATAGAATTATTCAGCCTCATCTCTCTCTCTTTCCCACTCCGTAAAAAAGACAACTGTATTGAATAACTAGAAAAGTACAAACCCAAGCAACCCCTCTAACCTATCGAGGCCGATGCCAAAAAAAAAGTCAATAATACGGTTGCTTTAATTTTTACTAATACGTCGTATTTTGAACGGAGTGAAGAGTTGACGGAACAAATAACAGGAATAAGGGGGGGGGGGGAAGCAGGAACTGAAGGGGGAATTCATTTTAATTTGGGGATTTTCCCTTCGCTTGGAACCCACGTATTGTAAAAATGGTTTCATCAAATGCGAAATATTTATTTAGTATTTTTTTTTTTTATCTTCTCGACATTTATATGTATATATAGATTTTCTCCACTGCAATTTTCATGAAAGGAAAAATTCCGTTGTTGCAACACAAAAATGGTCTTTGGCAATATTCCAGGCCAGTATTGTCAATAAATATATATATATATATATATATATATATATATATATATATATATATATATATATATATATATAAAATATATATATATATATAAAATATATATATATAAAATACATATATATATATATATATATATATATATATATATATATATATATATATATATATATATATTAATCAATTACCAGGTGCGGGCTGACAAGGGTTCAGTTGAGCTGTTAATCTGGTCATTACTACAGTCAACAAACGGAAGCACGCTTCTGTCTATCACACACATGCACGCAAGAGCGCACCCGCCATTTAGAACGCTGTACACCACCCACGTGAGACAGAAACCTGAGTTTGCAGCACCTGTACGGAACCCAGAACCTCAAACATAAAAGATAATCGAGGCACTCCAAAGGTTCTCCACAAGGCGGGTCCCAGGAGCTGAAAGAGCTAGAATATGAGAATGTTGAGAGTAAGAATCTCGCATCACTACGAGGGATAACAAGATAAGACATGACCACAACGTGCAAGGTATCAAGAGACATTGACAAAGCGGACACGAACAGATCCAATAGACACGGACAATTTTATCGTTGGTATTAACAAAAATAAGCAAAGACTGGTTCTCTAGTTCTGTTGCAGATGCAGACGATGAGTCATTATAACGAGGCTGAAGATATGATGACCAGACCACACATGAGAAGATGGAGAAATGAAGACGTTTCGGTCCATCCAGGACCATATTATCCTGTCGCGTGTTGAGGTCTTAGGTTGCCGATCTATGTCAAGTAGCATCACAGAACGCCACCCCCTGGAAACTTTCCAGCGTCGGTTAGACCTTGGACTCTGTCGGCCCTCTCATAGCTTTCTCCCCCTCCCCTCTCATAGCATAGCGAAAGCATAGTTAAGCTTTCGCCGACCCCTAGCTACATAGTCATTAAAAAGTTGTAATAATAATAATAATAATGTTCTTCATCGCTTGAATTTTTTCCTCTGATCCACAATATTCGTGACCATGGAGGTCGTATTTGTCGTCGGATGCACTGTTGCAGCAACACCGGTGCTCGGTGAGGCTGGTGGCATTAAGACTGAGTGCAGCTCTGATATAGAGCCACTGAAGATTAAAGTGGGTATCCTAGGAGAAGAAATTAAAGACAACCAACTAAAAATCCCCAGCATGGGGGGGCTGTCACAAATAGAAAGTAGGCTCTGTCTTTCTTAGATCGGGTCTTTGTTAATATGATTTTCTCCACTATATTAGCAGCCTAATGGGCGTTTGAATTTTTTTTTGAAGGGGGGTGGGGGGAGTTAATGGGGTGCACTGATTCAGATGAAGGGACTGCAAGAGTATACCAATTACAGGTTCTTTCCACCCACTTCAGATGATTTGCAATACAAGTTTAACATTACAGCAATATTGCATTTAAAACTGTTACGTTAATTCTATTGTCAAAAGATCATTAACCAGGAGTTTCTCTTGTCTTGATGGTAATTGCTGCCTCCACCACCACAGCTGAGATGGGTTCATGTAACTGCCACCACCAGTTGGGTGGTTAGCGAGTTTTATAACCAGGTCGTGCAGCCGATATCGACACACAGACATACGAATGTTTCCTCAAGCATTTTTTGTGAACGTTTCCACTAAATTAGTGGATGGGAATGTCCTCTTTTGCTGAGGAGATTGTCCTTTTTGCTGAGGAGATTGTCCTCTTTATTGAGGGGATTGTCCTCTTTATTGAGGGGATTGTCCTCTTTATTGAGGGGATTGTCCTCTTTATTGAGGGGATTGTCCTCTTTGTTGAGGGGATTGTCCTCTTTATTGAGGGGATTGTCCTCTTTATTGAGGGGATTGTCCTCTTTGTTGAGGAGATTGTCCTCTTTATTGAGGGGAGTTTCCTATTTGTTAAGATCAGTGTCTTCCTTGCTGAAAACAGTGTCCTCTTTATTAGAGGCATTGTCCTCTTTCTTCAAGACACTGTCCTCTAGACTACAAACAGTGTTCCTCTTTGTTTTAAAGCACTGTCGCCTTTATTTCAAACAGTGTCCCCTTTGATGAAGGCAGTGTCCCCTTTGATGAAGGCAGTGTCCCCTTTGATGAAGGCAGTGTCCTCTGTGTTGAAGGCAGTGACCTCTTAGTTGATGACAGCGTCCTAGTGGTGGAATGCAGTGTCTTCTGATTAGATAGTAGTATCCTCTTGGTTTAAAGCAGTGTCCTTTTGGGGGGGACACACAGGTACAACATACTCCTTCCTTCGGGGGGCAGGAAGTATCCTCTTGGTAGAAGTAGAAGAAGGTAGAAGGTAGAAGATAGGTTCCTCTTGGAACTTCTTGGTAGAAGACAGGTTCCTCTCAGGCCTCTTTTCCCCCAAACATTCAACACAAAGTATCATTAACGGAACGCAGATAAGCACAATTAATAATTGATCACCTGTCTCTTAACTGAGAGATGAGAGGACTGGTTGGGTAGGATCTCTACGTCCTGAACAGGTTCCAGGGTGCGACGGTGACAGTATTATGGTGAGTTTTCGCGTCCCGAGTTGATTATTTTTTGTTGACCAGACCACACACTAGAAGTTGAAGGGACGACGACGTTTCGGTCCGTCCTGGACCATTCTCAAGTCGATTGTCTTGAGATATTTTTATTTGGTATTTGTTCTACCACAGACGTGGCCTGACATTTACATTGCTAATCAGCATGTATATATTTTATTCTGTCTTTCATGGACAGGGTGAGAGATCTGTTTAACATATAGTTCAGTGATTTATTGAACAATCAACCACAGAAGGTGATTGTAGTGCTTTTAAAATGCTAAGCTAACCTACGAACATAAATTCACAGATTTACGTCTGTTCTACATGAACAGTGTTCGAGGTGTCTTTTTACAAAGGGTCATTAATGTGCGTTTACATAGGTGTAATGCAAGACACAAAAAGGGGTTACAACATTGGTTACATGCAAGGTACAAGGTTGTACCTGTTACAGGTTGTCGTGGACAACACACTATCTACGGGCTCACCATAGCCCGTGTTACTTGGAACTTTTTGTTCCAAGTAGCGAATCTTTAACAACAACAACTGCTTCATTGTAAAAGTAGTGGACAACACTGCTTCAGTGTGGGCAAGAGAAACAAGCTAAAAGGGAAGGAAGATAACGATAACGCCATATTTACTTTTAAGAAAAAATATATATATAACCACCAGCAAGAGGACACAGAGTAATAGACAACCGATAGCTGAAAGTCGGAGCCCAGGAGTTGACGCTTGCCTCCCAACCACATACAGGGTGAGGTACTGAACCCCGCTCCGTCCCCTCCTTGGCTAAAAGGGTTTCCGCGTGGTCGTGTTGGAAGAGCCAAAGGATTAGTCAGCAGACAAAAATGACTTTAAATTAAGTAGGTGAGTTAGAGTCTTGTGTTGGTTTATGGGGATGTGGTTGGCAGAGTTAAACTGTGCTTGTGCAAGGTCGTCACACCTCACTCTGATCTCAATAGAGTGACCAGGCTCTCTTCTGGCATAGTCTTTGTGTGTGTGTGTGTGTGTGTGTGTGTGTGTGTGTGTGTGTGTGTGTGTGTGTGTGTGTGTGTGTACGTGCTGGACAGTCTTCAGCTCCTGAGCCTCACCTCTCACAATGTCTCCCTCCCTCCGCCTTATAATTCATTTTGTCGGGGACCGGAACACACAGGTTTATCTTGAGATGTGACAGGTCCCTGTCCCAGGAGATGGGACAGGTAGTCTGTGTGTATATACACATACGTTAGGCATGTATCATGGTTCCACAACCCCACAACAAGTCCTTGCCCCTGTATCCATGTGTCACATCCAGTAGGTAAGTGACATGAGAGTAAGGAACAAGGTGTGTGCTATGAACACTAAGAATAGTCTCCGTGGTGTAGTGGTAAGACACTCACCTGGCGTTCCGCGAGCGCTATGTCATGGGTTCGTATCCTGGCCGGGGAGGATTTACTGGGCGCAAATCCTTAACTGTAGCCTCTGTTTAACGCAACAGTAAAATGTGTACTTGGATGAAAAAACGATTCTTCGCGGCGGGGATCGTATTCCAGGGACCTGCCCGAAACGCTACGCGTACTACTGGCTGTACAAGAATGTAACAACTCTTGTATATATCTCGATAACAAATAGCAGCTTTTCTGTGCCCCTGTAATTCCTCTATAGCTAAAAACAGCTAAGTATTAGCAAAAAGATCTGCAAATAATGTAGATAATGATTAATTGTAGATACATAGCTATTGAAGTGAAGCCATCTCAGTAACCGGCTGATATAGGGAGCCGGTCGGCCGAGCGGACAGCACGCGGTACTTGTGATCCTGTGGTCCTGGGTTCGATCCCAGGCGCCGGCGAGAAACAATGGGCAGAGTTTCTTTCACCCTATGCCCCTGTTACTTAGCAGTAAAATAGATACCTGGGTGTTAGTCAACTGTCACGGGCTGCTTCCTGGGGGTGGAGGCCTGGTCGAAGACCGGGCTGCGGGGACACTAAAGCCCCGAAATTATCTCAAGATAACCTCAAGATATTATGAGGTGTGAAGGATAGATGTAATTGTGTAATAATCTCTGTTGAGGTCTGATAAAGACCTATTGTGTCTTCTGTGTTCCTCTGTGTTCCTCTGTGTCCTCTGTGTTCCTGTGTGTCCTCTGTGTTCTCTGTGTCCTCTGTGTTCTCTGTGTCCTCTGTGTCCTCTGTGTCCTCTGTGTTCCTGTGTGTCCTGTATGTTCCTCTGTGTCCTCTGTGTTCTGTGTCCTCTGTGTCCTCTGTGTCCTCTGTGTTCCTGTGTGTCCTGTATGTTCCTCTGTGTCCTCTGTGTTCTGTGTCCTCTGTGTCCTCTGTGTCCTCTGTGTTCCTGTGTGTCCTGTATGTTCCTGTGTCCTCTGTGTTCCTCTGTGTCCTCTGTGTTCTCTGTGTTCCTCTGTGTTCTTCTGTGATCCTCTGTGATCTCCTGGGTACCTATTTACTGCTAGATGAAGAGGTGTATTAGGTGAAAGGAAACGTAGGGAACACGGGGTCAAGTGTTTCTGTTCCGCCCTGGATTCGAACCCGGAAATCTCGGATTGCGAGTCGAGAATGAACCCCCAACTGTTCTACTCGATTCCTGCCTCGCATCTGTCGAGTTGAAGGTGGACATTGAGCCAAGTTTTCAATTTTACCGGAATACATTAATCCTCTTGGTGTGTTCCCTCTCACGTCCGACCCCTTTACCCCCCCACCTCCCCCTCTCCCCCCAACTCCCTATTCCCCCCCCCACCATCCCCTGGTCTATTATCCTTCATCATGGGTCCCCCAACCCCCCTAAATCTCCCCCGGTTTATCCTTCCCAGTGATCGTCTCCACCCCCCCCCCCCTTCCCCTAGTTCTCTCTCTCGCTCTCTCCCTCCTTCCCTAACGTTCTTCCCTCCCCCCTAACGCTCCCCCCCTAACACTCTCCCCCTAACACTCTCCCCCTAACACTCTCCCCTCTTCCTATCTCTCCCTACCCCCCCCCCCCCCTTCCCTCCGTCCCCTGCCCCTCTCCGTCACTGAGAGCGATACTTCCACAAGATGAATACTTTGAATTTCCCGCCTCTTATGAAAAATGGGGGATGCCACACGCGAGATAAGAGAAACATTTGAATATTTGAAAAATGAGCGCCAAATTAATGAGAGCCGACGCGCGCAACGGGGCCCGCGCTCCATGCCTCTCCCCCCCCC
Organism: Procambarus clarkii; assembly: GCF_040958095.1. Classification (NCBI taxonomy): domain Eukaryota; kingdom Metazoa; phylum Arthropoda; class Malacostraca; order Decapoda; family Cambaridae; genus Procambarus; species Procambarus clarkii. The sequence goes on along the minus strand of NC_091170.1, from coordinate 39,070,970 downwards.
CCTCTCCCCCCTCTAATGTTCGACTCTCTTTTGTTTTATCAACAACCCTTTGTTTACGTCTGCCATTGTTGTGATTATTTTATTAATTAATTAAATTATTGATTTGCTTATTATTATATTTTATGTGTTGGGTGGTTGGGGGTTAACGAGGGAGTTTAGGGGGGTCTAGGGGGGGTTGGGGGTGGTAAAGGGGGTGTTGGGGGTTACTAGGGAAGGGGTTGGTGCTTGCGGGAAGGGGGGGAGGGAGGGGTTGAGTACATTTGTATGTATGTGAGGTGGGAGTGTCGGCGACGCTGGTCTGAGGGGCAGTGTTATGACGGCCCCGGGCGTGTTTATGGCTGTTTTGTGCGGCGCTCCTGAGTGTATTACCCGCCGCACTCCGGGGCAGGTCGCTGGCGGCGCCCGCCGCACTCCGGGGCAGGTCGCTGGCGGCGCCCGCCGCACTCCGGGGCAGGTCGCTGGCGGCGCCCGCCGCACTCCGGGGCAGGTCGCTGGCGGCGCCCGCCGCACTCCGGGGCAGGTCGCTGGCGGCGCCCGCCGCACTCCGGGGCAGGTCGCTGGCGGCGCCCGCCGCACTCCGGGGCAGGTCGCTGGCGGCGCCCGCCGCACTCCGGGGCAGGTCGCTGGCGGCGCCCGCCGCACTCCGGGGCAGGTCGCTGGCGGCGCCCGCCGCACTCTAGGGCAGGTCGCTGGCGGCGCCCGCCGCATTCTGGGGCAGGTCGTTCAGGGCACCTGGTACTCTCCTGATGGCAAGTCAAAGCTCTTTAATAGAGCCTTGATGCAGTAACAAGCAGTCCACGTGGCGCAGTGGTAAAGAATTCGCCCGGCGCTTCGCGAGCACTTTGTCCTGGGTTCGTATCCTGGCCGGTGGGAATTGACTGGGCGCCAATCCTTAACTGTAGCCTCTGTTCACCCAGTAGCGAATGAGTACCTGGTGGTTAACGATTTGGCGGGTCGTAGTCCGAGGAACATTAGGATTAAGAATCTGCCGAAACGCTCTCCGTGCTGGTGGCTGTACAAGAATGTCAGAACTCTTGTAAGACTTATTGTTTGGGTATCGAAGGCGTCTGGAAAGAGACGTTGTCGTCTATGACTTAACGTCCCCGCTTGAGAACTGTCGGCCTTAACGATCTCAATAAAGAGGCAGCAAAAGCACCATCTTTTTCAAGGCGCATGGCAACATGCAAAGAACACAGCTGTATCTAAGATCATATCATTTATACACACACACGACCAGAGCATCGCCATAGATATCCTGACAAATAATGCTGAAATAATCGAGATACAACAACAATAGGAGTCAGACGAAGCACTACATATAATACACATCCAACTACCAGCAGGCAGCTAATACTTAGGATCTTTAAGCCATCTTCAGGACCAAGACAGAACTACCTAGCGCCCCAGCTGACCAATCAGAGGGCAGGACAAGATAAGCTATCACTTTAGTTTGGTAACACTTACCTCTACCCATCTCCGCTAACTTCTGCCTCCGACATGCGTCAAGCCCAGTACAATGTTAAACTAAGCTATTGAGACTTAAGATTTCAACTTCATTCTTCAAGTGAAGAAAACATTAGAGAAATAGATATGATTTATGCTATAATAACTGATTTAAGCCTTTCGGTCATATTTAATTTCTCAAGTGTACAAAAACAATTGATTAAAAAATTAACTAATTATAATATATAATATATAATAAATATATATATATATATATATATATATATATATATATATATATATATATATATAACTGAAAACTCACACCCCAGAAGTGACTCGAACCCATACTCCCACAACTGGTATGTACAGGGACGCCTTAATCCGCTTGACCATCACGACCGGACATAAGGAAGTGATAGCCGAGGCTATATGAACCACTTCCCCGCCGGCACTCGGATGGTAATCTTGGGCATAGCATTTTATCAAATCACCTCATTCTTTGGGGCACACGTGAGGAACACAAATGCAAACAAGCCTGAATGGTCCCCAGGACTATATACAACTGAAAACTCACACCCCAGAAGTGACTCGAACCCATACTCCCACAACTGGTATGTACAGGGACGCCTTAATCCGCTTGACCATCACGACCGGACATAAGGAAGTGATAGCCGAGGCTATATGAACCACTTCCCCGCCGGCACTCGGATGGTAATCTTGGGCATAGCATTTTATCAAATCACCTCATTCTTTGGGGCACACGTGAGGAACACAAATGCAAACAAGCCTGAATGGTCCCCAGGACTATATACAACTGAAAACTCACACCCCAGAAGTGACTCGAACCCATACTCCCACAACTGGTATGTACAGGGACGCCTTAATCCGCTTGACCATCACGACCGGACATAAGGAAGTGATAGCCGAGGCTATATGAACCAATTCCCCGCCGGCACTCGGATGGTAATCTTGGGCATAGCATTTTATCAAATCACCTCATTCTTTGGGGCACACGTGAGGAACACAAATGCAAACAAGCCTGAATGGTCCCCAGGACTATATACAACTGAAAAAGGTGAAGGTGATTTGATAAAATGCTATGCCCAAGATTACCATCCGAGTGCCGGCGGGGAAGTGGTTCATATAGCCTCGGCTATCACTTCCTTATGTCCGGTCGTGATGGTCAAGCGGATTAAGGCGTCCCTGTACATACCAGTTGTGGGAGTATGGGTTCGAGTCACTTCTGGGGTGTGAGTTTTCAGTTGTATATAGTCCTGGGGACCATTCAGGCTTGTTTGCATTTGTGTTCCTCACGTGTGCCCCAAAGAATGAGGTGATTTGATAAAATGCTATGCCCAAGATTACCATCCGAGTGCCGGCGGGGAAGTGGTTCATATAGCCTCGGCTATCACTTCCTTATGTCCGGTCGTGATGGTCAAGCGGATTAAGGCGTCCCTGTACATACCAGTTGTGGGAGTATGGGTTCGAGTCACTTCTGGGGTGTGAGTTTTCAGTTGTATATAGTCCTGGGGACCATTCAGGCTTGTTTGCATTTGTGTTCCTCACGTGTGCCCCAAAGAATGAGGTGATTTGATAAAATGCTATGCCCAAGATTACCATCCGAGTGCCGGCGGGGAAGTGGTTCATATAGCCTCGGCTATCACTTCCTTATGTCCGGTCGTGATGGTCAAGCGGATTAAGGCGTCCCTGTACATACCAGTTGTGGGAGTATGGGTTCGAGTCACTTCTGGGGTGTGAGTTTTCAGTTGTATATAGTCCTGGGGACCATTCAGGCTTGTTTGCATTTGTGTTCCTCACGTGTGCCCCAAAGAATGAGGTGATTTGATAAAATGCTATGCCCAAGATTACCATCCGAGTGCCGGCGGGGAAGTGGTTCATATAGCCTCGGCTATCACTTCCTTATGTCCGGTCGTGATGGTCAAGCGGATTAAGGCGTCCCTGTACATACCAGTTGTGGGAGTATGGGTTCGAGTCACTTCTGGGGTGTGAGTTTTCAGTTGTATATAGTCCTGGGGACCATTCAGGCTTGTTTGCATTTGTGTTCCTCACGTGTGCCCCAAAGAATGAGGTGATTTGATAAAATGCTATGCCCAAGATTACCATCCGAGTGCCGGCGGGGAAGTGGTTCATATAGCCTCGGCTATCACTTCCTTATGTCCGGTCGTGATGGTCAAGCGGATTAAGGCGTCCCTGTACATACCAGTTGTGGGAGTATGGGTTCGAGTCACTTCTGGGGTGTGAGTTTTCAGTTGTATATAGTCCTGGGGACCATTCAGGCTTGTTTGCATTTGTGTTCCTCACGTGTGCCCCAAAGAATGAGGTGATTTGATAAAATGCTATGCCCAAGATTACCATCCGAGTGCCGGCGGGGAAGTGGTTCATATAGCCTCGGCTATCACTTCCTTATGTCCGGTCGTGATGGTCAAGCGGATTAAGGCGTCCCTGTACATACCAGTTGTGGGAGTATGGGTTCGAGTCACTTCTGGGGTGTGAGTTTTCAGTTGTATATAGTCCTGGGGACCATTCAGGCTTGTTTGCATTTGTGTTCCTCACGTGTGCCCCAAAGAATGAGGTGATTTGATAAAATGCTATGCCCAAGATTACCATCCGAGTGCCGGCGGGGAAGTGGTTCATATAGCCTCGGCTATCACTTCCTTATGTCCGGTCGTGATGGTCAAGCGGATTAAGGCGTCCCTGTACATACCAGTTGTGGGAGTATGGGTTCGAGTCACTTCTGGGGTGTGAGTTTTCAGTTGTATATAGTCCTGGGGACCATTCAGGCTTGTTTGCATATATATATATATATATATATATATATATATATATATATATATATATATATATATATATATATATACACACAATGTGTGTATGTGCGCACGTCTGCGTGCATGCGTGGGCGCGAATGCATGTTCCCTTGTCAGTATGTACATGCCATTAATGTTGATATCAACACAGTAGATAAAACTCTCTCTTCAGTGTTCCACGAACTGATTTTCAACTTTATTTTTTTTTTGGGGGGGGGGGGAGGGGAGGGTGACTTTTTCATTGTCTGTTATTTAACACACACCAATATATACACAGTATTCTGCCTGCACTATTTTTAAGGAAAAGTTTACCCTTAAAATATATGATAGTCTCGTATTTGTTCATCCATAACATTATAACATTTTTGCTCCCAATTTCGAATATGCGCCCCCCCCGCCCCCCCTTGCCTCATAAATATGTACAGCATTGAGGGTTATGTGTGAGGGCCACATTATTAAACCGTATCATGTTGAACAATATATATAAATATCATGTATGTGTCGCCTGGTAAATGTGTAAGTTGCGTGTATGGTACGGGTACCACTGGTGGTTTGTATGATACGGGTACCACTGGTGGTTTGTATGGTACGGGTACCACTGGTGGTTTGTATGGTACGGGTACCACTGGTGGTTTGTATGGTACGGGTACCACTGGTGGTTTGTATGGTACGGGTACCACTGGTGGTTTGTATGGTACGGGTACCACTGGTGGTTTGTATGGTACGGGTACCACTGGTGGTTTGTATGGTACGGGTACCACTGGTGGTTTGGTTTTATATGGTACGGGTACCACTGGTGGTTTGTATGGTACGGGTACCACTGGTGGTTTGTATGGTACGGGTACCACTGGTGGTTTGTATGGTACGGGTACCACTGGTGGTTTGTATGGTACGGGTACCACTGGTGGTTTGTATGGTACGGGTACCACTGGTGGTTTGTATGGTACGGGTACCACTGGTGGTTTGTATGGTACGGGTACCACTGGTGGTTTGTATGGTACGGGTACCACTGGTGGTTTGTATGGTACGGGTACCACTGGTGGTTTGTATGGTACGGGTACCACTGGTGGTTTGTATGGTACGGGTACCACTGGTGGTTTGTATGGTACGGGTACCACTGGTGGTTTGTATGGTACGGGTACCACTGGTGGTTTGTATGGTACGGGTACCACTGGTGGTTTGTATGGTACGGGTACCACTGGTGGTTTGTATGGAACGGGTACCACTGGTGGTTTGTATGGTACGGGTACCACTGGTGGTTTGTATGGTACGGGTACCACTGGTGGTTTGTATGGTACGGGTACCACTGGTGGTTTGTATGGTACGGGTACCACTGGTGGTTTGTATGGTACGGGTACCACTGGTGGTTTGTATGGTACGGGTACCACTGGTGGTTTGTATGGTACGGGTACCACTGGTGGTTTGTATGGTACGGGTACCACTGGTGGTTTGTATGGTACGGGTACCACTGGTGGTTTGTATGGTACGGGTACCACTGGTGGTTTGTATGGTACGGGTACCACTGGTGGTTTGTATGGTACGGGTACCACTGGTGGTTTGTATGGTACGGGTACCACTGGTGGTTTGTATGGTACGGGTACCACTGGTGGTTTGTATGGTACGGGTACCACTGGTGGTTTGTATGGTACGGGTACCACTGGTGGTTTGTATGGTACGGGTACCACTGGTGGTTTGTATGGTACGGGTACCACTGGTGGTTTGTATGGTACGGGTACCACTGGTGGTTTGTATGGTACGGGTACCACTGGTGGTTTGTATGGTACGGGTACCACTGGTGGTTTGTATGGTACGGGTACCACTGGTGGTTTGTATGGTACTGGTACCACTGGTGGTTTGTATGGAACGGGTACCACTGGTGGTTTGTATGGTACGGGTACCACTGGTGGTTTGTATGGTACGGGTACCACTGGTGGTTTGTATGGTACGGGTACCACTGGTGGTTTGTATGGTACGGGTACCACTGGTGGTTTGTATGGTACGGGTACCACTGGTGGTTTGTATGGTACGGGTACCACTGGTGGTTTGTATGGTACGGGTACCACTGGTGGTTTGTATGGTACGGGTACCACTGGTGGTTTTGTTTTGTATGGTACGGGTACCACTGGTGGTTTTGTTTTGTATGGTACGGGTACCGTTGGTGGTACGAAAGGTGTGACCTACAACACACACACACCAATATAAACACAGTGAGGAGTCTCAACTTGGTCAATAAGATAGCATCAGTGATCTGACGTTCAAACGACATTATATTCACTTCCTTCATCGGGGAATCGAACGCGGTCCTCGAAAGCACGAAAGTGCCAACCTCCGATACTATATAGTTCATGGTATTTTATATTTTAAAAGCTGTCAGGGATGTAGTTACCGATGCCATAAGAAAACCCGCACACCAGTTATGTGGGGTTGAGTTCCCTTAATCCTAGGGTCCGGGTTCGATCCTCGGTGATGGTAGAAACAATATGGGCAGAGTTTCTTTCACCCGGATGTCCCTGTTACCCAACAGTAAATAGGTACTTGGGAGTTAGACAGCTGATACGGGCTGCTTCCTGGGTGTGTATCTTGGGGTTATCTTGAGATGATATCGGGGCTTAGCATCCCCGCGGCCCGGTCCTCGATCAGGCCTCCTTTTTGTTACACACCCCCCAGGAAGCAGCCCGTAGCTGCTGTCTAACTCCCAGGTACCTATTTACTGCTAGATAACAGGGTCGTCAGGGTGAAAGAAACATTTTGCCCATTTGTCTCCGCCTCCATCGGGGATCGAACCCGGAACCTCAGGACTACGAATCCGAAGCGCTGTCCACCCAGCTGTATTCACCTAGTTGTGCTTGCGGGGGTTGAGCTCTTCTCTTTCGGACCGCCTCTCAACTGTCAATCAACTGTTACTAACTACTATTTTTTTCCACACCCCCCACACACCCCAGTAAGCAGCCCGAGACAGCTGACTAACTCCAAGGTTTACTGTTGGGTATTAGGAGCATTAGGGTGAAAGAAACTCTGCCCATTGTTTCTCGCAGGCGCCCGGAATCGAACCCGGGACTACAGGATCACACGCCTAGCGTGCTGTCCGCTCAGCCACCGGCCCCCCAGCTGTCAGGCGATTTGAATGTGCCTGGGTGTATGCATACACCCAGGCAGGTGTGTGTGTGTGTGTGTGTGTGTGTGTGTGTGTGTGTGTGTGTGTGTGTGTGTGTGTGTGTGTGGAAAACAAATTAGTGGTTAGTAACTGGTGATTGATTGACAGTTGAGAGGCGGGCCGAAAGAGTAGAGCTCAACCCCCCCCCCCCCGGCAAGCACAATTAGGTGAATACAGGGTTGTGGTAGTGGACAGAGTGGTAGACAGTTGGAACAAGTTGAGTTGGAAAGTTGTGGAGGCCAAAACCGCCAGTAGTTTCAAAACGTTATACGACAAAGAGTGCTGGGAAGACGGGACACCACGAGCGTAGCTCTTATCCTGTAACTATACTTAAGTAAATAAGTAAATATACACACGAACACACTCCCTGCCTTCCTGGTAGGCCAATATATATATATATATATATATATATATATATATATATATATATATATATATATATATATATATATATATATAATATTAGTACCGTATTTCATCACCCTCAAATTGTCTTTCCAGTTTGTCTAGTTAATATTTCCTTTGATATCTCGCATTATGTTTATGACTGTGTCCACCATGAAATATCTGAGTCTCACCTTCATTTTCCCTTCCTTATTATCCGTCTTCCTCTTTGTATATATCTTCATTTTACATTCTCGTCTCCTTATAGCAGTTCTCCACGTTTTCCTATGTCATCCTCTAAGTCTCTCTCTCTCTCTCTCTCTCTCTCTCTCTCTCTCTCTCTCTCTCTCTCTCTCTCTCTCTCTCTCTCTCTCTCTCTCTCTCTTTCCAAGCGCAGTCTTATTTCTCGTGTCAAAGGGCGTCAGGCCGTTATCAATTCGTTATCAGCTGGAAAATAAGTCACGCATCACAATGCTATCTAGTCCACAAGGAGACAGCAGGCAATAGCGACTCTTAGAGAACCTCGCCATAAGGTCTGTTGCAAGGGCTTTGTTGCCGATCCTCGCCTTTGTACCTCGCGAATGCCGCTCTGAGCATTACACTACGTTCATAATGCAAGATGTGGCGCTCTCTCTCTCCCTCTCTCTCTCCTCTCCATTATGAGTTAGCATCGTTGATGCTGTATAGATGCGCGGCACATGTAGTTAGCTATAACATAAGAATGATCTTGTCGTTGCCTAGCATCTCGTTGGCGAGGGGGAGACGAAGTGGTAAGAAACGCGCCACTAAATCCACGGTAAAATCTGCCTTGGGTGCCCCGGCCAGACAGGTGACTTTCCAGAAGGGTTCGCGTGGGGATGATACTGTATCCAATTGTGCAGGACGTCTATGAAAGCTGCGGCACTCGGCAAAAACGTCGCGAGAACTGCAGGGCTGGAACAGAGGAGCTCCGGTCCACAAGGGGAGGAACTGGGACCCGACGCTATGGAATAGGATGGGTCTTGGAATTCATTGATTCGGGAGAGGTCCTGGAATACAAAAGAATTGATGGTTCACGCACACACCGACGTGCAGGTGGGGAGGGAAGGAGAGGGTGCTATCAGGAGTATATTTCGTCTGGAATACATAAATAAATGGCTATGGAAACTGGATCATGTAGACATCAAAGCGCTCGATGTCTGGCAGCACACAAGAGAATTAAAAAAAAAGTACGATAATAAAACACGACGTCTTGGAACGACAAGACCGGAAGGAAGCCAATACTGGAATCTGCAGACGGTGGCAGCCCGCGACCTCAGCTGACAGGGACCTTCCAGCGTGGTATCTTATAAACCTCAAGTACTAGGGATACGAGGCAGCAATGTACCACGAGACACGACGCTGACACGATGCAACTCCGCCACTACAATGACTTTCCAGCAAAACGTCTGGAACAAGAGGATGAAACACACTGGCTCTTAAAAGAAAGTTTGTGTGGAGAGAGCGGGGCGCTGGAACACCGTAACTTTGGCCGTGTCTGGAACATTGAGACTCCTGGAAACAAAAACATTAAAGCAACGCCAACTTCTCAACACAAGCACCCTGGCGCACGAGGCTGCAAGAGGCGGCCGGAGGTGAGTTACCGGGACGCCGGAGCCTATGTAGTTACCGGGATGATAACGCTGGGATACCAGGCCGGCGGTAGTGGGTAGGACGCTGTTGCTTGGTTACCAGGACGCTGTTGCTAGGTTACCGGGACGCTGTTGCTAGGTTACCGCGACGCTGTTGCTAGGTTACCGCGACGCTGTTGCTAGGTTACCGGGACGCTGTTGCTAGGTTACTGAGACGGTGTTGCTTGGTTACCGCGACGCTGTTGCTAGGTTACCAGGACGCTGTTGCTAGGTTACCGGGACGCTGTTGCTAGGTTACCGCGACGCTGTTGCTAGGTTACCGGGACGCTGTTGCTAGGTTACCGGGACGCTGTTGCTAGGTTACCGGGACGCTGTTGCTTGGTTACCGGGACGCTGTTGCTAGGTTACCGGGACGCTGTTGCTAGGTTACCGGGACGCTGTTGCTAGGTTACCGGGACGCTGTTGCTAGGTTACCGGGACGCTGTTGCTAGGTTACCGCGACGCTGTTGCTAGGTTACCGCGACGCTGTTGCTAGGTTACCGCGACGCTGTTGCTAGGTTACCGCGACGCTGTTGCTAGGTTACCGGGACGCTGTTGCTAGGTTACCGCGACGCTGTTGCTAGGTTACCGGGACGCTGTTGCTAGGTTACCGCGACGCTGTTGCTAGGTTACCGCGACGCTGTTGCTAGGTTACCGCGACGCTGTTGCTAGGTTACCACGACGCTGTTGCTCTTGTGAAATTAATATTATTTGCTACTTCATGCAAGGGGGGAGGGGATAGGGGGACTTCCCCGACCAGCCAGTAACCATCCGCTAACAAGGACCGTTCACCGTACAAAGGTTAGTGCGACTAGCCCCAAGCATCTAGCCCCCACAACCTCGAATAGACATACTCTTTAACACCTAAAGATATGATAGAAAAAAAAAATATGTCGGCAGTCAGTATAATTAGACAACCGACGGTTAGAAAAGCGGGGTCCAAGAGCTAGAATGTTGTTGTTGTTTGAAGATTCGCTACTTGAAACAAAAAGTTCCAAGTAGCACGGGCTATGGTGAGCCCGTAGAAAAAAAAAAGAGCTAGAACACCTCGATCCTGCCAACGAACAAATAACAACGAGAAAAAATAATAATAATAATAATAATAGCGGAATACATGTAATATATATATATATATATATATATATATATATATATATATATATATATATATATATATATATATATATATATATATATATTGTGTTGAAAATCTTGAGGAGGGGAGGGGGGGGGGGATGTTGCTTGCCCCCGGAGGCTTGTAAGGAGGAGACAATATGAGCGTCCAGCCTATACGGTCCCCCTGACAGGCGGACAGACAGCCTCCTAATATTATACTCCTCCCACAGCTGACACGCGCGGGGCACAACCATTGACAGAAAAATCCAATTACAACATTACCGTGTCGCCGTATGACACATTACCGTCACTGACAGAGCCCTTGTGAGTGACGGGGAACTCCCAACACGGACAAATCCACAAGGGCCGTGACGAGGATTCGAACCTGCGTCCGGAAGCATCCAACACGGTTCGGTCAATCTGAGACATGGTGGAATTCGCATCTAGTTATTCCATCTGGCATCACACTAATTATTCCATCTATCATCACACTAGTTATTCCATCTATCATCACACTAGTTACTCCATCTATCATCACACTAGTTATTCCATCTATCATCACACTAGTTACTCCATCTATCATCACACTAGTTATTCCATCTATCATCACATTAGTTATTCCATCTATCATCACACTAGTTATTCCATCTATCATCACACTAGTTACTCCATCTATCATCACACTAGTTATTCCATCTATCATCACACTAGTTATTCCATCTATCATCACACTAGTTATTCCATCTATCATCACACTAGTTATTCCATCTATCATCACACTAGTTACTCCATCTATCATCACACTAGTTATTCCATCTATCATCACACTTAACTAAACGAACCTAGTTAAGCCCAGCAGGTTAGGCTCGGCTACAAGTACCTCTAGGAGTTTACATCACCTGCTGATGTAGATCTAACTGAATGTAAACTGTCAGCAGATCAGTTGACACTTTACCGTCTATTGCAATTGAATGTAGAAAAAATCTTAGAATTCTGAGGTGTGTTAAGTATTTTATTCAAAATAATGTACTAGCAGAAATCTGAAACAAGTATCCATAGTTTACTTTCCCCTAGATAGTGTTTATATATGGAAGTGTTTATATATGTTTATATATATGTAAACTGCTCAGCTCAAACTGTTGTAGGGCTATTTATTGAACCTCTTGTATAAAAGACATTGACTTTAAATTGTGTAACTATCTTTTACAGGATTGTAACTTGCTCAGCTAAATGAATCTTGGGATTCAGATTGATAAAGATTAAGCCACCCAAGAGGTGGCACGGGCATGAATAGCCCGTAAGTGGTGGCCCTTTTGAGCCATTACCAGTATCAAGAGCTGATACTGGAGATCTGTAGAGGTGCGACTGCACCCTGCGTGACGGGAGATGTCTCCCGTGCTTGGGGTTCAGTTCCTGAGCCCATTGTGTGTGTCTGTAACACTTTCCACCACAGCCCACGGGATAGGTATGGGGTCCACTACCGCCCACAGGATGGGTATGGGGTCCACTACCGCCCACAGGATGGGTATGGGGCCCACTACCGCCCACAGGATGGGTATGGGGCCCACTACCGCCCACAGGATGGGTATGGGGCCCACTACCGCCCACAGGATGGGTATGGGGTCCACTACCGCCCACAGGATGGGTATGGGGTCCACTACCGCCCACAGGATGGGTATGGGGTCCACTACCGCCCACAGGATGGGTATGGGGTCCACTACCGCCCACAGGATGGGTATGGGGTCCACTACCGCCCACAGGATGGGTATGGGGTCCACTACCGCCCACAGGATGGGTATGGGGTCCACTACCGCCCACAGGATGGGTATGGGGTACAACATAAATGTACACAAAACACCAGGAAGTCTCTCTTCATGCACAGAGTTGTTGCGGACAGCAATTTAGTTGTTAGTCGGTTGAGCCCGGCCCAGTACACGATTCGGGGAGGGGGGGGAGGTATTTAGGCCTAGGGGCCAGGAAGTGGAACCTGTTATGTCATTCAGCGTCACATGTGCTGAGTTTTCGTCTCAAAAGATAAATGTTGTGTAGAATTCTACCTTTTTTTTCTAATATTTACATATATTTAACCAAGATGATAATATTTTCAATACATAAGTAAGACAACTTTTGGGTTTTGAAGGGTGTGAAAATGTAGGGCAGTGTCACCCAACGTCCTTAAGGCGTTCTCATTAAGGCGTCCTCCTTAAGGCGCCTTCAGTTAACCAGAAATGTTAACCAACTATCCCCAGTTTGCTAACTGTAGGTAGTAAATATGGGTGATTGTAACCTTTCCACCGCTGCCCATTGGATGGGGGAGGGGGGGAGGATTCTGAATTGACATTTGCCTGATAGGCAAATCAAATTATGAAACTACTTTACCACATGTACACAAGTACTTAGAGACAGTACTTGTGGTCGATATAATACCAGTACACATTAATCTGTGCAACTAACCTAGCAAGACGGTAACTGAATTTGGGGGTTCAGTCTTCAGAGTCCATTATGTAACCCTTCCCACTACCGCCCACAGGATGGGTATGGGGTGCATAATAATGGGTCTCGGTAGTCAACCCGTCCTCGACTCAAGTCCATTACATCCAGCGGTCAACCCCACAGACGCATTCATAAATTTTAACTTGCTGTTCATTCAAAACGGGAATTTTCTTAAGTATAAATTAATATTATTATATATTAGCATATTGTGCATATATAGGCATAGGTTAGGTTAGGTGTTTAGGTTCTGTTGGCGATTATTTGTATTTGTAGTACGTGGGTGAAGCATTTATAGCATTGTGATTCGAACAAAATTCGTCAGTGAAGCACTTGTTCCGGATATGTTCGAACGTCAGCAGTTGTGAGTCGTGTGTAAACTGCTTTTCATTCATAAACAGGGGGTTTGGCGGGTGCATGGAATCACTTTTGGATCTTTGTTTGGAGGACGGGCTGCATAAACAGGCAGCCCGTCCTCCAAACAAAGACCCAAAGTCCATTCCATGCACCCGCCAAACCCCCTGTTTATGAATAAAAAAACGGTTTACACACGACTCACAATTGATGACGTCCGAACTACAAATACAAATAATTGCCAACAGGACCTAAACACCTAACCTATGCCTATATATGCACAATATACTAATATATTATAATATTAATTTATATTTGAGAAAATTCCTGGTTTGAATGAACAGCATATAAAAATGTATGAATATGACTGTGGGGTCGACCGCTGGATGGAATGGACTTGAGTCGAGGACGGCTTGGGACCAAGTCAGTTCGAAGACGACGTCACTTGTATAAACATTACCAAACGCGGAGGCGAGAAGCGTGAGCTGGTTGGTGCAGTTACGCGCGTCACGATTGATTGATTGATTGATTGATTGATTGATTGACTGATTGATAAAGATTACGCCACCTAAAAGATGACACGGTCATGAGAATATCCCGTAAGTGGAAGCTTTTTGGAGCCATTACCAGTATCAATAGCGCGCGTAACGACAGGAGAGGCGGTTAAATACAGTTGAAGATTTTGCAGCCACCGGTGAAGTGTAGCGGGCCGTTACATCTTGGCTCTAAGGCCCAGACGAATTTCAAATTTAAATTTAAATTCAAAATCTTTATCCATAAATGGCTATAAATTTGCAATTGAGTTTGTATAGAAATTTCAAGCACATTTTTCATATACGCAGAAAATTAGTAATTCAAGAAGCGTCGTGTACTTAAGTGTTCGTCTTACGAAGGTTCTTAGGAACTCTGTATAAGATGTCCCCCTACGCTCGATCCACCAAGGTGTTCCTGTGGAGATGTCTGGGGTCTGGTTCACCTGCTTCTCCACAGAGGTCACTACTACTATTCTTATGACCAGAATGAAGGTAAGATTGTTCATCTTATCGTTTTTCTGCCAATCACGTTGCCGGCCTAGCTGGACAGCTGACCAATCTATGGAGCTAGAACTGCCATGTACACCACAATGTGTAACCCCTATTTATCGATGTGTACACACTTGAGAGTGTTCTTTCCCCCTTGGAGTGTGTTGAGGAGTATATATGGATGTGGGTGAGTTTCCCTTCAAACAGAAGGACGTCATTCGTGTGTGAAATATTTCCTCGTGACTGATGATGACTGATAAAGATTAAGCCACCCAAAAGGTGGCACGGGCATGAATAGCCCGTAAGTGGTGGCCCTTTTGAGCCATTACCAGTGTCAATAGATGATACTGGAGATCTGTGGAGGTGCGACTGCACCCTGCGTGACGGGAGATGTCTCCCGTGACCTGATTTCCTCGTGTGTTGGGTGTGGACATATATGAGGCCAGGTGTGAGAGTGTGGTGAGCGCCAGGATGGACACCCAAGATTCGTCTTGAACATGCAACATTCATTCGCAACATGCAACAACATTCTTCTCCATGCACAATTAATCTTACGAAGATCAGCATCTTGAAGGTGCCATGGATCACATCCATACAGACTCAGACATTGTTAAATAACTTGACCTTTGACCGGGTACCCAAAAAGACCGAGTTCACTCGTATTGATATTTTCTTAATTTTAGGTCAATAATAACATCAGAAAAAATATATAAGTGGGCCATTTTAGGAAATAATGTCCGAGACATTTTTCGGATTACTTTACAGGAATGTCTTCTCTGCCTAGTAATTTTATTTTTGGGTTGAATATAAATTGAATGTGAATTAAAGGGGGCTGCACCATTTGACAGGATTGAACCTAAGGCTTTATTCTGCACTAATTCTCACATATTTCAAAGTTTCTAGAACATCTTTGGTAGGTGTGAGTAGAACTAAATCATTACCTCAGCAGAAACTGTTGCATATGCGAAAGCCAGTTCGACTGGCTCTTTAACTCCTTCAACAATGGATCAACATAGATAACAAATATAATATGGGACAGTTGACCAGACCACACACTAGAAGGTGAAGGGACGACGACGTTTCGGTCCGTCCTGGACCATTCTCAAGTTGATTGGGACTAAAGACAGCATATTGTTTGGCCCAATTTTTAGTGAAAAATATACATTGATAATTTGGATACTTGAGCAAATTTGGATACTTGATACAAACTATATAGATATCTAGCGATGACAGGGACACACCTTTCATGCTTAGCAGTTCTCTGAAAGGGCTAAAGGCCAGCCATATAGGCCAGGCCGTTATAACAGATAGTCAACAGGCCCCCAGTGGCCTTTTTTCCTGTTGGCCGTTTTTCCTTTCCTACAGGCAGGTGTCGCGGAGAGACGTTGTGACGTCCGTGTGTGATTAATTGATAAAGATTAAGCCACCCAAGAGGTGGCACGGGCATGAATAGCCCGTAAGTCCGTGAGTGTTGGCGAGATGCTTATATGTTCGTGCCGGTGTAGGTGCAGGTGGTATTGGCACCTCGGGCCTAGCTCCAGTTCTTCTGGCATCACTGCCTCTGCCACTACTGCTTCCAGTATCAGTAGTGGAGGCGGCCTGTGTCGGTGGTCCGGATACGGCAGACGACCGCTGCTCCTGCCGCCCTGGCCCGCGGCCGCTCGTTTACCGCGGGAACTCATTTCCGGCGCTGGAGGTACTTTTTGGGGAGGTGGGGGACGTGGGGGGGGGGTATAGCAGGGCCGGGAGGAGGCGGAGGTAGAGCCACCAACCTCACACGACACCTGTCTCATAAACCAGTAATGAGGAGAGCATGTCTATACTTCGAGGAGACGTGGAAGTAATGTGTGTGTGTGTGTGTGTGTGTGTGTGTGTGTGTGTGTGTGTGTGTGTGTGTGTGTGTGTGTGTGTATTCGTGTATTCACCTAGTTGTATTCACCTAGTTGTGCTTGCGGGGGTTGAGCTCTGGCTCTTTCGGCCCGCCTCTCAACTGTCAATCAACTGATGTACAGATTCCTGAGCCTACTGGGCTCTGTCATATCTACATTTGAAACTGTGTATGGAGTCAGCCTCCACCACATGTGTGTGTGTATGTGTGTGTAGGTGTGCGTGCGTCGTGTCTCCAAACCATGCATTACCATGGGAGTACCACTAAGATGTTTGACACGCTAAACAACACGCTAAGCATCCCAAGACTCCTATAGGTCTTGGGTTGAACGGTGACATTGGGAAGAACGGGATGATCGCCTCTAGTGACCCTGCGGGGGGGATCACCCCTTGAGTGGACCTTGAGAGTGTATATACCCTGTAAATATGTGTAATTGTCCAGCTTAAGCTTATGGCGACCATGAATACTACTCCAGCTTAAGCTTATGGCGACCATGAATACTACTCCAGCTTAAGCTTATGGCGACCATGAATACTACTCCAGCTTAAGCTTATGGCGACCATGAATACTACTCCAGCTTAAGCTTATGGCGACCATGAATACTACTCCAGCTTAAGCTTATGGCGACCATGAATACTACTCCAGGTTAAGCTTATGGCGACCATGAATACTACTCCAGCTTAACAAGGACAGTACTGGGGTAAGGGGAACAACAGGGTCAGTACTAGGGTTATCTTGAGGTTATCTTGAGATGATTTCGGGGCTTTAGTGTCCCCGCGGCCCGGTTCTCGACCAGGCCTCCACCCCCAGGAAGCAGCCCGTGACAGCTGACTAACACCCAGGTACCTATTTTACTGCTAGGTAACAGGGGCATAGGGTGAAAGAAACTCTGCCCATTGTTTCTCACCGGCGCCCGGGATCGAACCCGGGACCACAGGATCACAAGTCCAGCGTGCTGTCCGCTCGGCCGACCAGCTCCCTCACCAAGGTAAGTAAGGGAACAACAGAGACAGTACTGGGGTAAGAGGCCAGCACAGGAAGGAGTTGTATAGAGAGAAGGGGGTAAAGAAGAGGGGAGATGGGGAGGGGAGAAAGGGGGGAAGAGGGAGGGTAAAGAAGGGGGGAGGGGGGGGAAGGTGATCAAGTCGCAGGTCACGCAACACTCGCGCTCTCACGCCAAAGTTACACCAAAACAAAGTTACTTAGGTAGTGGAGCTTCCTGTATTCATGTGTATTATCAAGTTTACTAACTTTTGTATAAATATATATATATAAACTTTGTCTGTATTTCAGCTAAAGCTGGAGCTAAGGTGTGTGTGTGTGTGTGTGTGTGTGTGTGTGTGTGTGTGTGTGTGTGTGTGTGTGTGTGTGTGTAATACATAGTGACTGGAAACTCTCATGAAGTTTCTTTTTGTTACGTGGCTTCCATTATTACATGATACACCTGTGTGCACACCTGGCTACCTCACGACCTCCAGTGGCACCTCGCGACCTCCAGTGGCACCCCACGACCTCCAGTGGCACCCCACGACCTCCAGTGGCACCCCACGACCTCCAGTGGCATCCCACGACCTCCAGTGGCACCCCACGACCTCCATTGGCACCTCGCGACCTCCAGTGGCACCCCACGACCTCCAGTGGCACCCCACGACCTCCAGTGGCACCTCGCGACCTCCAGTGGCACCCCACGACCTCCAGTGGCACCCCACGACCTCCAGTGGCACCTCGCGACCTCCAGTGGCACCTCGCGACCTCCAGTGGCACCTCACGACCTCCAGTGGCACCTCGCGACCTCCAGTGGCACCTCACGACCTCCAGTGGCACCTCGCGACCTCCAGTGGCACCTCGCGACCTCCAGTGGCACCCCGCGACCTCCAGTGGCACCTCGCGACCTCCAGTGGCACCCCACGACCTCCAGTGGCACCCCACGACCTCCAGTGGCACCCCACGACCTCCAGTGGCACCTCGCGACCTCCAGTGGCACCCCACGACCTCCAGTGGCACCCCACGACCTCCAGTGGCACCTCGCGACCTCCAGTGGCACCTCGCGACCTCCAGTGGCACCTCGCGACCTCCAGTGGCACCTCGCGACCTCCAGTGGCACCTCGCGACCTCCAGTGGCACCTCGCGACCTCCAGTGGCACCTCGCGACCTCCAGTGGCACCTCGCGACCTCCAGTGGCACCTCGCGACCTCCAGTGGCACCTCGCGACCTCCAGTGGCACCTCGCGACCTCCAGTGGCACCCCACGACCTCCAGTGGCACCCCACGACCTCCAGTGGCACCCCACGACCTCCAGTGGCACCTCGCGACCTCCAGTGGCACCTCACGACCTCCAGTGGCACCTCACGACCTCCAGTGGCACCCCACGACCTCCAGTGGCACCCCACGACCTCCAGTGGCACCCCACGACCTCCAGTGGCACCCCGCGACCTCCAGTGGCGCCCCGCGACCTCCAGTGGCGCCTCGCGACCTCCAGTGGCACCCCACGACCTCCAGTGGCACCTCGCGACCTCCAGCGGCACCTCGCGACCTCCAGCGGCACCTCGCGACCTCCAGTGGCACCTCGCGACCTCCAGTGGCACCTCACGACCTCCCCGCCCCTCCTCCACCTATCCTTATTTGATGTCTAATATGTCCTCATTTGTCTCCCTCCTGACGCAGTCGCTGAAGAAGGAAATTAAGGTGATCCTTCTCATATCGACTTGACAGCGGCTTAATTTGAATATCAGAGCCAGGGACAAAACTGGTGCGTCCGGGGCGACACCCAAGGCACTCAGGAGGAGGAGGAGAAGGGGGAGGAAGAAAGAGGGGGGGAGAGGAGGGGGGGAAAGAGGAGGGGGAGGGGGTGCAGTAGGGAGTTTATCGTTTCTCACTTCCTGACGATTTTATCATTAAGAATCGATATCCCTCACGTTTACCCCCCCCCTCCCCCCAACACCCCCTCTCCTTCCCCTTCCCCCCCCCTCCTTCCCCTCCCCCCCCCTCCTTCCCCTCCGCCCCCACCCCAATGCCATCAGCGTGTGGGTGGGAGTACTTAGAGACCCAGCCTCCAGGTCCCCGGGTCGGGAGGCGCGCACGGCAGCCATATATATATATATATATATATATATATATATATATATATATATATATATATATATATATATATATAAAATAGATGGGTACGAACCGGTACTTGTCATAGTACCCCATATTTTGACCATTAGGTAGCAATGCGTACAAAATGCAGTGGATGATTTGAGAGGGTTGGTCGGGCAGGTCCTCCGCTGCCGAAACGTTTGGGCAACTGTGAAGGGAATATCGACGGGGGGGGGGGGGGGGTTCGAGGCTCTTAGGTATGAATGTTGTCAGCAGTCGGGTGGCACCGTCGCTACTGGGTCGGGTGGCACCGTCGCTACTGGGTCGGGTGGCACCGTCGCTACTGGGTCGGGTGGCACCGTCGCTTCTGGGTCGGGTGGCACCGTCGCTACTGGGTCGGGTGGCACCGTCGCTACTGGGTCGGGTGGCACGGTCGCTACTGGGTCGGGTGGCACCGTCGCTACTGGGTCGGGTGGCACCGTTGCTACTGGGTCGGGTGGCACCGTCGCTACTGGGTCGGGTGGCACCGTCGCTACTGGGTCGGGTGGCACCGTCGCTACTGGGTCGGGTGGCACCGTTGCTACTGGGTCGGGTGGCACCGTCGCTACTGGGTCGGGTGGCACCGTCGCTACTGGGTCGGGTGGCACCGTCGCTACTGGGTCGGGTGGCACCGTCGCTACTGGGTCGGGTGGCACCGTCGCTACTGGGTCGGGTGGCACCGTCGCTACTGGGTCGGGTGGCACCGTCGCTACTGGGTCGGGTGGCACCGTTGCTACTGGGTCGGGTGGCACCGTCGCTACTGGGTCGGGTGGCACCGTCGCTACTGGGTCGGGTGGCACCGTCGCTACTGGGTCGGGTGGCACCGTTGCTACTGGGTCGGGTGGCACCGTCGCTACTGGGTCGGGTGGCACCGTCGCTACTGGGTCGGGTGGCACCGTTGCTACTGGGTCGGGTGGCACCGTCGCTACTGGGTCGGGTGGCACCGTCGCTACTGGGTCGGGTGGCACCGTTGCTACTGGGTCGGGTGGCACCGTTGCTACTGGGTCGGGTGGCACCGTCGCTACTGGGTCGGGTGGCACCGTCGCTACTGGGTCGGATGGCACCGTCGCTACTGGGTCGGGTGGCACCGTTGCTACTGGGTCGGGTGGCACCGTCGCTACTGGGTCGGGTGGCACCGTCGCTACTGGGTCGGGTGGCACCGTCGCTACTGGGTCGGGTGGCACCGTCGCTACTGGGTCGGGTGGCACCGTCGCTACTGGGTCGGGTGGCACCGTCGCTACTGGGTCGGGTGGCACCGTCGCTACTGGGTCGGGTGGCACCGTCGCTACTGGGTCGGGTGGCACCGGCGCTACTGGGTCGGGTGGCACCGTCGCTACTGGGTCGGGTGGCACCGTCGCTACTGGGTCGGGTGGCACCGTCGCTACTGGGTCGGGTGGCACCGTCGCTACTGGGTCGGGTGGCACCGTCGCTACTGGGTCGGGTGGCACCGTCGCTTCTGGGTCGGGTGGCACGGTCGCTACTGGGTCGGGTGGCACCGTCGCTACTGGGTCGGGTGGCACCGTCGCTACTGGGTCGGGTGGCACCGTCGCTACTGGGTCGGGTGGCACCGTCGCTACTGGGTCGGGTGGCACCGTCGCTACTGGGTCGGGTGGCACCGTCGCTACTGGGTCGGGTGGCACCGTCGCTACTGGGTCGTGTGGCACCGTCGCTACTGGGTCGGGTGGCACCGTCGCTACTGGGTCGGGTGGCACCGTCGCTTCTGGGTCGGGTGGCACCGTCGCTACTGGGTCGGGTGGCACCGTCGCTACTGGGTCGGGTGGCACCGTCGCTACTGGGTCGGGTGGCACCGTCGCTACTGGGTCGGGTGGCACCGTCGCTACTGGGTCGGGTGGCACCGTCGCTTCTGGGTTGGGTGGCACCGTCGCTACTGGGTCGGGTGGCACGGTCGCTACTGGGTCGGGTGGCACCGTCGCTACTGGGTCGGGTGGCACCGTCGCTACTGGGTCGGGTGGCACCGTCGCTACTGGGTCGGGTGGCACCGTCGCTACTGGGTCGGGTGGCACCGTCGCTACTGGGTCGGGTGGCACCGTCGCTTCTGGGTCGGGTGGCACCGTCGCTACTGGGTCGGGTGGCACCGTCGCTTCTGGGTTGGGTGGCACCGTCGCTACTGGGTCGGGTGGCACGGTCGCTACTGGGTCGGGTGGCACCGTTGCTACTGGGTCGGGTGGCACCGTTGCTACTGGGTCGGGTGGCACCGTCGCTACTGGGTCGGGTGGCACGGTCGCTACTCTCTCTCTCTCTCTCTCTCTCTCTCTCTCTCTCTCTCTCTCTCTCTCTCAGGAGCACCTCGACCAGGTAAATCCCAGGTAATCCTCATTAACACCCGCGACAGTTACCCACTTCACCGGAATATCCTCATTACCGGTCCTTCACCGCCCCCGCCAATCACCGACCAGCTTCTGCTGTCCATAGTGTTTTGCGTTAGTTACCACTTGCTAATGGAGGGAGGTAAGGGAAGGGGGTGAGCATCTGTCAGTCATTGGTTGGACTAGATGTATTGTCAATGCTTACTTAGGGGGTGAGGTCTGTTATGGAGTGGGGAATGGGGTTGGGGAGAGGGGGGGTGTTTATGGGGGTGTGGTGCAATGGAAGGGGGGGGGGCTGCAGTATTTGTGTGGGGATGATTGGTGGAGGGGTGTCTTACGGGCTCGCCATAGCCCGTGCTACAGGGATATTTAGTTCTGAGTAGTTAAATCTTAAACGACAACAACGGTGGAGGGGATGGGAGGATGGGCGTAGTGACCTCTCTCGGTGTATGTGGTTGCTATATACGTATTAAGGTGTCTATACGCCCGAGCTCCGCCATGTTGGGGTAATCAGACATTGAAAATCTTCGCAGCTCAATTGAGGTGGCATGGGGTCACTGGTGTCATGGGGTCACTGGTGGCATGGGGTCACTGGGTAACTGGTGGCATGGGGTCACTGGTGGCATGGGGTCACTGGTGGCATGGGGTCACTGGTGGCATGGGGTCACTGGCGGCATGGGGTCACTGGCGGCTTAGGGTCACTGGTGGCATGGGGTCAATGGTGTCACTGGTGGCATGGGGTCACTGGGTCACTGGTGGCATGGGGTCACTGGTGGCATGGGGTCACTGGTGGCATGGGGTCACTGGCGGCATGGGGTCACTGGCGGCATGGGGTCACTGGTGTCACTGGTGGCATGGGGTCACTGGTGGCATGGGGTCACTGGTGGCATGGGGTCACTGGTGGCATGGGGTCACTGGTGTCATGGGGTCACTGGTGGCATGGGGTCACTGGTGGCATGGGGTCACTGGTGGCATGGGGTCACTGGTGGCATGGGGTCACTGGTGGCATTGGGTCACTGGTGGCATGGGGTCACTGGTGTCATGGGGTCACTGGTGTCATGGGGTCACTGGTGGCATGGGGTCACTGGTGGCATGGGGTCACTGGTGGCATGGGGTCACTGGTGGCATGGGGTCACTGGCGGCATGGGGTCACTGGTGACATGGGGTCACTGGTGGCATGGGGTCACTGGTGGCAGCGTCAGGAGGTCCCTCGCCTTACCACTTTTGATAATATTGATGAAGATTAAGCCACCCAAAAGGTGGCACGGGCATGAATAGCCCGTAAGTGGTGGCACCTTTTGAGCCATCACCAGTATCAATAGATACTGGAGATCTGTGAAGGTATGACTGCACCCTGCGTGACGGGAGATGTCTCCCGTGTGTTGATAATACTCTTGTATTCGTGTATATATATATATATATATATATATATATATATATATATATATATATATATATATATATATATATATATATATATATATATATATATATATATCAATGTCGACGTGGTCTGCCACACTGAGAGTCGCCAGGGAAGCTCCGTGTGACCCGACCCTCTTCATCACGTGACTGGATAAATATTTAAAGTTCAACACGTGGTAGGACAGAAGCGGTTGGACATAGTTTCCTTTCATCTAATGCCTCTCTTCGCCTAACAGTAACTAGGTGGCCGGGAATGAGGCAACTGTCTTGGGTTGCATCGTGGGGAAGGTTAGCAAGATACGGCCCGAGGGCGACCTCTATAAGTCTTAGTACAGGCTGCATATGTCCCCCCGACAACACATAATTCTTCCTATATACTCTCCAGTGTAATATTTTGCGGAGTAGCCACTGTAGCCAAGTGTATACCCTCTCCTTTTTAGTAATTGATAACAAGATGGAGAAGGAAGACAAGTAAGAAGAGGAGGATCTTCCAAGTCCTGAGGAGGTACCTCTGTCGACCCTTGGCCAGGTGTGAATGATGGGGACAGGTAAGACAAAGAGCATTTACTGTAACGTCTTGCTGTAACCTCAGAGATGTTTACACTTGTCCCTGGTACCTGCAGGGGACACGCCATGTGTGTGTGTGGGGGGGGGGGGGGGCGACGCCCCAGGCCTCAGTCTGAGGCTCCAGGCGTGGGAGGAAGTGTCCGCTGGTGTTGTTGTTGTTATAGATTCAGCTACTCGGAACAAGTTCCAAGTAGCACGGGCTATGGTGAGCCCGTAGTGGACTTAACTGGCACAAGAACGGTGCCACGGTCCGCTGGTGGCTAGAGCGGGTATATATACCTGTCTGTTGGGGGCGGTGTTAGCGTGATCGCTTCTCAGCTTAGCAGGAGTGTAGCGCGTCTGAGGTGTACTCCTGCCGTCAGTCTAGCCCCGGTGTTAGCCTGGCCTCGCCCTAGCCCCTATATTTGCATAGCATCAGTCTGGCGCCAATGTCAGCCTGGAAATAGTGTCACTGTCACAGTTAACGTGTTGGCAGTATCAGTCACCACAAGCGTGGACCAGCACCCCCCCCCCCTACCCCCCTCTACCACAGCCGCAGCTAACCACCATAAACATCGCTCATACACCACCACAGCACCACCACAGACACCCAGGAAACGAAAAACAGACAAGAAGCTGGTTGAGTGTAGGGAGAAATCCTCCTTATCTCTCATTTTTATCAGCGCCTTATCGGCGGCTTGGTGCATGGAGCGGCGAGCCACAGTGACAAATGAAGCTAACTTTTGCGGGCCAGGTTTGGCGCCGGCGTGTGGGATTATCACAAGCAACCGGACTCCTGGGAACCTCGCTCGACTCCCCTGGGCCAGATACCGAGGGGCTCCGAGACACCGCTCGAAATCGTCTAAGAATAAGCGTCCGGGAATAGTTTTGGAATGGCCACTCTGGGGAGATAGGGAAGAGGTTCGAGACGCAGCCTAGAATAGGCTCCCCGGAACAGTTTTAGAATGGCCACTTTAGGGAGATACGAAGAGCTTGAGACAGAGTGAAATCTGCATCCTTGAGGAGCCAACCTAAAGTGTCCAGGAATGAGTCCTCCGGGAAGGAGATAGTGAAGCAACTCTCCAGACACCACATTCTTCCCTCACACAATTGGGATATATATAAATATATATATAATATATATATAATATATATATAATATATATATATATATATATATATATATAATATATATATAATATATATATATATAATATAATATATATATATATATATATATATATATATATATATATATATATATATATATATATATATATATATATATATATATGTGTGTGTGTGTGTGTGACAGTGTCAGACCACGGAGGAAGAATTGAAACAGGAATTTCCTTAAGTACTTTCGTATATTAATGCATCTTCAGAGGGAGTGATTTTTTAACTCTTTAATTCTGTATTGATTATTCTCTTATTTAGGGCTTCTGTCCTTCTGACTAGTGTTCTGTCATCTTGGTTTAATTGGAAGAAGAATTCTCCAAATGTCATCTTTGTTCGAGGTGATGAAAAAGAAATAATTAACTGTAGAATGTATTACACTTATTATAAATTTGCACAACGTTTCGAACCAACATGGTTCAATCTCAAGTGATGGGACAGTGTTGTTGTTTCAGATTTAGCTACTCAGGACGAAGTGTCCATGTAGCACAGGCTATGGTGAGCCCGTAAAACAGTGCTGGGCGTGTTGAGTTTATACCAATAGGGAGGTCAGGTACATAATACAAATAGGTGAGCACATGGTAAAGGAAGAATAGGCCATAAACGGGGGACGGATAGGGGACGTAAATAGGGACGAATAAAATAGAAAAGGGGAAGCACATACAAAGATTATTCAGGTTTAGTGGGCATAGTAATTTGAGCAGTGTCTTCTATTCCTCTTCTAACAATTAAATATATATATCAATGTATATTCACTAATATTAATATTATTTATATTCAAAAAAATTAAAAGCAAACTATATACAAGTAAAAGACAATTATATACATAAAAATCAAACAACACATAAGAGAAGATGACAAAAATCTAATAATGCCCAAGACTCATATATTTCCGATAGGCATTATTTAGACAACTGCAGGTGGATTTGGGCAAAATCTGCGCAATCGCCGTTTTGACTAATATGCATATTTTCGGTATAAAAAAAGTCGTAATTTAAAACTGCAAATATGTGTAATCGCCATGAATTTCCTCGCAAAAATATCGCTCAAGAGTCAAACAGCACATTCCCTTAACACTTCCTAGCTGGAACAGTATCACCACACTGCCCCTTTCCCCTTACCAGAACTTCCAGTCCTCTTACCCTTCCTCCCCCCTTCCTCCGTCATCTCTCTACCCTCAAACACATCCATTTCCGTTTCGTGAGGAGGAACGGCTCGATATCGACTGAGGAAAGCTTCTAAGTTCCTGGATCATTCCGAGGGTCTTCTTAAATCTCAATAATCCCTTCAGACAAGCCAAGGCCTCTGTTATGAAGGGCAGAAATAGCCTAAGCTTATATTTTAATTATTCCGACAACCTTTATTGAACCTCTGCTAAATGATGCGTCCCACCAGCAAGCTTGTGGCAAGTGGGGGCCTTGCTAGTGGATCAGGGTAGTGAATAATGACTTTATGTAGCTTTATATAGCTTTATATATCGAATTGCACGGATTTGTTGTGGTTTACCGTAACATTAGGGGGAACTTTTTGCTGTTTACAGTAGCAAAATGGCGCTGGGGGGGGGGACTTTATCAGGTTTCTTAGCTTTATTTATGGAATTGTGTTGTCCAGTATATCACAATCTTGTTTATTCATTCCATGTTATGGGGGATTATAATTGGATTTGTGCGTGTGTGTATCTCTTTATTTGGGTATTCGTCTGTGTAGCTAAAAGTAAAGGAACTGAAGTTTTTATTATGAGAAACACAGTACAAATCAAACAATGTTCAGTACAAAACAGTTTGTTTTTGTCTCGAGTTTAACAGTAGACAAAAGTATATATCCACTATACTGGTTGTAATTTGTGAAGATCATGGACGGAGCTCCGGACCTCCACTCCTATTACAAAAATAGGATGCTCCAGCCTGACCCTCCACACTTCTTCAGCTCCAGAATAGAATGCGAGGGATCCTATAGTATCTCACACTGTTATTCTGTACCATTTTCTACAGTACAAAAGCTGGATGAAACTTTTACAAAATCTTCATAATCTTTGATAAGCCGTGTTGACCCTTTGAGCAGCCCTGGTCTTAATGTAGGAAGGTCCTCAAGACTGCCCTGGTCTTCAGGCAGCCGACCTAAGAAGGTCCTCAAGTGCCCAGGTCTTCAGGTAGCTGACTTAAGAAGGTCCTCAAGTGCCCTGGTCTTCAGGTAGCTGACTTAAGAAGGTCCTTGACAGCCCTGGTCTTCAGGCAGCCGACCTAAGAAGGTCCTCAAGTGCCCTGGTCTTCAGGTAGCTGACTTAAGAAGGTCCTTGACAGCCCTGGTCTTCAGGCAGCCGACCTAAGAAGGTCCTCAAGTGCCCTGGTCTTCAGGTAGCTGACTTAAGAAGGTCCTTGACAGCCCTGGTCTTCAGGCAGCCGACCTAAGAAGGTCCTCAAGTGCCCTGGTCTTCAGGTAGCTGACTTAAGAAGGTCCTTGACAGCCCTGGTCTTCAGGCAGCCGACCTAAGAAGGTCCTCAAGTGCCCTGGTCTTCAGGTAGCTGACTTAGGAAGGTCCTTGACAGCCCTGGTCTTCAGGCAGCCGACTTAAGAAGGTCCTCAAGTGCCCTGGTCTTCAGGTAGCTGACTTAGGAAGGTCCTCAACAGCTTTAGTCTTATCCTCGTAGCCAGGTGCCCCCACTCAGTAACCTGTGACGACAACCATTGACATTAAGTGTTATTTCTCACTTGTGATGACTGTGTCCTAAGTGTAACCCCCCCCTCTCCCCCTTTAACCCTTAAGTAACCTCGCTTCACCTTACCTGAATTGCCCATTGGGTTACTTTTGTCACCTCTTGACCATCATAGTTGATAACGAGAGCTCTCTTTTGATCGTTTGATTCCTGTGTCTTCCCCTAAGCCGCTTATTTGTCATTCTTGATTCCGTTGTTTCCGTTATTCCTTTTTGTTGCCCTAATCATTCCTCAATCTTCCTCGATGCTATCATCCTTCATCGCCCCCCACGCTTTTCTGCCCCTGTCTCTTCCTATTTTCCTCCTTCCTCTCTCTCTACGTCTTCCCTCTCACCTATCTTCTCTCTTTCCGCCTCATTTTACTCCACATTCTGCTCTTCTTCCCCTATCTCCCCCCTCCTCTACCCCCTACCTCCTTTTTCTTTCTACCTATTCTCTTCTCCACCTTTCTCCTAGTTAGACAGCCTCTTCCTTCACCTTTCCTCCTACCTCCTCTTTCTCTCTTCCTCCTCCTTCCTTCCCCTTCTCCTCCTACCTCCTCTTCCTCTCTAGCTCCCACCTTTCTCCTCCTACCTCCTCTTCCTCTCTACCTCCTCCTCCCCCCCCTATTAACCTCAGGTCACCTCTGACCGAGGCACTAAAATCAGCATTCCCCCGGCAACAGTTGTGGCGGGAATGGGCCAGGAATCCCGGCTCGTATCTCTGGCCCTGTTCCTGAGTCCGGAATAGCCTCGGAGATCTGGAATTGGCGGCCGTGTAATGGGCGGTCAGAGCTCCACTCTCTGGACCAGACAGCGGCCACGCCCACGCCCGCCCACCCACAAAATTTTGGCTCACCCGACCAAAAATTTTGACGAGGGAGAGAAGCAGACCGTATGGGAACTTTTGATAAGTTTGGAGAGATCGCGGTTTGTGGCTTTTGAATGGTGTCTCTTTTTTTTTTTTTTTGGTTCGTGTGGGCTTTTAAATTCTTATTTTTTTTTATTCCAGTTTTTGCCTCTTGTTTTGGAAGCTATTTTGAAAGTAAAAAAAAATTGCTTGTTTGAAAATCACATTTTTCGTTAATTTTTTTATTTTATTCGGCATGTTTTTTGTGCAAATGCTTCGGCTTTTTTCTGTTTTTACTATATAATTTTTGTAGCGGTAATGTGGTTTGACGTGGTGATGTGTGGATGATGTGTGGATGTTGTGTGGATGTTGCGTGGATGTTGCGTGGATGATGTATGGATGATGGGATAATGTCACTAAACATGTGGTTTGAAGTACAAAATCTCTCTAACAATAAAAGTTTTCCTACACACAGGCACCACTGAGTAAGATACTTGGTGCACTCATTAAACAGGACCCGAATGACTGTGTGTGCACACAAGCAGGCTGTTAAAGGCTACTTATCACCATCTCAGGACAGCGACCTCCTCCTCAACGACTGTCCAACTTCCCTGCCTTCACACACACACACACACACACACACCACACACACACACACACACACACACACACACACACACACACACACACACACACACACACACACACACACACAACTAGGTACACACACACACACACACACACACACACACACACACACACACAACTAGGTACACACACACACACCACAACCTAGTACTCAGTACTAGGTAATGAGTACAACTAGGTGAGCACACGCACACACACACACACACACGCACACGCACACACACACACACACACACACGCACACGCACACGCACACGCACACACCACACACACACCACACACACACACACGGTGTACACCTGGTCGAGGGGGCGCCTCGCCAGGTGGCTGGGCCTCTTAATTATCTAGTATTTTCATATTTCTAATTAAAACTGTGTGATCGTTTTTGCATCGTTAAATTTGCATTAGAATATTTAATGAAGGTGCTAGAAATAGCAAGAATTAACAGCAAGCTCCAAAAGTCACCCCTGAGATACAAAATATAAGGTCGATCTTATTGGAGGTCGATCTTATTGGAGGTCGATCTTAACAAACCTTCTTAGTTTGCTGCCACATATTCTCAACCGTCTGCCTCAACAGCATTCATGAACCTTGCAATTTTCACATGGTACAATGACAGCAAATCACACAGTTTAATTCCTCATAAAATAACAAACATAAAAGTCAGTTTGATTCGATGTTTATCCCCTAGGATGATATCCAGGCCAAAGTCTCATTTAAATGGCAGTCAACAAATGTCAGTTTCAAGCGTAGGTTAGACATATATATATGAATGAGATTGGGTGGATATAATTAGGAGCTGCATCGTATGGGCCAATAGGCCTTCTGCAGTTATCTTCGTTATGTTCTTAACAACTATTAACTCCCTGTCGTTAGCCAGTTATCGCCTGGTCTCCCAGACATAACCGTCAAACTATGGCATTATACAATAATTCATTATTGTATTTTATTATACAATAATGTTATTCAAACCTTTGACCAACTCGACAATTATTTCTTAAGACACATGGTAAATCTTCATACACATCAGTCAAGATCTGGTCGAGGACCGGGCCGCGGGGACGTTGAGCCCCGAAATGATCGCAAGGTAACGGCCATTTAAGACAATCGTTGAGAATCTCGCGTACCAATCCAAAAACAGCCTAATGCTAATCTTCTTTACAGCTACAACATTATTTCATCCTTAATAAGATTACTTATGCGTGCAGATTGATTGGCATACAGTATTTCGCACTGGTTAAGAATTTAAATAATTGTGATTGTTCTGGTATGTAAACTACTGTAGGCTACTGCTGAGCTGTTCCCAGGCCTAACGCGATGTGGCGATGATGTGATTTGTGATGTTTTCTTCTATCTATCCATCTTCCTAACTAACCCAACCACTTCCCCTCCCTCCTCTCTTACTAAATATATTTAACACATTAGCTCAAAACAAGTTGCAGACGACGATGTTGTTGTTTGAAGACAAGGGTGACGATGGTAGAACAAAGGTGTTACACACTATATATGGATCTCTCTTTCTCTCTCTCTCTCTCTCTCTCTCTCTCTCTCTCTCTCTCTCTCTCTCTCTCTCTCTCTCTTTCTCTCTCTCTCTCTCTCTCTCTCTCTCTCTCTCTCTCTCTCTCTCTCTCTCTCTCTCTCTCTCTCTCTCTCTCTCTCTCTCTCTCTCCTGTTTCTTCATCTGTTTTCATTCTCAATCAAATGTACCTACTATTCCTGCTTTACATTCACATCTCTCCTCTGCTTCACTACTCAAATCAACCTACCATTCCCCTCTGATTCACTTCACTGTCCTTGCGGTTTCCCTCCTCCTCCTCCTTCCCCTCCCCCCCCCCCATCCCCTAACCGCCTTCCCCCCCATCTCCCAAGGTGCCAACCCACAGCCCCCTCTTCCCCCCCCCCCCCTTTCTTTCCCTATCCCGTCTCATCCAGGCCTGACCTCTTCATGCATATGGATAGGTAGCGGAGGGTGTCACACTCTCTCTGCAGCGTCTGTGGTAGTGACGACGTGTATGTACTCCCCTAGTTTGTGCCTACACAGTCGAACAGTAGCTTCCGAACACCGCTTTTCGAACCTTTTGTGGCGTTTAATGCAGTCAGTTCTCGTTTTATTCTCGTCGCATTTGCATATATAATTGCGTGTGTGAGTTAGCTTGAGCCACTTGTGTGGGTGCGGGTAATACATTCCACTTACTGTGCAACACCAGGTATTGGGGGGTGCTGTCCTAAGTTCCATAAAGATGTGGGTATATCAGTGGAAGGAAAGAGCGTCAATAAAGTTGAAGCCAATGAACCAATCCACATGGGCCGTGACGGTGATTCGAACCTACGTCCGAGATCATCCCAGACGCTGCCTTTATCGACTGAGCTACGATCTAATGTTTGATGCATCACGCTATTGTGATTTCTGTGTGTAAAGTTGATGCTCACTTTATGGTTAGTTCAAGGGGGGAAATTGTTTAAGTGGAGTGCCTCAGGGCTCTGTTATGGGACCTATATTCTTCACTATAGGTATAAACCACACACACACACACACACACACACACACACACACACACACACACACACACACACACACACACACACACACACACACACACACACACACACACATGTGGGATCCAAGAGCCAATGCTCGATCCTGCAAGCACAAAGAGGTAAGTACACACACACGACTGAACAGCAATATTCGCTAATTTTTAGAGGATTCAAAAATAGGGCGCGAAAATAAGCTTAGAAGACTTACCGCTCCTCCAAGGCTATCTAAATAGGCTTTTCAAATGTAAGGAAATGATTGGCAATGCAGTTTAATATTGAAACATTTAAGTTTGTGAGCTCAGGATGTGATGAAACAGTTACCAGCTATCAACGGGACAATGTTGATACTGCGAAGCCTGACAACGATCTTGGAGTCCTGATTACCAGGAATCTTCAGTAAAATAATGCATAAATGCACGCAGTAAAGCAAGTAGGATACTGGGATTTATTTCCATAAGCGTCATATCGGATGTCATTAAGATGATGACATCTCTATCTATCTTAGATAGAGATGTCATCATCTTAATGATGATGACATCTCTTATCCTCTATCTTAGATGATGATGATCTGTTCTTGGCATTGGTCTGTAGAATGGACTTAAAGTCGCATTTAAGTCAACGGAGGACAATTGCAAAGACAGTTAAGAAACGCAAAGGAAGTTCGCGTAATTGCAATTACGCGAACGGGAAGCCTCTTTTTTAAAAAAGTTTCACTTACACTCTCTAGGGATTTATTTCTAGATGCTTTAGCAGTAAAGAATTTGGTGCTATTCTTCAGCTCTTGTTAGGCCCCGTTTAGATTATGTGGTTCAATCTTAGTCGCCATACTATAGAATGGACATATTGGGCGGATATATTCACCTGAACGCGTTCAGCGTAGGATGACAAGGTTAATTACGCAAATTATAAATATTCCGTATGAAGATAATTTTAATATTATTAAATTATTAATAATTATTAATTAATAAGATATTAATAAGGCATTAAATTTATCAACACAAATAAAACGCGAAACAATGGATATAAGAAACAATGGATATAAATTGGATAAGTTTTGATACAAGAAAGAGCTGGTTAAAATCTGGAATGGAAACATGGGTTGTTAATTCGTCAAACAGATTAACGGGTATCGTAATCCGAGTCACATGGTTGTTTCAAGCGTAGGATAGACACATATTTGAATGAGGTTGGGTGGATATAAATAGGAGGTGCCACGAATGGGCCAATAGGCCATATGCAGTGTTCATGGTTGTTCTTTGAAGACAGTTCTTGTGTACTTATGCGTGTATGTGTTTACTATTATTATTACTGTGCCTTCAGGGTAAAGGTTCTTGGACTCCGCCTTTCTAACCGTCGGTTGTTAAATGTGAATGTGTGTGTGTGTGTGTGTGTGTGTGTGTGTGTGTGTGTGTGTGTGTGTGTGTGTGTGTGTGTGTGTGTACTCACCTATTTGTGCTTGCGGGGGTTGAGCTTTGGCTCTTTGGTCCCGCCTCTCAACTGTCAAAGTATGTGTGTGTGTGCGTGCGTGTGCGTATGTGTGCGCGCGCGCACGCATAAAGACAGACTGCGTGTTTCAAGGTAATGGTTCAATCTCTCTATCGTCCATAAGGAGACTACGTGCGAGCCTCCCCCCTCCCCTTTCCTTCCCCCTCCGTAGCCATCACGGTGATTGGTGCCAGGACATATTAGTGACAGTGCCACGAGACATGAGCAGGGTGCTCATCGTGCTGCGACGACTCCCTTAGTGCGACACCCACTCTGCTAGACGTTCAAACAGCAGCGTGGGGCGAGGCCCGTGTGTGTGTGTGTGTGTGTGTGTGTGTGTGTGTGTGTGTGTGTGTGTGTGTGTGTGTGTGTGTGTGTGTGTATGTGTGTGTCTGTACATATCCTCAGTCACGTGTCCTTGGTCTCTCTCCTCTCTCTCTCTCTCTCTCTCTCTCTCTCTCTCTCTCTCTCTCTCTCTCTCTCTCTCTCTCTCTCTCTCTCTCATAATATACCTCACTGTCAGGTTTGTCGAGGAATCCCTAGACAAGAACGAGGCAGTTAGCGCGGTCGCCCATCCAGTTACTGGTCATACCTAAGTTATGTTCATCCTAACTGATGAAGGGAAGCGCACCAGCGGCTAATGCTCGGGGCCCAGGAGCTTAGCACGGTCACAGGAGGGTTATAACTGTTCATTTGTAGGGGTCGAGTAGTAATTTTCTTTTGTTTATTATATAGTATACAATATAAAGATCATATTTACATCCTTTTACAATTGAAAATACTACATTTATATATGTTTTATGTAATTCTCAGTAAACCAATTTTTTATATCATTATAGTAGGGAGGGTCTCATGAACATAGCTGTACAATAGTTCACGTTGTTTTGGGTCAATAAATTGAACATGAAGGTTTGCTAATATTACTCGCCTGTTAAAGAGTGGATATGTCTCCTCTACTCTAAGAACTATATGTGGGAGTAGAACATCGTACACGTGTTTACTGTTCATCATTAACAAAACATTTCAACGTTACAAATCCGCCTGAGAACTTTAATTGCACCTGAATAACAGTGAAGTGAAATAAAGGCAAGGTCAGTATACTCTGGCATGTGTGTCAAGTAGCTAACACGTATTTTATCAAAATAATGTCCTAACGCATTTGCACTATTTCTTTGCATGATTTCCTTTCTATTAGTCACGCATAAGATAGCCAATGATTTTTGGTACACATGCAGTCTCCCTATTCCACCGTCTTTCGTACCTTTCCATAGCGTAGTCCGTTTAATTGGTATCTACCATGCCATCTAAAAAATATCTAAAGATATCTTAAAGTATCTAAAAATAGTTTTGTCAATCTTCATAGCACTTTTCTTATCAATTGGAAAACAGACAAATACCACAGTTTAGACAACATTTTGCAATTGATAATTTCAGCCTTCTGAAACAGGGTTAATTTCCTATTTGACAACATATTCGTAACTACTATTATATTTCCACACAGTACTTGCCAATTCGTGACCAATGTTGTTCCATATGCTTTACACCAGCAAATCCCAAGAGCCTTAATAGACTCCACTACCTTGAACCATGACCCTGTCCAGGTAACTTTATTATACCAACTGCCAAGCTCCATCATACACGTTTTGTTCTTGTTAATGACAGCACCTGTTGCTCTCTCAGAGTTGTGTAACTCATCCTCCTCAACCACCGAGTCTTCTGTCGACACGCAAATAGTTGTATCGTCTCCATAACCAACAACAGGAAGTGTCATAGCATTAGGAAGACAAGATGGAACAATAAAGGCATTGCTTTTTATTCCCAAGTACAGTGGCTCTTGAAATATACATCCTTGAAAAGGGACATCCCTGACGTACTGATCGTTCAACTGAAAAAGGTTTACTCAAGACACTATTGATACACACGCTGCTCCGACACTGTTTATAAAGGGAAGGGAATTGTCGGGAAAGCGCCAAGCCATGACGACTATATAGCACTGGGAAGGGATAAGGATTTGGGATGGGACGGGGGAAAGGAATGGTGTCCAACCACTTGGACGGTCGGGGATTGAACACCGACCTGCATGAAGTGAGACCGTCGCTCTACCATCCAGCCCAAGTGGTTGGACCACTATAAAGCATACGGATCCAATCAATAAAGTCTTGTGCCACTCCTGCTCTATCCAATATTTCTAATACAAACTGAACATCAACACGGTCAAAAGCTTTCGACCAGTCGAGGTTTATCATAGAGGAAGGAACATTATTCTCAGACACATAATACACAACATCCTTAATTACATTATTACAATTGATTATACCTGCTTGATACCTGCTTGATGGGGTTCTGGGAGTTGTTCTACTCCCCAAGCCCGGCCCGAGGCCTGGCTTGAACCTTCCAGGGTCTTGAACCTCACCACATCTTGTGGTGTGCCTGGAGCTTCCAGGCACACCACAGAACTGTTCTTTAGATATAATTTTATCTATTGCAATCCAAAGTCTATTTACCAACAATGTCGAGATTATTTTGTAATCCTGGTTGAGCGAGGAAAGTGACCTCCAGTACGTTAGAATATGCAAATCACCCGTTATTGGTATCGTCTTAATAATCCCATGAGAGTGTGACATGCTAAGCTTCCTATGCTGTATGCTGTACCGGACCAATGGTCCGGTACAGCATACAGCATAGCATACAGCGGTTCCTATGCTGTGTACTGGTACACAGTCTTTACCAATGACATCCCA
Organism: Procambarus clarkii; assembly: GCF_040958095.1. NCBI lineage: Eukaryota > Metazoa > Arthropoda > Malacostraca > Decapoda > Cambaridae > Procambarus > Procambarus clarkii. The sequence continues at coordinate 39,035,092 of NC_091170.1, read as the reverse complement.
TACGTAAAATTAAAATTCCGGCAGGATTAGTCATGCCGGAAGGTACCGCGGTGAGTCAACCCCTCGTAACGATAGGAGGAGGAGGAAGAAGAGAGAGGCAGGAGAGGAGAGTGGAAGAAAAGAGAAGAGTAGAGCAGAAGACAGGAGAGCGAGAAGGATTGACTGTTGTTGTTTTCGATTTAGCTACTCAGAACTAAATGTCTGTGTAGCACGGGCTATGGTGAGCCCGTAATTGAGTTCGGTTATTCGCGGTAACCTTTGTTACTGCGATTTTTTTGATATTGCAGTAACGTGTGTGATATTTTGATGATGTGGTGATGTGGACCAGATATTTTGAAGGTCCGTAAAATGTCTGGCGGACCATTAAGACAAGTGGTCCGCCAGAGGGACCGGCGGACCACTTGTATTACACAGTGTTGAGGAGAGAGGTGGGCTAGGCTACCATGGATCACTGTCACTACCATGGATCACTGTCACTACCATGGATCACTGTCACTACCATGGATTACTGTCACTGCCATGGATCACTGTCACTACCATGGATCACTGTCACTACCATGGATCACTGTCACTACCATGGATCACTGTCACTACCATGGATCACTGTCACTGCCATGGATCACTGTCACTACCATGGATCACTGTCACTACCATGGATCACTGTCACTACCATGGATCACTGTCACTACCATGGATCACTGTCACTACCATGGATCACTGTCACTACCATGGATCACTGTCACTACCATGGATCACTGTCACTGCCATGGATCACTTCCTAAGTGGCGGTGAAGTCTCCGATCCACAATTCTACCATGCACTTGTTTTTGCTCTGAAATTACTTCGTTAATTTTGTATACTGCCGCAGGAAGATGCGGGACTTGAATGTCGTATTATTTCGTATCTGTGAAGCCACGATGAAGCACTTGTCTTGTGGCCTCGCCCACTTGGAATATTACAGCACGCCCACTTGGAATATTAACCCCCACTTTCCTGGGAATATTAACCATCTTTCCACTCACCCCCCCACCCACCCACCCACCCTCGCCCACCTGGCATACGAGTGGAGTACTTCAAGGGTCAGTAGCAGGACCCTTCCTGTTCCTATTATTCGTAAACGAAATCTCAGAGGAAATAAGTCATTTTTATCCATGTTTGCTGACGATGCTAAACCCGCCAAACACACACCGAAACTACGACGTTGGTACAACGTTCGGACAAGTTTTAACACCTAACCAGTTATAACAACCAATATAGCAAGTTGTAACAACGTTCTAATACGTCATAAACACGTTAAGCCAAGATGTAACAACTTTATTACAAGTTGTAACAAGCGGAAAATAGAGACAGTTTCGGTTTGTGTTTCCAGGGAATTAACAAGGACAATCAGAACTGAGGGCGGGGGGGCGCGGGGAGGGACTGCGATACGTTACAATTGAATTAGTTAATCTCCAGTGATGGTCTGAGAAATGGCTACTAGACTTTAACCCTGACAAATGCAAGGTTATGAGGATAGGAGATGGACGGGGGAGAGCCAAGTTCTGGAAAAGAGTGTGACGTGACTCCGTAGTGCTGCTGTACAGGGTAGGTGGAATGCGGCCCGCACTTCGCATTAAGATTAAAATACACATTGGCCTTTGCAGTGTGAAAATTCCACAGGAGTGAAGGAATACTCTGACGAGAAATTAAGACAATACACAAATGAACAAATAACATATGAAAAATACCCAAAACTCCTGATCAAACACACTTGGCTAGCACACAATAGAAATAACAGCAACACATAACTAAACGCAGTGTAACACAAAAATAACGATGACACTGAAAGTATTTACAGAAAAAACACTTAAAACCTGGGGCCAGATTCACGAAGCAGACGAAGCAGTTCCGCAAGCACTTACGAATCTGTACATCTTTTGTCAATCTTTGGCGGCTTTGTTTACAATTGTTGAACAGTTAATGAGCTCCGAAGCACCAGGAGGCTGTTTATAACAATAACAACAGTTGATTGGCAAGTTGTCATGTTTGTAAACTGTTTGATAAATGTAACCAAAGCCGTCAAAGATTGAGGAAAGATGTACACGTTCGTAAGGTACTTGCTTAACGGTTTCGTGAATCTGACTTCCGAACACCACCAGCACACCTCCCCCCCCCCTTCCCCCCGAGAGCCCAATCGGCAGGTTGCGGTTGCTTCGTGAATCTGGTGCTTCAACCCCAGACATTCGTCTGGGGTTGACCTCCATACCGGTCGTAATTCGCGGAATGCAGAGTGACGAATAACAAAGGTAGGAAGGAAGAAGCAGTTTCCTCCGCTATACTGATGATTAATATGACAAGAGAAAGATTGGAAAGAGAAGACTTGGGTAAATACTGGTTCAGTAACAGTGTTGTTGATTTGTGGAACCAATTGCCGCGTAAGGTAATGGAGGTGGTGTCCCTCGATTGTTTCAAGCGCGGGTTGGACAAGTATATGAGTGGGATTGGGTGGTTATAGAATAGGAACTGCCTCGTATGGGCCAATAGGCCTTCTGCAGTTACCTTTGTTCTTAAAGACATAAGAGTGGACATACTCTTAGTACAGTCGGTCAGGTGAAGTCACAGTGAGAGGTTGTGTTAACCGGAGCTCCTGAGTGTTGTTATATTATCATAGCAATATGGAAGTTGTAGTGAAGGACCTGGTGACTCTAGTGGGAGCCCTGAGGACAGAGTTGGACTCTCTGCGGGAGGAGGTGCGTCAGCTTAAAAAACAACGAGAAGTAACGAAGGAGGAGACCAGCAGTAAAGGGACCTCGTCTTGGAGAGTTGCGAAAGACAGGGGCCTTAAGAAGACTTTGATAAAGCCGCCTTCAAACGCCATAGCAACTTCAAATTCATTTGACGTTTTGGAGGACGAGTGCTGTGGAGAGACTGTGGATCGCGCAAAAGGGAAAGCAACGAAGAGAAAGGAAGCGCAGGCCCCTCAGAAAGTAAAGGAAGTACCTAAGCAAACATTAGTTGTGGGAGATTCCCAGATAAGGTATTTGGATAGAACGTTTTGTGCTAGAGATAGGGGGAACAGGTTAAGGGTTTGCTATCCCGGAGCTGGCATGGGTGATATTATAAACAACATGAATGATATTATGGCTGGTAATGGGAACAATCCCATTATTTGCATTAGCGTGGGAGGAAATGATGTTGGTCGAGTCAGGAGTGAGGAACTGATTCAGAGGTATAAAACAGCCATAGAGTTAGTTAGGAGCAAGGGAGGAATCCCGATCATATGTGGCATTCTTCCAAGAAAGGGAGTGGGAAATGAATGGATATCGAGGGCACTTGGTGTCAATTGCCGGCTGGAAAGATATTGCAAATCAAATGCAATATCTTTCATAGACAACTGGGAACACTTCTATGGAAGAAATGAAATGTATGCTCGTGATGGGGTGCATCTATCGAGAGCTGGGGTTGTTGCTGTTGCGAACTCGCTAGAAGAAGTGGTTAGAGGTGTTTGTTTGGGTTTAAACTGTTAGTAGATAGAGGTATGGGAATTGATTTGGAGGAAGGAGGTAATAAAAGTATGTGTTTGTGGGAGAAAGGAATTGGCAAAACGATCAGGGAAAGAGAAGGTCCGCAAAATAACAATTCACTTAGGGTATATTACACTAACAGTAGAAGTCTAAGAAATAAAATTAACGAATTAAATGCTCTTGTCTGCACAGAAAAAATAGATATTATTGCACTTACCGAAACGTGGATAAATGTAGAAAATAGAGAACTATTAGCTGAATATCAAATATATGGATTTAAACTATTTCACACAGATAGATATATTAGACGAGGAGGTGGAGTAGCCATATATGTTAGGGACAATTTGAAATGTAGTCTCAAAGAGGGAATCAAAACAGAGCCACACACAGAAACTATTTGGATTGAATTAAACGAAAAAGCTAATAATATTATAATAGGAGTAATATATAGGCCACCAAATTTAGACAGAATGGAAGCAAAGCATCTATGGGATGAAATATCTAGAGCATCTAGATCTAACAGTATTTATGTCATGGGTGACTTTAATTTTAGCGGAATAAACTGGTTGAACAAAACAGGGAATAGTGAAGCAGAAGATTTTCTAGAATTAATTGACGATTGCTTTCTTACGCAACACATTAAGGAACCAACACGGGAAAATAATATTTTAGATTTAGTGTTAACTAACAGGGAAACGCAAATTAATGACATCGAAATAGGGAGTGAGCTAGGGAGCAGTGATCACAAAGAAATCAGATTTAGCATAGAATGGAATAGACCAGTAGGAGAAAATTCTGTTAAAGTGCCAGATTTTCGAAAAGCTGATTTTAATAGCCTAAGAAATTTTTTGGGTCAAATTGATTGGAAAGGCTTGGGTATGGGGTGTGGGCCGGTCTTGGAGCGAGACATGAACCCAGCGATAGGTGACTTAAATGGGGATTTCGATGTGGATTCAATATATAACTTATTTAAGAATATTCTAAACAAAGCACAGGAACGTAGTATACCATACAAATTGAATAGATCGTATACTAATGACCCAAAGTGGATAACAAAGAATTTGAAGAACCTTATAGGTAAAAAGAGAGCTTGGTACAAAAGGATTAAAAATGGGGAGGTCACTTTAGAACAGGAATTCGTACAACTGGTTAGAAATGTTAAAAAAGAGATAAGGAAAGCAAAAAGAAACTATGAAGTTCGCATAGCAGGGCAAGCAAAGACAAATCCTAAAGGGTTTTTTCAGTTATATCGTACTAAGACTAGGGAAAGGATAGGTCCATTAAAAACTGAGACAGGTCAAATAACAGATAGTGATGAAGAGATGAGTAGTATTTTTAATAAATATTTTGTATCTGTATTTACTAAAGAGGAACTTAACAATATGCCTTCAGCCGAACAAGTCTATGTGGGTGGGGACGAGGACAGGTTGACGAGTTTAGCAGTTACCAGGGAGGATGTTCTTAAACAAATAGTAAAACTCAAACCAAACAAATCCCCAGGGCCGGATGAAGTGTTTGCTAGGGTGCTTAAAGAATGCAAAGAGGAGCTTTGTGACCCACTGTCAACCATATTTAATAAATCAATAGAGTCAGGCAGAGTGCCAGAGTTTTGGAAAGTTGCTAATGTGATACCAGTTTTTAAGAAAGGAGATAGATCACTTGCGTCTAACTATCGACCAATTAGCCTAACGTCTATTGTGGGAAAGTTACTCGAATCTATAATAGCAAATAAAATTCGTCTTCATCTTGAAAAACATAAATTAATAATTGAGTCGCAACATGGTTTTATAAATGGCCGTTCATGTTTAACAAATTTGTTATCTTTTTATTCTAGCATTGTTGAGGCAGTTGATAGTGGTAAGGATTGCGATGTTGTATACCTTGACTTTAGCAAAGCTTTTGATACAGTGCCACATGAAAGACTGATTAAAAAAATAGTCTCATGGTATTGGGGGTGCTATATTAAGCTGGATTAGGGCATGGCTATACCAAAGGAAACAGAGAGTTAGTATAAATGGAATCAAGTCAGAGTGGGAAAATGTTGTAAGTGGAGTGCCTCAAGGCTCTGTCCTGGGACCTCTGTTGTTTATAATATATATAAATGATTTAGATTCAGGTTTGAGTAGCAACATTTGCAAATTTGCCGATGATACGAAAATCGGTAGGGAAATTAATTCGGAGGAGGACTCACTATCTCTTCAAGTTGATCTAGATAGGGTTTTGAAATGGTCAAAGGATTGGCAGATGCAGTTTAATGCTGATAAATGTAAAGTTCTGAGGTTAGGTAATGATGATAGAGTTACAAGATACGAGCTAGATGGTGTTGTGATTGCGAAGTCGGATTGCGAAAGGGATCTGGGAGTTATGATTAGTAAGAATTTAAAACAAAAGGATCAATGCATAAATGTTCGTAATAAGGCAAATCGGACACTTGGATTTATTAATCGCAGCGTTAGTAACAAGACACCTGGTGTGGTTCTCAAGCTATATCTTGCTCTAGTTAGGCCCCATTTAGATTATGCAGTTCAGTTTTGGTCGCCATATTATAGAATGGATATAAATTCACTTGAACGTGTCCAGCGTAGGATGACTAAGTTAATTCC
>NC_091170.1:38999321-39023486 GCF_040958095.1 Procambarus clarkii | reverse complement strand
AGAAGATTCTACCCTGCCATAATGAGAAGGTTCTATAATGCCATAATGAGGTTCTACCCAGTTATAATGGGAAGATTCTACCCTGCCATAATGAGAAGGTTCTACCAAGTTATAATGAGAAGGTTCTACCAAGTTATAATGAGAAGGTTCTACCAAGTTATAATGAGAAGGTTCTACCCTGCCATAATGAGAAGGTTCTACCCTGCCATAATGAGAAGGTTCTACCCAGTTATAATGAGAAGGTTCTACCAAGTTATAATGAGAAGGTTCTACCCAGTTATAATGAGAAGGTTCTACCCAGTTATAATGAGAAGGTTCTACTCAGTTATAATGAGAAGGTTCTACCCTGCCATAATGAGAAGGTTCTACCCTGCCATAATGAGAAGGTTCTACCCTGCCATAATGAGAAGGTTCTACCCTGCCATAATGAGAAGGGTCTACCCTGCCATAATGAGAAGGTTCTACCCGGCCATAATGAGAAGGTTCTACCAAGTTATAATGAGAAGGTTCTACCAAGTTATAATGAGAAGGTTCTACCCAGTTATAATGAGAAGGTTCTACTCAGTTATAATGAGAAGGGTCTACCCAGTTATAATGAGAAGGGTCTACCCAGTTATAATGAGAAGGGTCTACCCAGTTATAATGAGAAGGTTCTACCCTGCCATAATGAGAAGGTTCTACCCTGCCATAATGAGAAGGTTCTACCCTGCCATAATGAGAAGGTTCTACCCTGCCATAATGAGAAGGTTCTACCCTGCCATAATGAGAAGGTTCTACCCTGCCATAATGAGAAGGTTCTACCCTGCCATAATGAGAAGGTTCTACCCTGCCATAATGAGAAGGTTCTACCCAGTTATAATGAGAAGGGTCTACCCAGTTATAATGAGAAGGGTCTACCCAGTTATAATGAGAAGGTTCTACCCAGTTATAATGAGAAGGTTCTACCCAGTTATAATGAGAAGGTTCTACCCTGCCATAATGAGAAGGTTCTACCCTGCCATAATGAGAAGGTTCTACCCAGTTATAATGAGAAGGGTCTACCCAGTTATAATGAGAAGGGTCTACCCAGTTATAATGAGAAGGGTCTACCCAGTTATAATGAGAAGGGTCTACCCAGTTATAATGAGAAGGTTCTACCCAGTTATAATGAGAAGGTTCTACCAGTTATAATGAGAAGGTTCTACCCTGCCATAATGAGAAGGTTCTACCCTGCCATAATGAAAACCCTGCACTGAAATGAAAAAGGTATTGAGACATGCTAAGCGAAATATCAAGTGTTAACACTACGTCTATACAGGCGATGAGTCACAATAACGTGGCTGAAGTATGCTGACCAGACCACACACTAGAAGGTGAAGGGACGATGACGTTTCGGTCCGTCCTGGAATCGACTTGAGAATGGTCCAGGACGGACCGAAACGTCATCGTCCCTTCACCTTCTAGTGTGTGGTCTGGTCAACACTACGTCTATGGTTGCTGCAAAGAAATCCACTACCTCTACCATCCTACTATTATTTCTACTAGTATTACGACAACTACCAATACCATTACCACCTTCCAATGGTCGGTATATAATCGGGCTAGACTATGAAGACCATTAAACTCCACTGTACTCATCTAAATATGCTTGCGAGGGGGGGGGGTTGAGCTTCATCTCTTTCGTCCGTCAATCAACTGGTGTACAGATTCCTGAGTCTATTAGGCTCTATCGTATCTACATTTGAAAAACTTCCATGGAGTCAGCCTCCACCACATCTCTGCCTAGTGCATTCCAATTTACTAACTACTCTAACACGGAAAAAGTTCTTCCTATTGTCTCTATGGATAATTTGGATACTTACGTTTCCACCACTCCCACTATCCACCCTCTCAATTCACGAGAACCTTGTATGTATGTGTTGATATCTCCCCTAATTCTTCTGTCTTCCCAACACCTGAGGTTCAGTTCCCAGTCTTTCCTCGTATGTAGCCAGGTGACGGGTCTCCCAATCCTGAGCACTCCAGTTGCAAACTCTGTGAGCAGGAAGTACGGCATGATCTCCCGCACTACATCACTGAATGCCCAGTTATTAGACCTTTCAGACCAGTTGGCATGAGGTACCTGGAGCTTTGCAATTACTTTATTCACTCTCGTATTCTTGAAGATATCCTCACAGTATACCCAAAATTTGCCAGTGCCGGCTACTAAACACATGGCTCTGTATGACTAACCATCCTGCGAGATGGGGACTTGTATTACCACTGCTACCTTATTCAATCTTGTGTTGTTGATATCCTCAAAATGCATCCGGAGTCTGCCAGTGCAGACCGCTTATCACATGCCTCTGTATGACTAACCATCCTGTGTGATGGGGATTTTTTAGCATCACCTAGTTAGCTTTTTTGACACACTGTACTCCACTTCATATAGTCTAGGGCAGCTGCACTAATGCAGATGTACCTAATATGTTAATAAAAAAAAAATAGTGTGGTTATCTTGAGATGATTTCGGGGCTTTTTAGTGTCCCCGCGGCCCGGTCCTCGGGCCTTAGGATGTGAACCTAAGATAGTTTGGAAGCGTTTGGGTGGTGGGATATACTCAATACACACTATCCTCATTTAAAGCGAGGACAGTGTGTAGTGAGGATAGTGGATAGTGTTGTCCTCCGAGTGTGACCGGGGCCTCGTAGCCTGGTGGATAGCGCGCAGGACTCGTAATTCTGTGGCGTGGGTTCGGTTCCCGCACGAGGCAGAAACAAATGGGCAAAGTTTCTTTCACTCTAAGTGCCCCTGTTACCTAGCAGTAAATAGGTACCTGGGAGTTAGTCAGCTGTCACGGGCTGCTTTCTGGGGTGTGTGTGTGTGTGGTGTGGAAAAAAAAGTAGTTAGTAAACAGTTGATTGACAGTTGAGAGGCGGGCCGAAAGAGCAAAGCTCAACCCGCGCAAAAACACAACTAGTAAACACACAACTAGTAAACACACAACTAGTAAACACACAACTAGTAAACACACAACTAGTAAACACAGTAAGATAGAATCAAGCTTGACGGGGCTAGGGAGGGGGGGGGGGGGTTGTTGGAACCGGAGGTGACAAAAAAAAAAAGTTGACAAAATGCCCGGCAGCCTAGCGACCGAGAGTTGAAAAAGAAGGAAAGAAGAAGGGGTCGTGAAGAGGCGGGGGGCTGAGTGCCAGAGTGGCAGGGGGAGATGCGCCCTGGCGCCCAGTGGCACCCAGAGGCATCTGGAGCAACCCAGGCACCGGGAACCGATAATGAAACCAATTGTCACCCGTATTTATTATTCACCAGACGTGACTCTAAACGTGTTGCCGATCCGGCTTCTCGCCGGTTAGCGATCACTGTAACCGGCCAGAGGCACGACCCTGGTACTTCCCCCCCACCCACACCCCCTCCACCACCACCGCCCCCTTCCGGGGAATTCCAGGCATCAGTGAAGAGGCACTCGCGCCAGGCGTAGTGCCACTACTGCTACAGTAGCGGTCTGATTGTCACCAGCGGAGACAAGAGTAGCGCGAGTTTTACCCCTGATGAGAGCAGGAACATGACTGGTACCAGTCGTTATTATTAACAGCCTGAATGGCACCTGTGTCGGCAGACCCAATATGAGGTGCAGCAGCAGCAGCAGCAGCAGCAGCAGCAGCAGCAGCAGCAGCAGCAGCAGCAGCAGCAGCAGCAGCAGCAGCAGCAGCAGCAGCATGACCAGCAACACCTACAACTACAGCTGCAGGAGCAGCAGCAGCGAGACAAAAAGCCACAATACCAGGCACACTAACAGCAGACATAGACAGGACAGCAGCAAGCAGATTTTTCTGACTCTCTCCCCACACCGTCAACTAGTCTTTGATTCCTGCTGCCTCCTGACAAAGAAGTGGAGTGACGATGGGCAGGGAACAGAGGGAGAGGGAGAGGGTGTGGAAGAGATTTGAACAAAGAGACAGAGGCAAGGAGGATTAAATCTTCCCTTAATAATTGACCCATTCAAAGGGTTCACTCACTCACCTGCCATTCATGGGGCTCAAGAATTTCGCTAATTAGTATCAAGATGTTAGGCCACTTACGCAGGATAGGAAGGGAGGAAGAGGAGGGAGGGAGGGAGAGGGAGAGGAAGGGGTAGGGAGAGAGGGGGGGGGGTGAAGGGGGAGAGGGAGAAAGTGGGAGAGAAGAGATAAGAACCGTCCTCTCCATGTACACCAATACCTTCCTTCCGCCAATCTACACCTACACTGCTGATTTCTAACGAGTCAATATAATAAAACAAAGCAACTCTTTCCTCTCACTCAACGCGATTAAAAACAAAATAAAAACCACTTTTACGAATCGATTTGCAAATTTTACCGAAAAGAGAATCCTCACGTATATTTCAATAGGATAAAAAAACAAACTTTATCCTATCTCTCTTTTCCAATTTCAACCCCCTTTACCACCTCCCCCCGCCCCCCCCCTGACCTGCCCTCAACCCCGACCCCCTACACCTTTCCGACCCTCACCCCTCCTCTGTTCGACGACTGGTAAGGACACGAGAAAGAGCGCCAGAAACTCACGAAAAGGGGTTCTGAATCCATTTAATTTGGAAGATCCGAATGAGACCATTCGCTATTGGTGTCCGTGGTGAGTGTCTGTCCAAGGCACTAGTGAGGGGGGAGCCAGTGATGGGGGGGAGGAGTGCCAGTGAGGGGGAGAAGGGGGAGGATCCAGTGAAGGGGTAGGGGGGAACCGGTGAAAGGGAGATGAGGAGGTGCCAATGAAAGGAGGAGGGAAAGGTTGCCGGTGAGAGAAGGAAGGAGTGCCAAAAGGAGTAATGATGAGAGAGAGAGAGAGAGAGAGAGAGAGAGAGAGAGAGAGAGAGAGAGAGAGAGAGAGAGAGAGAGAGAGAGAGAGAGAGAGAGAGAGAGAGAGAGAGAGAGTAGAGGGGTGGGGTAGAATATGAATATGAAAGAGGGGTGCGAGAAAAAAGAAGGTAGGAATATGAGAGAGGTAGGGAGGGAGGGAGCTGGAATATGAGATAGGCAGGAATGTGGGAGGGATATGAGAAATGTAAGAGGGGGATGGGAGGGGAAGGAAAGGATTGGAATGTGAATAAGGGGAAGGAGGCGAGCGGAGGAGAGGTGAATGAAGAGTACCCGAGAGCAATAACCCACACACCAAACACACAGAAAACAAACACACACACACAGAAAACAAACACGCAGAAAACAAACACAAAACACAGAAAACAAACACACAGAAAACAAACACACAGAAAACAAACACAAACACACATAAAACAAACACACAGAAAACACAAACACACAACAATAATAGATAATCCCAACATCTATCACAAACAATAATAGACAATACCAACATCTATCACAAACAATAATAGACAATACCAACATCTATCACAAACAATAATAGACAATACCAACATCTATCACAAACAATAATAGACAATACCAACATCTATCACAGCCTAATTAAATAGACAAGTATACAAAAATACCGAACGGGTAAAAAAAACTAAATTAATCTTGACGAACTTTAAAGAATTTAAAATCTAAGTTTTTTTTCCCCCTATTAGAGTATACTAATTAAAAACATAAAGCATTTGTTGGTGGCTCGTATGCGCACTATGGCCAAAAGTGGACGTAATTTGAAATGAAATCGACTCACAAAAGTGACGTACTGTCCCGTTTTCTGTTTGAATCGTCTGGCTTACTCGGTAAGGTTAGGAGAGGAAACTTTCAATTAACGTTTTTCCATAATGTCTTGAAACTTTATGAGAATTTCCTGCCCACCTAACCTTCCAGAGGACCCTTAACTTACTGTTGTTGAAAAAAAATCCCAAATTTATTTTCATTTTTTTCATTTTCATATTACGTCCACTTTCGGCTATACGGGTAAACGGCTAAAGCGACGATATTTTTAAGAGGACAGGTTGGGTGGCCAGGTATATACAGCTGGGCTGACCATATACCATACATGAGGTCCAAGAATCGACTTGAGAATGGTCCAGGATGGACCGAAACGTCATCGCCCCTTCACCTTCTAGTGTGTGGTCTGGTCAACATACTTTAGCCACGTTATTGTGACTCATCGCCTGCATGAGGTCCAAGACCTCAGACAAGCATGTACTACGTCATCGCCGATCTGTAAACAAACTTTACCTAACCCCAACGACGTGTGTGTGACGTCAGTATGACGTCAGACACGCTCATGCCAGCACAGGTTTTAAACCCGACTGGACCCTTTCCACCGCTGTCTAAAACCCACTTGCTAGGATGATGCGATACTAATATACATGGATTCTATATTGTCATTTGTAGAAGTTTTAAGTCTTTTTAGGAATTCGTTAGATATTTCCTTTACTAACATTTTAATTTATTTCTCCGATTTTAATTTATTCTCCGCTTTTATGATCCACAAGACTTTACATTAGGAGTGTACCCAGGAGTGTACCCAGGAGTGTACCCAGGAGTGTACCCAGGAGTGTACCCAGGAGTGTACCCAGGAGTGTACCCAGGAGTGTACCCAGGAGTGTACCCAGGAGTGTACCCAGGAGTGTACCCAGGAGTGTACCCAGGAGTGTACCCAGGAGTGTACCCAGGAGTGTACCCATTAGCAAGAGTGAGATGCAGCAAAATTAGAAAAAAACTTAAGTGCGTTATTTCATTTGTTTTCTCTGGCAAGAATTAATGCAGGCCTAATGAAAAATGCTCAAGTTTACGTTGAGAGTCATTGTATGGGTGTCAAGACAGAAAGAGAAACAGAGACAGAGAGAGAGAGAGAGAGAGAGACAGAGAGAGAGACAGAGAGAGAGAGAGAGAGAGAGAGAGAGAGAGAGAGAGAGAGAGAGAGAGAGAGAGAGAGAGAGAGAGAGAGAGAGAGAGAGAGAGAGAGAGAGAGAGAGACAGAGACAGAGACAGAGACAGAGACAGAGACAGAGACAGAGAGACAGAGAGAGACAGAGAGACACAGAGAGACACAGAGAGACACAGACACACAGAGAGACACAGACACACAGAGAGACAGACACACACAGAGAGACAGAGACACACAGAGAGACAGAGACACACAGAGAGACAGACACACACAGAGATACACAGACACACAGAGAGAGACAGACACACAGAGAGAGACAGACACACAGAGAGACAGACACACAGTGAGACAGACACACAGTGAGACAGACACACAGAGACAGACACACAGAGAGACAGAGAGAGATTATCAGTGTGTAAAGCTGTCGTGTGTTAGTTTTCCTGTTGTCATATTACAGATATCATCTATAATGGCCAGCAGACAATCACAGAGGAGCGACAGCAGCATGACCACGTGTGGGCCCAGCTGGACCAGAGTGGAATGTTTTGGTGAAGTATTATGTCTATCACTCGGGCACTCAGCCAGAAGAATCAACTGACGGGTAAAGCCTGAGTGTTTTATGACGAAATACAACTGTATTTATATCATACGTAGCTGCTATAGCAGTTAACTTCTGTATTTATGTCCTAAATGTTTGCCACGAAGCAAACGTAAAAGTGTTTGTCACTTTTACTGTAATCTCTACCCTCGACCTGGGCCTGGATTTATCAAGCCATTTACGACTAAATTCCGAAACATGTACATCTTGCCTCGATCATGGTGGCTTAATTCGTAATATTAAACAGTTTTCAAGCTTGGTAACACTGTAAAATTCTCAACCAAGGGTTAATATTGCTAAGGACCACTCGTAGTGCTTTCGAGATCATGAACTGTATAATAAATACAAGGAACATGATTGATGAAAGATGCACAGGTTCCGTAAATGGATCTAACTTGCAAATCTTTTTGTTTCCACCGAAATTACGACTGCTGAATAAATGTGACATATGCACAGAGGAGGGTATAAGAGCAGGAGACTTCTGACTCTTGGTAGTATGCTTAAGAGCTTTACCTTCCCACAGCTCAGCTTAAGCATTGACTTAGCTTTCCCTCGAACATGATCTGTCAATCGGTTTACCACCAGGTCCCCAATTACTACTACTACTACTGGGTGAACAGGAGCAAAAAGTGGTACAATGGTGCCCAGTCGATCATCTCTGTGTTGTTATTCCAACCTACTCTTTTGTCCATTTTAATAAGCATGTAGTTGGTGAGATGCGACACTACATATAAACAAAATATGTAACCCTATTAGAGACTTACTTTCATAAATTTTCAAATTTTGCCAAAAAGATTGAGAATGTTTTTTATGTTCTACAAGATATTGTAACTGGCACAAACGGTAATTCGTACACACACACACACACACACACACACACACACACACACACACTCGGCCTGGTGGTGGTGGCGTCACACACACACACACACACACACACACACACACACTCGGCCTGGCCAATGTGACCAGCTTCAAAAACTCATCACTGACTCCTCTCCTATAGATTTACCCATTATTAATATTCTCTAGTCCTGTTTTAGAACTTACCCACCTAAGAATACTTGAAACTGCAGAAGCTAGGCCCACTGGCCCATAGGAGGAAGCTCCTATTCTTGTCATATTCTTGTCTAGGACATTTGTTGTTTGGGGAGGAAGATGACGCTGAGGCAAGAAGAGTAGGCAGTGAGGGGGTAGGAGGCAGGCTAGGAGGTAGGGATGAGGAGGGGGGGGGGGAGGTCAGGAGGCAGGTAGGGACGGAGGGGGCGAGCAGGCCGGGAGGGCGTGGAGTGAGTTTGAAGTGAGAGGAGTGAGGTCACTACTCACACTCCACTACACTGCTCCTGACACTCTTCCTCTCCTCCTGCTGCTGCTGCTACTGTCACTGCCTGTGGTGGTCCAGGGGGGGGGGGAGGGGGAGGGCTGGCTGTGGTGTTGAGAGGTTTGTGGTGGTAGTTAGGACGGTGTGGTGGTAGTTAGTTCGGTGTGGCGGTAGTTAGGACGGTGTGGTGGTAGTTAGTACGGTGTGGCGGTAGTTAGGACGGTGTGGTGGTAGTTAGTACGGTGTGGCGGTAGTTAGTATGGTGTGGCGGTAGTTCGGACGGTGTAGTGGTAGTTAGTACGGTGTGGTGGTAGTTAGTACGCTGTGGTGGTAGTTAGTAAGGTGTGGTGGTAGTTAGTACGGTGTGGTGGTAGTTAGTACGCTGTGGTGGTAGTTAGTAAGGTGTGGTGGTAGTTAGTACGGTGTAGTGGTAGTTAGTAAGGTGTGGTGGTAGTTAGTACGGTGTAGTGGTAGTTAGTAAGGTGTGGTGGTAGTTAGTACGGTGTGGTGGTAGTTAGTACGGTGTAGTGGTAGTTAGTAAGGTGTGGTGGTAGTTAGTACGGTGTAGCGGTAGTTAGTATGGTGTGGTGGTAGTTAGTACGGTGTAGCGGTAGTTAGTATAGTGTGGCGGTCGATAAGGTGCTCACCTGACAAGTGACTACGGGAAAGTGAGGTCTAGGAGGTTCTTGCTCCACCTACCAGCCTTGTGTGCCTGGGGCCAGATTCACGAAAGCACTTACGCAAGCACTTAGGAACGTGTACATCTTTCCTCAATATTTGACGCCTTTGGTTACACTTATTAAACAGTTTACAAGCATGAAAACTTCCCATTCAACAGTTATTGTTATACACAGCCTCCTGGTGCTTCGGAGCTCATTAACTGTTTAATAATTGTAAACAAAGCCGCCAAAAATTGAGAAAAGATGTATAGGTTCGTAAGTGCTTGCGTAAGTGCTTTCGCGAATCTGGCCCCTGGTGCGCTATAATCTAACTTTCCTGACGTTAGAATTCTTTATCGAAGTTGGAACTTACGTTGTGGATGGAGGTTGCTTCTAGGACTTCTCTCAGTGCATTCCACTTGTTAACCACCTGTATTTCCATTTGAAATATGAGTATTTCCTTACATTTCTTTGACTCGTCTGTGTTTCCAGCGCCCACCTACGGTCTCCTGTCCTGTCTTCTCTCAACGCACCAGGATTTGTTGATACGCTGCGCCCAAATTGCACCACAAGAGTCGCCGGGGATTGGTTAGTTATTGCTCTTAGTTAATAAGCGCCAGGATTAACCAATCCGTATAGGCGATCGCTGGTGAAGTGGTTACGGTGCTCTGTACGCTGGGGGGTGATCCCGGGAAACGGAAGTTCGAATCTTAGTCGAGTCATAGAGGTCTGAGTGATTTATGGCTTGGGGGTAATCTAGCGATAATCACATGGGAACTTCGCTCTTGTCCATCGCTGGGAAGATCCTGACTCGTATCTTGCTCATCCGTTTCCTTCACTGACAGCTGGGTGGACAGCGCTTCGGATTCGTAGTCCTAAGGTTCCGGGTTCGATCCTCGGTGGAGGCGGAGACAAATGGGCAAAATGTTTCTTTCACGCTGATGCCCCTGTTGCCTAGTAGTAAATAGGTACCTGGGAGTTAGACAGCTGCTACGCGCTGCTTCCTGGGGGGGTGGAGGCCTGGTCGAGTACCGGACCGCGGGGACACTAAGCCCCGAAATCATCTCATTCAACACCTTCAGCAAGGTCTCCTTCCTGATAGCCAATGTAGCTTCCTCACAGAACGCGGAACTGTCGATTTTATATTTGCTGCACGTCAGCTCCAAAAAAAAAAAAAAATGTCAACAGCAACATAGCGACCTCTTCGTGACAGTCGACCTGACCAAGGCCTTTGATATGGTCAGTAAAGATGACTTTCGGACGATAATGAAGTTTGGCTGTCCCGGCAAATTCACTGTGATTGTCTGGCAGTTCCACGCTGGCATGATGGCGAAGGTACTGGACGATGGAGACGAGTCAAAAAGCCATCTCAGTGACGAACGGTGTGAAGCAAGGCTGCGTTCTCGCCCCCAACACTCTTCAGCATGGTATTGTCGGCCACGCTCACTGATGCCTTCCTTGACTGCCAGGATGGAATACCCATCAGATACAGGACTGGCGTTGGGCTGTTCAACCTGAGGCGCTTACACGCCAACACAAAGGTTAAGGAAGCTGTCATAAGAGACTTCCTGTTCGCTGATGACTGCGTCCTCAACGCCAGTACTGAACAAATGATGCCGCACGAAATGGATTGCTTCTTATAAGCCTGCGACAACTTTAGTCTCATCGACAACACCAAAAAGACTGAAGTCGTGTACCAACCCGCGCCCGGAGTACCCTACCAGGCCCTGCACATCACTGTCACGGGGCAGAACCTGTCTGCAGTTGACAACGTCACCCATCTTGGCACCATACTCTCAAGAGCGGTGAACATATATGCAGAAGTCAACAACAGGATCGCCAAGACCAGCGTTGCCTTTGGAAAATTCCGTGAGAATGTCCGGGAGCGGAGGGCCTCAGCCTTACCCCAAACTGAAGGTCTACCGTGCAGTGGTACTCGCCACCCTTCTCTAGGCCAGCGAGACCTGGACTGTCTACAGCAGACACGCCAAACAGTTCAATCACTTCTACTTGAGCTGTCTCCGCAGACTCCTCCACATCACGTGGCAGGACAAAATCCCGGACACGGAGGTCCTGGAAGGGGACCTTCCCTTTCCTGGTTATTCCCAGCGTTTACAACCCTCCTACAGAAATTTAGGACAGATGGGCCGGCCATGTTGTCAGAATGCCTAACATCTTACTGCCTAACAGCTGATGTTTGGAGAATTATGCCAGGGCATTCATTCTGTTGGGAGGCAGAAGAAACGATTCAAGGACTGCCTCAAGGTGACCCTCAAAGTCCCCTTGACGTGATTTTGAAAAGCAAAGTCACCACAGGGGCCCCATGCGCCAGAAAATAGACGGACTGCAGAGACCTAGAGGAAACGCGCGGCGCACAAAGCTAGAGCAACCTCCACCTCTACAGTAATGTCCACCCACATGTCTCCCGTGTGTGGGCGACACCCACATGTGTCCCGTGTGTGGGCGAGCCTTCCGGACCCAGATTGGTCTCATCTTCCATCATCTGACATATATGACGAAGTGGTTACGTAACCCCGTCAACCACCTAAGCATGTCTTAACAATTTCCTCCAAAACCTCCTCATCTCTCAATTATGCTCAACCACCTAAATGGAACTTCCGGCTCAAGCTTCAGCTCCCGAATCCTCCTCTTTATTTCTGAGTTCACATTGTCAGTCTTAACCTTCTCTCTCCCTATACTGTTCCACTTCCTCAATCGTCCAGCGCTGGAAAGGTTCTAGCATATTTGACCCACGATGTGTTCTCCCCTATTTGTACCTCCTGGATCGAGTTTGTGCTTTTGGGCCATGCTCCGGGAACACCCGCTAGTTGTGGTTGGGGGCTCTGGGAACACCCGCTTGCTGTGGTTGGAGGCTCCGGAAATACCCGCTTGCTGTGGTTGGGGGCTCTGGGAACACCCGCTTGCTGTGGTTGGGGGCTCTGGGAACACCCGCTAGTTGTGGTTGGGGGCTCTGGGAACACCCGCTAGTTGTGGTTGGGGGCTCCGGAAACTCCCTCTTGCTGTGGTTGGGGGCTCCGGAAACTCCCTCTTGCTGTGGTTGGGGGCTCCGGAAACTCCCGCTTACTGTGGTTGGGGGCTCCGGAAACTCCCGCTAACTGTGGTTGGGGGCTCCGGAAACTCCCGCTTACTGTGGTTGGGGGCTCTGGAAACTCCCGCTTGCTGTGGTTGGGGGCTCCGGAAACTCCCGCTTGCTGTGGTTGGGGGCTCCGGAAACTCCCGCTTACTGTGGTTGGGGGCTCCGGAAACTCCCGCTTGCTGTGGTTGGGGGCTCCGGAAACTCCCGCTTGCTGTGGTTGGGGGCTCCGGAAACTCCCGCTCGCCTCAGCTCACCTGCTATTTCGCCTTTATTAATGTCGACAAAAATGCACCATTGTTGCTGCTGCCTCTCGCTGTGGGATGCGAGTCCACGTGTAATAAGAAGAGGCTGTCTTCCTGAGACATTCTGTCCTGCGGGTTGATAGTCGGTGCTTGAAAAAAAAAGGAAAGAAAGACGGTTGTTTACTTTCAGTCCTCCTCGTAGTCTCCACAAAAGTAATAGTTCAAAACCTGTTTTTTTATGCAAAAGTCCATTTTTTGTACATTTGACCAATAGCTGACACCATAGATGTAAATTGCCTTGTATAGAGATTGTTGTAAGCCTCTTGTTGAATCACTTGTGATGTACAAAGATTATTGATATGTACATGTACTTGTGTACATGGATGTATATGTATAAGTAATATTAACACTTGTGTAACTAGCTTCACAAAGATTGTCACCTGCTTAGCTAAACGAACTATGGGCTTCAGTTCCTGAACCCATTATGTGCCACTGTAATATTACATATGCCGCTGATTGTACATCATGTGTGTGTGCGCCTCTGGGTTAAGACTGGGCGTAATGTCTCCTCCTAGGTCTTATAGTTTAGTGGATTGACCGGTTATTTCCCCCCCCCCCCTTCATGGTCCATTATAATACTAGTGTTCTGTCTCCATTTTCATCACTTCTGTTAAAAGTCACATTTCAGTAATCCTTTCTTGGTAAAACTGTCCAACCTGTCTAGGACCCCTCCAGCCTGTCTAGGACCCCTCCAGCCTGTCTAGGACCCCTCCAGCCTGTCTAGGACCTCTCCATCCTGTCTAGGACCTCTCCAGCCTGTCTAGGACCTCTCCAGCCTGTCTAGGACCTCTCCAACTTTTCTAAGACTTCCTCGGTAATAATAAAACTCGACTCCAGAATAATCGATGACCCAGTGGATGGGTCATTGACATAGATCAGGAACAGAATAGGTCCAAAAAGATCCTTGAACAAATCCACCTCCTACCCCTCAACCAATCCGATTTTCCACCTCTGTGACACTAACGTTAATTAGGCATAGAATGGTTATACTTTGTGCTCCTAGGGCATGTTAGCCCTAGGAGCACAAAGTTCAGTGCTCCTAGGGCTACTGCACTTAATTTCTCGATATTGTATAATAGAATCTTTTATAGTACTGTATCGAAGGGTTTTCTCAAAACTCGAGAGTCTGCCCCCATCAATTTTTCTCAATTTGTTTTCTCAATGCACTTTCCCCTCATAGTTTAATTCAATTCCCAGTCTTGCCTCGCAGGGATGCCTCCTCCTCAACGTTGTCTTACAAATTACAACTTTTTTCGTAGATTAAAGCGAAGTCCCAGTGGCGTAGTGGCAAGTCGCTCGCCTTGCGTTTCGCGAGCGCTTTGTCATGGGTTCGTACCATGGCCGGGGAGGATTTCTAGGCATCAATCTTTAACTGTAGCCTCTGTTTACTCAACAGTAAAATGAGTACCTGGTTGTTAAACGATTTGGCGGGTCGTATTCCGGGGAATATTAGGATTAAGGACTTGCCCGAAACGCTATGCTTTATATGAGTGTGTATAAATGAATGTTACGCAGTATTCATCTATAGACATCCATATATGGTGAAACACATGTGAAGAACCTCACACACACTCACAGCTCCCTGACAAGAGGGAGCCAGCTTAGCTTAGCTGCCAACACCCACACATGGTGTCAGCAAGGCGGACAGCCCGACGCCTGCTTTCATACCTCTCACTGTATTCCCCACTTTTATACTTCCCTTCACCTATGCCTATGCCTCGCCTTCTTCTTTACTCCCCCCCCCCCCCCAAAAAAAAAAAAATCTTGTGTGTGTATATTTATTTATATATTTATTTATATATAAATAAATAATAAATAAAATAAAATAAAAATGCGCTACGGCTAAATATCGACGTAATTCAAAATGTAAATTTATATTTTAATTAAATTTTGGATTTTTTTTCCAAAACAGCAAGTTAAGGATCCTCGGGTAGGTTAGGAGGGCAGGAAGTTCTCCTAAGGTTTCAAAACGTCATGAAAACCGTCCATTGATAGTTTCCACTCCTAACCTAACAGCCTAAGCCAGAGGACCCAAAACAGAAAACGGACCAGTATATCACTTTCCTGAGCCGATTTCGTTCTGAATTACGTCGATTTTTTAGCCTGAGTGCGCATACGAGCGAAAAGCGACGTAATTTGCGATAGCACGTACATGCCCAACCAGCACGTAATACCTGCAGGACTGATACTTCCTCCGTACCAGCCGGGGTCCCAAGTACCTCACACGTACCTCTCCAACCTCTCCTTGTCCGGCGCTGGGGCCAGATTCAGGAAAGCACTTACGCAAACACTTACGAACCTGTACATCTTTTCTCAATCTTTGGCGGCTTTGTTTCTAATTATTAAACAGTTAATGAGCTCCGAAGCACCAGGAGGCTGTTTATAACAATAACAACAGTTGAATGGGACGTTTTCATGCTTGTAAACTGTTTAATAAGTGTAACCAAAGCCGTCAAAGATTGAGGAAAGATGTACACGTTCGTAAGTGCTTGCGTAAGTGCTTTCGTGAATCTAGCCCCTGGCCCCTGGTACCTGCAGACAAGGGGGCCATCATGGACAGCCGCTGACTCCTGCAGGACGACCATTAAACGGGACTAAATGGCAAAAGATCGTGGACCAAGATGACACAATGCTGGCCTAACAGGCCCTTGTGCCTGGCTGGCTGGCTGGCTGGCCCTCCCGCCCACCCATTGGCTGGTTGGTGTTCACGGGTCCACCACTGGAGAAGAGGAAGACAACTCTCAAACAAGCACGCACGCACTACCAACACACGCATCCATGCACGCACTACCAACACACGCATCCATGCACGCACTACCAACACACGCATCCATGCACGCACTACCAACACACGCATCCATGCACGCACTACCAACACACGCATCCATGCACGCACTACCAACACACGCATCCATGCACGCACTACCAACACACGCATCCATGCACGCACTACCAACACACGCATCCATGCACGCACTACCAACACACGCATCCATGCACGCACCCAAACACGCACGCACTGCCAGTAAGTCCGTATGCAAGCAAACGGCTTGTTACTGATCTTGAATAACCGTGCATGTCTTCTCCTGATGGGAAATTCGCGAAAAACTCTACTAGGTAGTTTCTGTCATTGACCAGCCGCCGCCACCGCCATCACCCCCCCCCCCTCCCCGCCACCGCCGCCGCTATACCCTAATCCACATTCGATGAAGAACCGAGAGAGCGACGGAGAAAGAGAGCAGAAAGGAACGTAAATCAACTGGAAGCGAACGAAGGACAGTGACACGCTCTCTCACCTGAGTTTTAATCAAGGGAATGAGATGAAACAGCTGCGATGGCATCCCAGGAGGAGGAGGAGGAGGAAGAGGAGGAGAGCTCCCCCCCCCCCCCCTCCACTCTTCCCAGCCAGTAAGGCTGACGCTGCCGCATAAAGACCAAGGCTCACTCGACCATACCGTCCGAAGTCAGACGTGGTTTTTAATATCCAGAGGAATCATGTGTTCACACAGACCATTATTACTCACCTGTGTATGCTAATTAGCAGAGAGAGTAAGTGGAGGGTGTTGTCAGGCTAAGATATATGTCCAGCTGCAGCACATTGGCAAGCATGTCTCTCTCTTTTCTGAGTTGGGACTGAACTAGTGAGTATGAGAGAGAGAGAGAGAGAGAGAGAGAGAGAGAGAGAGAGAGAGAGAGAGAGAGAGAGAGAGAGAGAGAGAGAGAGAGAGAGAGAGAGAGAGAGAGAGAGAAAGAGAAAGAGCAAGAGCAGGGAGCGACTTCGGTTCTCCCCCATAATTTATTTATTTATTTATTAATTTATATACCAGAAGGTACATTGAGGTTAAGAGGGTACACAGCAACGGTGTTAAGTTCCAGGTTCAAATCCCGGCAGAAGCAGAAGGAAATTGACAATGTTTCCTTTCACCTTATGCCTCTGTCGACTGTAGCCGTATATAGGTACCTGGAAGTTGTACAGTTTCGGGGGCTGCATCCTGGGGATAGTCAGTAGTTGGCCTTGTTGTTAAATATGCACACGCAAACGCACGCACGTACGCACACAAACACACGTGCACGCACACACACACACGCCTCTTAATGTTTGCTGATAATGCTAAAATTATTAAAATGATTAAGACAGGAGGAAAGCATGAAGTTACAAGATGA
Organism: Procambarus clarkii; assembly: GCF_040958095.1. Lineage (NCBI taxonomy): Eukaryota > Metazoa > Arthropoda > Malacostraca > Decapoda > Cambaridae > Procambarus > Procambarus clarkii. Next base: position 39,006,544 of record NC_091170.1, on the reverse strand, counting down.
CCTAGACAAACTGAAGGAATGGTCCAACAAATGGCTATTAGACTTTAACTCTAGCAAATGTAAAGTAATGAACATAGGTGTAGGGAGCATGAGGCCTGATACAAGGTACCATTTGGGAGATGAAATCCTTTATTTCCCATGAAGGGCGAGCGCGCGCGCGCGCGCGCACACACACACACACACACACACACACACACACACACACACACACACACACACACACACACACACACAGATTTAATCAATCGAACAAAATACAATGACCTGACGTTGGAAATATCGCGTCCAACGCCAACCTTAAAAAAAAAAAAGCACACACAAAATTTAGCGCCGGCCACAGACCACCTCTACTACCGGTTATTATTAAGTTAAGTGAACTACAACCATTTGAAACGATAAACACTACTGGAAGAGGTCTGGAAATGTGATTAAAACTGACTTGCGATACTGGGAGCAGCTTTGTGTAAACGGCAACTGGACCATCACTCACTCACTCACTCACTCACTCACTCACTCACTCACTCACTCACTCACTCACTCACTCATTTAGTCAGTTAGATAAGCTCCACCCTCTTCCTTACCTGGCCCTCCCTACCTACCTACCCTCTCACCTGTACCTCCCTCCCTCCCTCCCTACCTACCTAACCTCCCTCCCTCCCTCCCTCCCTCCCTCCCTCTCTCCATCTCATTCGCGATTGGGAAAGGGACGACTCCTCCCATTCCACTTCACCTGTGCGCACACATCACCCTGTCCATCCCTACCTGTCCGTCCACTCATGTCCCTCCCCGCTCTCCTATCCCCTAACTTGTTCTCTCACCTGTCCGTCCCTCCCTCCCTGCTGCCATCCATCTTAATTATGATGGCGCGAGAAGACTCCTCCCATCTTGTTTACCTGTGTGAGCGCCCCCCCCAGTCTCTCACCCCTCCCTCCCTCCCTCCCTCCCATCCCTACCCTCTCACCTGCTGCTCCACCGTGAGGGAGGGGCAAGCTCCTCCCCTCTCCCTCACCTGACCCCGCCTTTCCAGGTGAGCGCTCACTTTATTAGCCTTGTCTGGCTCCTCCCTTCCTAATTATTGATTTCCTGCCTTTCTACGCCGACTAGTTGGCGGCAACTTCACGATGGATTCCCTCTCTCTCCCTCCCCTCTCAGCTCTCTCTCTCTCTCTCTCTCTCTCTCTCTCTCTCTCTCTCTCTCTCTCTCTCTCTCTCTCTCTCTCTCTCTACCTCAAATGACCACACACACACTCCGACTTGTCCGTTCACGCCACACATTTTTTGCCCAATCACTTGGGCGGGACGGTAGAGCGACGGTCTCGCTTCATGCAGGCCGGCGTTCAATCCCCCGACCGTTCAAGTGGTTGAGCACCAAGCCTTTCCCTCCCCCCCTCCTCCCCCTGGCCATCCCAAATCCTTTTCCTGATCCCTTCCAAGTGCTATATAGACGTAAAAGCTTGGTACTTTCCCCTGATAATTAAAAGACAGGACCCAAGAATCGCAGAGCATCTCAAGCAAGATCAACAAGAGGTATTTGTTAGACCAATACCGGAGTACGCAGCACCAGCATGGAATCCGCCACTTGTGAAGCATAACCCAACAAATTTTAACAGCTTAGAGGTATGCAACAAGATTGGTGCCAGAGTTCGGAGAGATAAGCCATGAGACTTATGAAACGAGATCTCACTATCCTAGAGGACATGATCACAACATACAAGATATTGAGGGGAAAGTATGCAAAGTGGACAAGGACATCCTCTTTAAATTGAGAGAAAGTGGGGCGAGAAGATATATGTGGAAGCCTGAAGGGCAAGAGGACCAAAGGAATGTGAGGAAATATTCGTACCCTAGACGGTTGGTGGACAGCAGGTGGAATGACCTGAATGGTGGTGATGGAGAAGCCACCTCCAGCCACAACTTTAAGAGACAGATTCAACGTGGAATTCGAACACTAGGATCGATTAATTGTAATGCAGCACATACAACAACAACATGATCTCACTCCCCCCCCCCCCCGTACTAACTGATAGGTAAGTACTGACACACACACACACACAACACACACACACACACACACACACACACACAGTGGAAGCAAACTCTATTCATAATTTTAAAATTAGGTATGATAGGGAAATGGGACAGGAGTCATTGCTGTAAACAACCGATGGCTAGAAAGGCGGGATCCAAGAGCCAAGCTCGATCCTGCAAGCACAAATAGGTAAGTACACACACACACACACACACACACACACACACACACACACACACGTAAAGTAGTTCATGTGTGTAGGAGTTGTGATCAAGTGGAACGAGCAACAGGGGGCAGAGTAGTTGAGGTTAATCCCATTCACAGCTTCAGATATAGACAGACCAGAGCTCCCTCAGGCCCTTACAACCTCCCCCCCCCCCCCTTCCCTCCCTCACCCTGACCCCTTCCCACCATTAATTTGCATAAATATATTTACATACATAAATGAAGTTCGGTGCTGGGAGACAATTCAACCTTCATTAGCCGGCGGGATAAAATACTCCCCTGTACAGGTACCATTTCAACTGAGAGCGCGTTCTCAGTTGAACGCGCTGGCGGGCGGTGGGCGTGGTGGGCGGTGGGCGTGGTAGCCGAGGTGGGCGGTAGCCGTGGTGGGCGTGGTGGGTGTGGTGGGCGTGTTTTATTGTATTATATATTTACTCGTTCATTTGTCCAAATAGTCACTGCTCACATGATAATCGACTTGAGAATGGTCCAGGACGGACCGAAACGTCGTCGTCCCTTCAACTTCTAGTGTGTGGTCTGGTCTACATGATACTGTATTATGCACCAGTGTGTGTTATGGAATATTTACATAGCATGGTGTATAACCCGCATGTTCTCTTGCTTCACCACTTCGTTATAAATCCCACCTTTTAGCCTATCTAGAACGTACGCACCCAAGCAACCCACCTACCCTATCGAGTCCGATGTATTGAAAATGTATATATTCCTTAGCGGTTAAATTTCTTAATTATTAATAGGTTGAATCTGTAACGTTGGTTACCAAAACGTAAAAAACGCGACGTATTATTTAAAAGGGCGAGTGTGTAGGCACAGTATACATAAATTTTATATATATATATTATATATATATTATATATATATATATATATATATATATATATATATATATATATATATATATATATATATTATATAATTTTTTATATATCAAGATTTTGAAACAAATACTGGCCGGCACAAATCAGCTCATCAATAAGGATGGAGGCCAAACATTTGAGCCAACCCACACCCACTTTTTAACAGAATTGCGCTTAGGTATGTGCCCAACATGGCTGGATTAGGGTTGGCATAAATGAAACTAGTACCACTTGACACAGAGCCAATGGGACTCCCATGATGACTCTTGCACTATCTTGTTAACTGGACTCTGAATTATTATGTGTTTTTTCTGTTTATTACTGTATTGTAAAACATCATGCACTGATGTCTGCACATTAAAACAAAAAATTATCATACTCTGTCTGAACTGTGTATTCATGATGTCATACCCCCTCTCCCCTGGGTGAGAGAGAGAGAGAGAGAGAGAGAGAGAGAGAGAGAGAGAGAGAGAGAGAGAGACGTGGGGGGGGGGGGGCGGGAGAGACTGGAGTTCCACCGGGTATCCTACCTTGAGACTACCTTGAGGTGCTTCCGGGGCTAAGTGTCCCCGCGGCCCGGTCGTCGACCAGGCCTCCTGGTTGCTGGACTGATCAACCAGGCTGTTAGACGCGGCTGCTCGCAGCCTGACGTATGAGTCACAGCCTGGTTGATCAGGTATCCTTTGGAGGTGCTTATCCAGTTCTCTCTTGAACACTGTGAGGGGTTTGCCAGTTATGCCCCTTATGTGTAGTGGAAGCGTGTTGAACAGTCTCGGGCCTCTGATGTTGATAGAGTTCTCTCTCAGAGTACCTGTTGCAAGTACCCTTCTAGTATTTAGTAAATCCAACTGGGAATGGGATCTGGAAACAAGGTAAATGAGAGCCTAAGGGCCAGCCTCTGGGATCTTCATTGAGAAGACAGGTTGAAAACTAGTTATCAGTGAGAAGTGTGCATAGTGAGGCACACAGGCGTGGAAGGAGAGGGGTTATGAGTGAGAGGCGTAGAACGAGAGTAGTTATGAGAGGTGAAGAACGAGGGGAGTATGTAAAAAAATAAATGAACAGTGTTAACAGATGGGACATAAAAGAAATCTTTGTAAATATCAATATAAGAGTGAATGCAATAGATTTAAAATAGACATGTGAAGACTTAAGAAGGATTTTGATGAGAACCGAATCGGCAACAGAGCCATGGACGGGTCCGCAGACCAACGCAACAGCGTCAATGAGGCGGCTGTCTAGTTCTGCCCGTCCACATAAACAAAGACACAAAAGTGATTCCATGCACCCGCCAAACCCCCAGCTGTTTATGAATGAAAAACAGTTTACACACGACTCACAACTGATGACGTCCGAACACTTCCGGAACAAGTACTTCACTGACGAATTTTGTTCGAATCACAACGCTGTAAATGCTTCACCCACGTACTACAAATACAAATAATCGCCAACAGAACCTAAACACCAAACTTAATCTAACCAATTTCCAAATATGCATAAAATGCTAATATATATATTAATATTAATTTATATTTGAAAAAATTCTTATTTTGGATGAACAGCATGTTAAAATTGTTGAATGCGTCTTTGGGGTTCGACCGCTGGATGGAATGGACTTGGTCTGAGGACGAGTTGGTCTAGTTGGAACATTTTGGACAGATACACGATTGTAAATACTTGGGTGTAAACCGGACCTGCCTCGTATGAACCTAAACAGGACCTGCGACGAATCACCCGTTGTAAATACGAGATGCCCTGCAAAACCAGTGTAATTAAGACCAGCATAGCATAAGCAAATTAACTAAGACCTGTATAAATAAATGTAACTAAGACCTGTATAAAATAAATGTAACTAAGATCTGTATAGCATAAACAAATGTAATTAAGACCTGTATAGCATAAACCAGTGTGTCAGCGCCAGCGTGTTGGTATCAGTATGAGAGTGCAAGTGTTTATATGTGCTGGTATCATTATAGGTATGCCAGTGTTGGTATCCATGTGTACGTGGCATAGCCAAGGTATCAACGTGCACATTTCAGGGCCTTGGTATTAACGTGTCAAGGTTTGGTATCCACGTGTCATGCCTTGATATCCAAGTGACACGGCGTTGTATCCACATGCCGGACCTTGGTATCCACGTGTCAGGGGCCTTAGTATCCACTTCTCTCGGTATCCGAGGTGCTGGTACCGAGGTCCTGGTAGGGTACCAGAACCTACAAGCCGGGTGTACCAACAGTCCCGCGCGTACACCGACTTTTAGCGGATAAAACACGCCAGTCGTAGCGCTGCTTTAATAGTAAGACCTTGATTCATATTTTGTTGAATTATTATTTGCAATAATCCAAAGGTATTACCGAGAGCAGTGAGTTAATACTGTTATATTGGCCAGTGTGTGTTGCTTGTGTATTCTCTTATTGGTATTTATTATTTGTGATTGCAGGATCGAGCTGTTAGCTCTTGGACCCCGCCTTTCTGTCCGTCGGTTGTCTAATGAACTCACTCCAGACCTAATTTCCTCTACATATATTTCTCTCTAACACACACACACACACACACACACAACCAGGAGGCGGTCCGTAGCAGCTGTCTAACTCCCAGGTACCTATTTACTGCTAGGTAAACCGGAGCATCAGGTGAAATAAACTCTGCCCATTTGTTTCGTCCTTGGCCGGAAATCGAATCCAGGCCCACGGGACTACGACTCGCGTCTGCTCGGCCACGAGGCCCCTGTACTCACTCAATTGTGCTTGTTGGGGTTGAGCTTCGGCTCTTTAGTCCCGACTCTCAAACGTTAATCAACTTTTGAACATGTTCCTGAGCCTATTGGGCTCTATCATTACTACATAATAAACTGTGTATGGAGTCAGCCTCCACCACATCTCTGCCTAATGCATTCCATTTAACTACTCTGACACTGAAAAAGTTCTTTCTAAAGTCTTGATGACTCATTGGGTACTCTGATTCCACCCGTGTCCCCTTGTACGAGTACCGCCCGTACTAAATAATCTGTCCTTATCTACCCTGTCAATTCCTATGAGAATTTTGTATGTGGTGATTATGCCTCCTGCTTGATGGGGTTCTAGTTCTTCTACTCTCCAAGCCCGGCCCGAGGCCAGGCTTGACTTTGAGTTTGATTGAGAGCCAGGCGTGGCAGGCGTGAGAGTTTGATCCACCAGGCTGTTGCTCGAAGCGGCCCGCAGGCCCACATAACCACCACAATCCGGTTGGTCCGGCACTCCTTGAGGAAAACTATCTAGTTTTCTCATGAAGATGTCCACGGTTGTTCCGGCAATATTTCATATACTCACTGGGAGGAATGTTGAACAACCGTGGACCTCTGATGTTTATACAGTGTTGTCTGATTGTGCCTATGACACCCCAACTCTTCACTGGTTCTCCTTGTCTTCCATATCGTTCACTCCAGTATGTTGTTATTTTACTGTGTAGATTTGGGACCTGGCTCTCCAGTATTTTCCACGTGAGCTTCCTCCACGAGCTTGGGTTGCACCTCAACAACGTGAGATGCAGTTCACGCAGCCTTTCCTCGTAACTCGTACCTCTTAGTTCTGAGACTAGTCTAGTGGCATATCTTTGAACCTTCTATAATTTCGTGTTATGCTCGACGAAGCATAACACGAAGTGTGTGTGTGTGTGTGTGTGTGTGTGTGTGTGTGTGTGTGTGTGTGTGTGTGTGTGTGTGTGTGTGTGTACTTACCTAGTTGTGTCTGCAGGATCGAGCGGATGTGTACATGTGTTCACCTGGTAGAGCTTGCACGGGTCGAGCGTCTGTTCTTAAGCCCCGCCTTTAGACCATCATTAGTTCAATGCCGTGACTCTTCACTCGTGATTCTCATCATATTTACATTTAAAGTTGTGTATCGAATTAGCTTCGGCAACTTCCTTATTTAGTTTGTTTACGTCTCTGAAAAAAGTTCCTTTTGACATCCCTGAAACTCATTTGTGTTTCCAGTTTCCAACTATGTCCTCGTGTTCTACTGTTCCTTAATTTGAACATTGCGTCTATGTAGGCTTTGTCAATCCCACTTAGTATCTAGTACGTCGTTATCATGTCTGCCCAATTACTTCTTTTCT
>NC_091170.1:38946821-38996821 GCF_040958095.1 Procambarus clarkii | reverse complement strand
GTGATAATGTAATCACAACAGCTGCTCTCCTGTTGATACTGTTTGTAGTAATGCTGTCGATAACGCGGGTGACTATGCTGTTGCTGTAAGCTAACTGCTGACTCGTATTCACCCATGTCTGTCATCTCTCTGTCTGTCTGTCTGTCTGTCTGTCTGTCTGTCTATTACTACTGCGTTTTCTCTTAATGTTATCCATATCTTGACTATGTTACCCCCCATCACTGATTATACTCAGGACACTGCAACTTTTGCTGTGGCTGGTAAGGCTCATCTGGTGTCACCGTGAGTGCAACACACACACACCTGTCATCAGTACACTTGCAGCTGACGTGCTAGTTGCAACCTTCAAATTGCAACGAGCAGACGACGTAGCTAATAACCACTACGTAACCTGAAGCAACAACAAAGGCAGAGCACTTAAAGGTCAAGAGGTCAGGTAACGGGGCAAGGATAGGTGGTGGTTGTGGGGGGTGGGGGGGGTTGGGGGGGGGGTGGGGGGGAGGGGCAGGGCTGGAGGAGGAGGAGGAGGCCAGGGAGGGTGAGACACAGGAAAGATGATGACACACAGTGTTGCAAGACCTTGAGCAGCGGACTCCGGACGCTCACACACCCACCTGTTGTCCCTCTCTCTATTCACGCTATACACATTACTTACACACAGCCATCACCCTCGCTCACTCTCCTCTTGGCCCCCCCTCTCACTTTCACTCACTGTCTTCTTGTCCTAACGCATTCGTCCACTTCTTGCCCTCACATTCACTTAAGTCTTGTTTTAACTCATTCATCCATTTCCTGCCTCACACACTCATCTATTTCTTATCCTCACACTCATCTGTTGCACCACACACCTGCTGCTTCATTAATTAAACCAGAATATCGCCTTGTTTACTACAAATGTCAGACCAAATCTGGAATATGCGGCGCTAGCGTCGAACCCTGATCACGTTCAACACAAAACGAAGCTGAACGTCCTTATAGTATGCCACAGACAAGTCCCAGAGCTGAGACCCAACTGGGAAAGATTCAACTTTACTTCATAAGAAGATTGACAAGTGTCAACAGAGACATGATGAAGACATACAAAATTAGGAATGAGAGAGGCAGACAGACAGACGGGGACTGACTTTGGGATGGGTCGCATAGGAAGAGTGGAGGCATACAAGGTTCTAAAGCGAATCAAGATGACAAAGTTGCAATGTTCAAAATCGGATAGAGACAGACAGAGAGACAGATGACAGACTGAAGAGTGAAACCAGCAGAGGGTGTTGACGGAAGCTGGAGACGTAAACAGGTCACATAGACGTCAACAAGAAGCCGTTTAACGTATGATTTATTAATGATTTACAGGAGCTAAATGTCGGATGGTGGTGAAGCAGTCTGTATTTACAGCTTCAAGTTACGCTAACTTACAGTCAGGAAGAGAGTCGATTTTCAGTTTCTAAAGGGCTTAGCGGCTGAAATTTTTACTCTGTGCAACAAATGTTTTTTTTTTAAGTATCTGATTTGATTTGGGCTCTTGCCATGACGATTGAGGATTGACAGTGATGTCTGTGACGTGTCTGGAGCACTCCAGACCTTCTGGCTGGTGGTAACTGTCTGGTGTGGCTGTAGTTGCAGAGGAGGTATCGAAGGAGGTATCGTAGCACGATAGTGTTGAGGGCGGTAGGAAGCGGCAGCTTCAACTGTTATACAGGGGAATTACGTAACATTGTCGATGTTGATATGACTGTAAATGGCACGATGGGAGAGTCAAGTGCATATTGACGAGGTGCCATAGATGCCATCAATCTTCCCATCACCCCCCTAATCACCCCTCACCTCTCTAGCAAGCTGAGTGACAATTGTTCCAATTTCCACAGTGCATTCTCAATCCTAATTGTACTCCAATAACCACTTATTACTCACTGCACTCTTATTCGTCATTACATTATCACTCATTGCTCTCTAGCCACTGATCTCTCACTCGTCACTACACTCTCACTCGTCACTACACTCTCACTCGTCACTACACTCACTCATCACAGCACTTACTCATCACAGTAAACAAAGCAGGAGCTGCAGGCGGGCAAGTTGCCGGGCCTCCCACTAACAAACTTACTCCTCTTATGAACCTGAACTAACAATAAAGGTTCCGACGCACCTAAGCTGGCAACACGAATTAGAACGTGCAGCTTACGTCGTGCTGCTGGAATGTGTCTGCATCTGTTCAAGGCTCAAAGCTTAGAAGCTCTTAAAACAAAACTTTTTTTTCCATCTCTCACTCAGTCTGTCTGAAACTCTACAACTTAGCCTTGTGCTTGTAGTTAACTAAGATCACCCCCGACCGTCCAAGCGGTTGGGCACCATTCCTTCCCCTCGTCCCATCCCAAATCCTTATCCTAATCCCTTTCCAGTGCTATATAGTCGCAATCGCTTGGTGCTTTCCCCCTGATGATTCCCTTCCCTTCCCCCCCCCCACTCCTCTGTCTTTTACAAATCATTCTCTCTGCAATGTCCCCTTTAACCACCTATTTCACCTGTAACAAGGTCCCTTCCCCCCACCCCGTCCCCAAAATATGGACCCCCGCTTTGACCCCCAACACAATGGACCCCCGCCACGACCCCCGCCTCGTCACTTATCTCCTGGGGAAGGGGTCAGGCGGGAGCCCGCCTCACCGCGCAAAGTTCAGTCACCATCCTGTCCGGCGGACACTCGGGCGCCCAGGAAACACCACTCCCCCTCCCTTTCTCTCTCTCTCTCTCCCCTACTCTCTCTCTCTCTCCTACTCTCTCTCTCTCTCCTACTCTCTCTCTCTCCTACTCTCTCTCTCTCTCTCTCCTACTCTCTCTCTCTCCTACTCTCTCTCTCCTACTCTCTCTCCTACTCTCTCTCTCTCTCTCCTACTCTCTCTCTCTCTCTCCTACTCTCTCTCTCTCTCTCCTACTCTCTCTCTCTCTCTCTCTCTCTCTCCTACTCTCTCTCTCTCTCTCTCTCTCCTACTCTCTCTCTCTCTCTCTCTCTCTCTCCTACTCTCTCTCTCTCTCTCTCTCTCTCTCTCTCTCTCTCTCTCTCTCTCTCTCTCTCTCTCTCCTACTCTCTCTCTCTCTCTCTCTCTCCTACTCTCTCTCTCTCTCTCTCTCTCCTACTCTCTCTCTCTCTCTCTCTCCTACTCTCTCTCTCTCTCTCTCTCCTACTCTCTCTCTCTCTCTCTCTCTCCTACTCTCTCTCTCTCTCTCTCCTACTCTCTCTCTCTCTCTCTCTCTCTCTCTCTCTCTCTCTCTCTCTCTCTCTCTCTCCTACTCTCTCTCTCTCTCTCTCCTACTCTCTCTCTCCTACTCTCTCTTACTCTCTCTCTCTCCTACTCTCTCTCTCTCTCTCTCTCTCTCTCCCCTACTCTCTCTCTCTCTCTCTCTCTCTCTCTCTCCTACTCTCTCTCTCTCCTACTCTCTCTCTCTCTCTCTCTCTCCTACTCTCTCTCTCTCTCTCTCTCTCTCTCTCTCCTACTCTCTCTCTCTCTCTCTCTCTCTCTCTCTCCTACTCTCTCTCTCTCTCTCTCTCTCTCTCTCTCTCTCTCTCCTACTCTCTCTCCTACTCTCTCTCTCTCTCCTAGTCTCTCTCCTAGTCTCTCTCTCTCTCCTACTCTCTCTCTTTCCTACTCTCTCTCTCCTACTCTCTCTCTCTCCTACTCTCTCTCTCTCCTACTCTCTCCTTCTCTCTCTCTCTCTCTCTCTCTCTCTCTCTCTCTCTCTCTCTCTCTCTCTCTCTCTCCTCCTCTCTCTCTCTCTCTCTCTCTCTCTCTCTCTCTCTCTCTCCCTCTCTCTCCCTCTCCTACTCTCTCTCTCTCTCCTCTCTCTCTCTCTCTCTCTCTCTCCTACTCTCTCTCTCTCTCTCTCTCTCCTACTCTCTCTCTCTCTCTCCTACTCTCTTTCTCTCCTACTTTCTCTCTCTCTCTCTCCTACTCTCTCTCTCTCTCTCTCCTACTCTCTCTCTCTCTCTCCTACTCTCTCTCTCTCTCTCCTACTCTCTCTCTCTCTCTCCTACTCTCTCTCTCTCTCTCCTACTCTCTCTCTCCTACTCTCTCTCTCTCTCTCCTACTCTCTCTCTCTCTCTCCTACTCTCTCTCTCTCTCTCCTACTCTCTCTCTCCTACTTTCTCTTTCTCTCTCTCTCTCCTACTCTCTCTCTCTCTCTCTCTCTCCTACTTTCTCTCTCTCTCTCCTACTTTCTCTCTCTCTCCTACTTTCTCTCTCTCCTACTTTCTCTCTCTCTCTCCTACTTTCTCTCTCTCTCTCTCTCTCCTACTTTCTCTCTCTCTCTCTCTCTCCTACTTTCTCTCTCTCTCTCCTACTTTCTCTCTCTCTCTCTCTCTCCTACTTTCTCTCTCTCTCTCTCTCTCCTACTTTCTCTCTCTCTCTCTCTCTCCTACTTTCTCTCTCTCTCTCTCTCTCTCCTACTTTCTCTCTCTCTCTCTCTCTCTCTCTCTCTCTCCTACTCTCTCTCTCCTACTCTCTCTCTCTCTCTCCTACTCTCTCTCTCTCTCCTACTTTCTCTCTCTAGATTTACTCACTTAGCCCTGAACGTCATAGCTCATCTGTCTAACCTTCCTTGTCTCGTGGTACATCTTTTGGACTTCTCTATTTTCATCTAGTGCCTTACCAGGTGTTGCTTCCATGTTAGAGCTGCATAGTCTAGGGCTGGTCTGACATACGTTGTGTATAATATTCCTAAGGATTGCTTATTTAGGGTCTTGTTGGGTACACTTACGCTTGCTAGCTTTGCAAATGTGTTAACGTTATTCTGCTAAAATGAACCGAAGCCTACTATCCTGTAATAGGCAAATCAAATATAGATTCTCCCGCTCTCACCCAATTAACATCAAATTTATTCTTGTAATCTATTGAGCTGTGGCAATAATACTTTACTCTGATCCTCCACAACCCAATTCCCACACCTTCACATCCTTACACCTCTCCTGAAACACAATGTATTTACCTGGTACCAATAGGTGCGGATTCTGAACGGTTTCAACTGCCAGAATGTTGTTAATGTTCCGTTTTTTACACCCTTAGTGTGCCTCAGGTGTAAGGGTAGGTGTTTTAAAGGAGTATATTATATATATATATATATATATATATATATATATATATATATATATATATATATATATATATAAATTACTGGAAGCGGTCTTTACAAATGCCATTCGCACAAACATTTAACCACACAGATCAATAAGAAACAAACTTACCATCATGTTTGACAAATTGTTCGTCTATATAACGACTGTTGTGCTTGTTGCAGGGTCGAGGTTCAATCCCCAAAGATCTAATTGCTAGGTTACAATTCCCTAACACTGTCTATATATATCCCGGCTCCATGGCATCATGTTCCTTCCAAGTACTATATATTCATACTAGCTTAGCGCTATACTTGATAATTACATTATCTTTAACACGACTTACAAGGAAGGAAGAGGGACATGATACCAGAGGAAAGGAAGGTAGTAAGCCAGGAAAGTCTATGGAACTCTTGAAAGAGATACGAGGACAGGATGGGTGCTGGGATATGAGAACTAAGGATAAGAACGATTCCCATCCACTTGGACAATCAGGGATCGAACGCCGACCTGCAAGATATGAGGCCGTCGGTGTACCAACCAGTCCAAGTGGCTAGGCGGGTGAAGGGCCTACAAATCAGGATCAGGATATAGTTATCACAGGATGCAAAAGGTCAACATAGAGTGAAATCAGAGAGAGCAACAGTGGCAGACGGCGTCCCTAGGGCGAGGTCCTGGGACCTCTTATTCTTAGACAAACACAACTGGTTCCCCCCTAGAAATGTGAGTAGGAACGTTGCTAAATTAGTCGGCGACATTACAAAAAGAAAAGAGCGAGACACGGCAAGTTAACCAATATGCTCAGGCTGCCACTTTGGTTATCAGAATTTTCCCTTCTCTAAACTGAGCCCAGAAGCACCAGCACACAGCACACCCACACATGGATCAGGCACGACGTCACATCGAACTTAAAAACTCTCACACAAGGAAGCCAGAACATACGAATAGGTGAATTTGCTGATGGTTTATTGACCCAAGCGAGTCGGCTCCTATATATATACCCAGCCAAAGTCACTCAAGTACATGTCTAACCTAAGCTTGAAACAACCCAGTGATCCCACGTCTATGTTTAGTATATTAAAGCATACTATACCTGGTATAATATCCGATAATTCGTTCCATAGCTCCACAACCCTGCTTCCACACACTCAGGTATACTGCTATGATTTAGCATTTAATGATATATTTCCTGTGATGTTTAAAGCTTACAATGTTTCCAATTTGGAAATATTTTAATGTTTAAAATATTAACATTATTTTGTTAATATAAAATATTAATTAACAAAACACCTGTCTGTAGGTGGGAGTTGAGTGGCTAACACCTGTCTGTAGGTGGGTGTTGAGTGGCTGGCACCTGTCTGTAGGTGGGTGTTGATTGGCTGGCACCTGTCTGTAGGTGGGTGTCGAGTGGCTAACACCTGTCTGTAGGTGGGTGTCGAGTGGCTGGCACCTGTCTGTAGGTGGGTGTCGAGTGGCTGGCACCTGTCTGTAGGTGGGAGTTGAGTGGCTGGCACCTGTCTGTAGGTGGGTGTTGATTGGCTGGCACCTGTCTGTAGGTGGGTGTTGAGTGGCTGGCACCTGTCTGTAGGTGGGTGTTGATTGGCTGGCACCTGTCTGTAGGTGGGTGTCGAGTGGCTAACACCTGTCTGTAGGTGGGTGGGTGTTGAGTGGCTAACACCTGTCTGTAGGTGGGTGGGTGCAGGTATCTGACCGATGCTTGAACGAAGCTGGTTTAAAAGGTGTGCGCGTCTCGACATTCCCATAAGCATATCCAGACTTCTTACCATTAAAAGTTTCAACCAATCCGTTTACCCTTAATTTTCAATTCGGAAGTGGTATCTCCTTTGGAATTTAGTTTGGTCAGAGACGATAAGGGTGTTTTTTCTCAGTATATTAATTCTAGCTGAAGATGACGTATATTGACGACTATTACCTCTTTGGACAACTATTTTCTCGTCATCACGAAGGTTCTTGGCTGCCGCTTTGAACACTTGACAAACGCGAAGGCTCCCTGCAGGAACACTCAATGTGTAAACCAGACCATCACCGGAGATATCCTGAGTTACAACACCAAGAAATAATCGACAGATAAAACGACAAGAGAAGACTACTAGACATGAGCGAAACATTACATCTCCTAACAATCCCGTCAAGGATGAAGAGCCAGGTTAGTACTTGGGAACACCTACCACCATCCCCACCTCCACCGGGGCAGAAGCTCCAGCTCTCACTGCCCCAGCGACTGCGTATAATTCCCAGTGCTCTGAAGACCATTCATGTAACTTGGGTGTTCTATTATGAACGCAGTACACGACGTTCGTAAGTTCTTTAGTGTTCGGGTTTGTTTGACCAGACCAGTGTTTGACCAGTCCAGCAACGAGGAGGCCTGGTTGACGACCGGGCCGCGGGGACGCTAAGCCCCGGAACAACTCCAAGGTAACTCCAAGGTGTTTCACCTACCTTGAGAGAAAAGGTGAGCACAAGCCAGCGTTACAAGCACGATGAAAATTATGAGAGTAAGATCATGAAACTGGCCTCCAAGTGGGATAAGGTTCTGATATAGAATCTATAATAATTTTTAGGTGATGCTCGATTTGTTTTATGTTCACTAAACGTTGAGTGTGCGACCATATATAAGAGTGATTTAGAGTGAATGCCCTCGAGAGCCTAGAATATGAAAATAAATACACAAATAAATCATATTAACTTGATATATCAAAGAACAAATCCACATGAGCCTCAATGAGCGTTCGAACCAATGCACATTTAGGAACACCCAGCGCATAGGTTCGAACCCCCACCACGGCTCCTGTGGATTTGTTGTATGAAACTAAATGCCACCGAGTGCGACAACGAGTGGGAATTAACGCTACCCTTCTTGAATGTTAATTTAAACCATTTAAGTGACCGCTTCCTAAGACTCCAAACTTAAGTTACGAGCCTCAGTGAACAAAGAGGGATTATCACAAGAACGATCAAAAGCACAAGAGTAAGAGGGGTGTGTGAAGCTAAGACGGGTAATCCAGTTCTTGGAGAAACGATCAGAAATACGGTTGATAAGAGGTAAACACGACGATTTTGAGAAAGAACAAACCTTGAAAATTGTGAGAAATTATTCTGACGCAGTTAATGCTACTGCGTTCGTTTACACCCAAACGTTTCCAAGGACTTGATGAGGCGTGATATCTACCCCCTCTCCATTAACCCCCCCCCCCCGGCCCCACCCTCCACCACACAACCACCATCATATATCGAGATATTACACAATACCACAATACATGATGTTGGTAACCTATAGGTGACCTAACCTTTAACCTAAACCCCCCCCCCACCCTCCACCACCACATATAATGCCACCTACCCCCCCTCCTCCACTACACACCCACCACCACATTCCATGGTATCTCCCCCACCACCACACACCCATCACCCCCATGTGGTGGTTCCTACCTCTCCGACACATTGGTAAGTCGTTGCTACCAGGGGTCTATCAGTATTCTAAGTGGCCTGTGTCCTCCACTTCCTTCTAAATTGAGAAAAATGTAAAACTAGCATTTAAAAGCAATATATGTTAGAAAAAACAGGAATAATTAAAACTCTAGGTGCCTCGGGTATAGCATGGTGAGTGCAAGAAAATACAGAAAAATAAGCTAAGACAGGGCAACTAAAAACCAAGTCCAAATGAAAGCAGAATATTCCAAAATTAATCCCCACATATTAATCCCCAGAACAACGGTTTCCGTGCCATATTATATATAAATGGTGACCAGACCACATACTAGAAGGTGAAGGGACGACGAAGTTTCGGTTCCTGGACCATTCTCAAGCCGATCACAATCGACCTGAGAATGGTCCAGGACGGACCGAAACGTCGTCGTCCCTTCACCTTCTAGCGTGTGGTTTGGTCAACATACTTCAGCCACGTTATTGTGACTCATGGCCTGCATTTATAAATGGTCACGATAACCGGTCACCAGATGTCACTTAATTCAGTCAACAGTCCGCCAAAATTAGACTAATAATAGCCAAGCCCTTCCATTAACCCCTAAAATTACTCGCTGCCTAAATATGTTCCGCCAGATACAGCTTAACAAGGCACAACTCCAAGTATATCTGAGAAAAGAGCCCCATTGAGCGCACCCGGTCTTCCCCATGATCCGTACTCCATTGGTCAGTTCACTATGGGGCGGTGTGCTTCTTGTTGTTTAAGATTCGCTCCTTGGAACAAAAAGTTCCAAGTAGCACGGGCTATGGTGAGCCCGTATTGCACTTTTTTCTTACGGTGTGCTTGCGGCATCACATTATTACCATCTTCGGCCGTCTACAAATTTCCATAACAAATTACAATTGTTTAGTCTGTTCTTCACAAGTGAAGATTATCTATACACATTGTTACCTTATTTCTGACAAGTGATAATCCCCATTATGCACGTAAAAACTCAATTTGATTCATTAATAGACAAAAATCAGACAGCTTCATGCTATTTTTAAAACAGACATTTGAAACACCCTTAACAGTTTATATTTGATCCCACTTTCAACGGAGTGGGCTAAATTTATCACATTACTAACTGAATTTTTTTACAGGTAAGCTGGTTGAATTCATTTACAAATATAAAGTTCAATATTCAACATGCAAAGATTTGCAACATTAACATATACAAATTTTCTCCTGGAATACTTGATATAAAAGACCATATGCGTCATTATTTACAAACATATATAAAATAACTCAAATACAATATACAACAAGTTATTTATCCTGCAACTGTGTGTATAGCCATATAGGTAAATCCTCCAAGTACTTCATTACAAGGGGAAATTGCCACACGAGGCTGTATGAGTATTACTATCTAGCCCTCCAGCAAGCTAAAAGTTTTAATAACTTAGCTTGCAACTATTTTTTACATCATATTATCATCATCATCTCATCCTGAAGCAAAGGAATAGAAAATCAAAATTAAATGCTCGAGTAGGCCTAAACACACAAACTACAATTGAAGTTATGATGAGGCTGTTCTCTCCTCCATAACATCATGGTACCTACCCCACTACCACCCAATGTCATAGTACCTACCCCTCTACCACCCCATTGCATGGTATCTACCTCATCATCACACACTCACCATCCACGTCATGGTACCTACCTACCTTCTCCACCACACCACCACCATATAAGCTGTAGCCAAGGAGGCGAGAGTCCTTTATGGTGCCACAGGAAGCGTAGGTGACTCAAAAATTCCCCACACAGAGACAACTTCCTCGACCCGTTACTCCTCACTCTATGAATTCCCAAGGGCACGGGTAAACATAAACACACAGACACACACACACACAGACACACACACACACACACACACACACACACACACACACAGACACACACACAGACACACACACACACACACACACACACACACACACACACACACACACACACACAGACACGCACACAGACACGCACACAGACACACACACACACACACAGACACACACACACACACACACACACACACACACACACACACACACACACACACACACACACACACACACACACACACACACAACATCTAGGGGTGGCATTGGTTAACAGACTGTCACCAGAAGAACATATGAAGAACACTGTGCAAAGAGCATCTGCGTCGCTTTCTAACTTCAGAATCGCTTTTAATTACATAGCTGGTGAAATACTTAAGAAACTGTTCATGACTTTTGTGAGACCAAAACTGGAACAAGCAGCAGTTGTATGGGGCCCATACCTCAAGAAGCACATCAATAAACTGGAAAAGGTGCAAAGGCATGCTACAAAATGGCATCCGGACCCCCACCACAGACAGTAAAATACTGTATCAATAAAGTAATGTGAAACCGTGAAGGACTTTAGACCTCCTGGCCTCTTGTACCACCAACTGTGTAACTATTTCATTAACTCAAGTGTTCTGGACGACATCCTAACAGTTTATCCAAAATTTGCTTGTTCATTTTAAGGAATGAAGAACAATTTTTATTTACATCCCTTCTAAGCTGCATCACTTATGAACCCATCCCTGCCCTTGTGTGGCAGTGCACAATAGAAAGTTGTTTTCACATATCCATACATTAAAACATTGATTGTAACCATGATATATATGTACTTCAGCCTACAGTTTAGACCTATTGTCTTATGTATGACCCTCTGTCCTGCGTGACAGTGAATACCAGCATTATCCTCACTCATCGAAATCCTCAGATTAGGCAAAATTGTAATTAATTTTGTCAATATAGATGTTAATAATAATAAACCAATAAAGTCAAAGTCATTCGTCACGTGTAGCGTCTTCGTGGCTTTTGACATCACGAACGAATCTCTAACAAAGTGTTATAGTTCAAACATTACAAACAAAACCCTTTACTATACAACAAACACCAGGTGTGAAGAAAGAAAATGTGATAAGCTCCACGAGGAACCTCTAAACGGTATCTTTCTTACACGGAAGAACTCTGAGCCAACAAACTAACTGTTAACAGGGCCTATAACAGAATCCAAACATAAAACAACGTTGTACCTTAAACAAACGACTCGTGGTGTAAACGAAAACAAGTCTTCTCTATAACGAACACCCATTTCCTCAACGAACTGTCTTCCTCAAACTATCAAAGAACAAAGAACTCTTTCCCTCTTTAAGTCATTCCTTAGAAAACAATCGGGGAGCCTGTTTAAAGTCATTCTTTAGATAGAAAACCCAAGCTCTTCTTTTTCTTATTATACACAAGTGGGTACATGAGTGGAGGAGCTCCGACTCTTGTCTGTAAACTTAAGAGCTGTTCCTTCCCTTATCCATCAATTAACGAGGCCCTTTCTTCCCTCAGGGCGCACGCAACCTGTGAACGAGACTGTTCGTAAACAAACCAGAGTCATTTGAAAGGCACTTCATCTTAAGAGGGCCAGGATTCATCAAGCATCTAAGTGATCACTTACGAAACCTGTACATCTTTCCTCCATCATGATGGCTTAGTCTGTATTTACGTTCCATAACTTCATAGCCATGCTTATTATTGTCAGAAACAACCTGATATGAGCTTTGGAGCTCAAATTAAGCGCAAACTAAGCCGAAATAATCGAGCTAAGATGTACTGGTTCCCTAAGTCGTAGATGAATCGGTGATGATTGTATGAGAACGCCTTCACACACCGTGAACCCGGGGATGACGCGTGTGTTAACAAGCAGAGTAACGAGGTGGTCTGACGTGCGGTAACTGCCGGCTGGGAAGTGGTTCTCGGGGCTCCGGAAACCTTAAGAATACGTATATATGCAAATGAGGTTAGCAACAGGAAAACGGCCGCCTCCACCACGTCAGACTTCGCCAGTATAAATATATATATATAGCAAGGGCATCCAAGACCAAGACATCCATGGGAGCCGGTCGGCCGAGCGGACAGCACGCGGGACTTGTGATCCTGTGGTCCTGGGTTCGATCCCAGGCGCCGGCGAGAAACAATGGGCAGAGTTTCTTTCACCCTATGTCCCTGTTACCTAGCAGTAAAATAGGTACCTGGGTGTTAGTCAGCTGTCACGGGTTGCTTCCTGGGGGTGGAGGCCTGGTCGAGGACCGGGCCGCGGGGACACTAAAAGCCCCGAAATCATCTCAAGATAACCTCAAGATAAGACTATCTTAAACAGAATTGAGGAAATTTCCAGTCATTTAGCGACAGAAAATTCTAAATTGTATAAGCAAATGTCTCAAAATTTAATCTGACTGGACATGTTCAGTTCTTGAACCAACTGTGTTATAATAGTCTGATGATGTAATTATTAAACTGCGTGACGACCTTATGAAGATTATGACGGGACCGCAACGGTTGGGCGCGTTTCCCATCACGCGTTTCCCTAATGTCTCTGTTCACCTAGGCAGTAAATAGGTACCCAGGACTTAGTCAGCTTGTTGTAGGGTTGCAGCCTAAATTTCAATAACTCGACCCTGGGGGCACCTCGATATAAGTCTAAGATGTGTGTGTGTGTGTGTGTGTGTGTGTGTGTGTGTGTATTCACCTAGTTGTGCTTGCGGGGGTTGAGCTCTGCTCTTTCGGCCCGCCTCTCAACTGTCCATCAACAGGAGGGAGGGGGTGTTTGTGTGCGCGTGTGGTGTGCGTGTGTGGTGTGCGTGCGTGTGTGGTGTGCGTGCGTGTGTGGTGTGCGTGCGTGTGTGGTGTGCGTGCGTGTGTGGTGTGCGTGCGTGTGTGGTGTGCGTGCGTGTGTGGTGTGCGTGCGTGTGTGGTGTGCGTGCGTGTGTGGTGTGCGTGCGTGTGTGGTGTGCGTGCGTGTGTGGTGTGCGTGCGTGTGTGGTGTGCGTGCGTGTGTGGTGTGCGTGCGTGTGTGGTGTGCGTGCGTGTGTGGTGTGCGTGCGTGTGTGGTGTGCGTGCGTGTGTGGTGTGCGTGCGTGTGTGGTGTGCGTGCGTGTGTGGTGTGCGTGCGTGTGTGGTGTGCGTGCGTGTGTGGTGTGCGTGCGTGTGTGGTGTGCGTGCGTGTGGTGGTGTGCGTGCGTGTGTGGTGTGCGTGCGTGTGTGGTGTGCGTGCGTGTGTGGTGTGCGTGCGTGTGTGGTGTGCGTGCGTGTGTGGTGTGCGTGCGTGTGTGGTGTGCGTGCGTGTGTGGTGTGCGTGCGTGTGTGGTGTGCGTGCGTGTGTGGTGTGCGTGCGTGCGTGTGTGTGTGGTGTGCGTGCGTGCGTGTGTGGTGTGCGTGTGTGTGTGGTGTGCGTGCGTGCGTGGTGTGCGTGCGTGCGTGTGTGTGTGGTGTGCGTGCGTGTGTGTGTGGTGTGCGTGCGTGTGTGTGTGGTGTGCGTGCGTGTGTGTGTGGTGTGCGTGCGTGTGTGTGTGGTGTGCGTGCGTGTGTGTGCGTGTTGTGTGTGTGTGTGTGGTGTGCGTGCGTGTGTGGTGTGCGTGCGTGTGTGGTGTGCGTGCGTGCGTGGTGTGCGTGCGTGCGTGTGGTGTGCGTGCGTGTGTGGTGTGCGTGCGTGTGTGGTGTGCGTGCGTGTGTGGTGTGCGTGCGTGTGTGGTGTGCGTGCGTGTGTGTGCGTGCGTGTGTGGTGTGCGTGCGTGTGTGGTGTGCGTGCGTGTGTGGTGTGCGTGCGTGTGTGGTGTGCGTGCGTGTGTGGTGTGCGTGCGTGTGTGGTGTGCGTGCGTGTGTGGTGTGCGTGCGTGTGTGTGTGTGTGCGTGTGTGTGCGTGCGTGTGTGGTGTGCGTGTGTGGTGTGCGTGCGTGCGTGTGGTGTGCGTGTGTGTGGTGTGCGGGTGTGTGGTGTGCGGGTGTGTGGTGTGCGGGTGTGTGGTGTGTGTATACGTGCGTGCGTGCGTGCATGTTTTAAGAGAATGACACGACAGGAAACGAGCGTAAACACTAGTGCCTGCACTTGTATAACCTGTGTGTCCCTCTTTGAGCACAACTTTGAGCACAACTTTGAGCACAACTTTGAGCACAACTTTGAGCACAACTTTGAGCACAACTTTGAGCACAACTCCAGCCGAGACTCCGTCGTCCAGTTGACGACTAGGTGGTGGTGGTGGTTGTTGTTATAGATTCAGCTACTCCGAACAAGTTCCAAGTAGCACGGGCTATGGTGAGCCCGTAGTGGACTTACCTGGCACAGGAGTGGTGCTGACGACTAGGTGAAGCTCCTCATATATATAGTTGTTATACCTGCGTGTGGGGGGTTGGGGGGGGGGTGGGGGGGGGGGGAGCTATACGTCATCACCCAGGTCCCCCCCCCCCACCCCCATCCACCACCCCCAACCCCCGTTACACGATCCGGTGTCTAGGTTCCTGGTCTCTGTATCACTCTAAACGTTTCTTAATGTTACGCTTCTTGAGTCTTCGTTAAGAATATTGAGATACGAGGTTCACCACCGATGAACCAACGTCACCAACGATGAACCAAAGTCACCAACGATGAACCAAGGTCACCACCGATGAACCAACGTCACCACCGATGAACCAACGTCACCACCGATGAACCAACGTCACCAACGATGAACCAAAGTCACCACCGATGAACCAACGCCATGGACGGTGCGTCAGCGTTTAATTAACGCTACTCCTGGCTCCCACGGAAGCTTTCACAGGTTGGAGTATAAGAAAACCGTAATGTTCACGACACGTACGTCGCGTTTGTGCGGTAAAGCCTAGTCAAGGTTAAATGCGTTTTGGGTTGTGTCCTGGCCTCGAACTATATGTTTAACAAGAATTTCTGAATACGAACTGCCAGTGATGTCGTCCCTCGACGGAGCTTCCTGTATGTTGGCCACCCGACGGACCTATTGTTCATATGCGACGTCAACGCGACGGACCTATTGTTCATATGCGACGTCAACGCGACGGACCTATTGTTCATATGCGACGTCAACGCGACGGACCTATTGTTCATATGCGACGTCAACGCGACGGACCTATTGTTCATATGCGACGTCAACGCGACGGACCTATTGTTCATATGCGACGTCAACGCGACGGACCTATTGTTCATATGCGACGTTAACGCGACGGACCTATTGTTCATATGCGTCGTCAACGCGACGGACCTATTGTTCATGTGTGTCGTCAACCCGACGGACCTCTATACACAAACGTCGTCCAACCTTAGTGTTCACGAGAGCCTGCTATTTAGATGTTGTTAACCGGATGTCCCGTCCAACGAGCCTGTGAGTGCTGCTCTCCAGGATTTCACCATGGTTCACTATCAGAACATCCGCGTCACCATCCGTTCGCAGCGCGCTGGTCACGACACTATGGGTCAGTAACGTGTAGGAAACATGATTGAGACGTACACGATCCCAAGAGGTACTGACAAATTAGACATGATGCAACATCAAAACGACGAGCTATGGATGACAGCTATAGAGACGCAGATTAGCCACATGTATGCAAGGAAACATTCCTTAGCCTCACGAACAGTGAGTCAAGAGAATGAGTTAGAGGAGGAGATAGACGAGGCAAATACAGTATCATACAATGATTCAAAGGCAGATATGATAGATTCCTCTCGTGGTGGTCGGGCAACGCTGAAAAATTACTTGACTGACAGCTGAAAAGGCGGCCACCAGAAGCAGAATCTAGTGGCTCATTTGAGTACCCAAATGACCCACTGAGATATTAGAAAGAACTTTTTCAGTGTCAAGAGTACTTAACAGATGAAATGCATTGAGCAGTGATGTGGTGGAGGCTGACTCCATACACGGTTTCAAGTGTAGATATGATAGAGCCCAGTAGGCTCAGGACTCTGTACACCAGTTGATTGACAGTTGAGAGACGGGACCAAAGAGCCAGAGCTCAACCCCCGCAGGCACAACTAGGTGAGTAACACACATCCTGTACCCTCCCACGTGACACAGCTCAGGGGGTCAAGGAGAGTGTCCCCGGCAGTGAATCATTACCACACGCTAAAGTGCTCCTGGATCACAAGACCCACAAACCTCTCCATTAAGTTGACCAGACCACACACTAGAAGGTGAAGGGACGACGACGTTTCGGTCCGTCCTGGACCATTCTCAAGTCGATTGTGATGAGGAGGCAGAGACAGGCAAAATCTCCATTAACCCCAGACACCGTCCAATACCAAGTGACGCAGGTTAAGACGCCCTCTGAAAACGCTCAATAATATTGATCATGACGCGACTATAGTGATGACAAAATTGTGATGACTGCTCTGAGGATGTGCACTCTTCCTAGACAATAATGCCTAAATATTAATGTTTACGTTGGTTCCAAGTTGAGTGGGTGCTCGCTGCAATCCATATTTGTATTTATTTATGTATGCAAGAGTGCTTTCACTCTTGTACAGCCACTAGTGGTACGTAGGGTGTACTGGTGTGTAGGTAGCTGGCATCTTGGGTGGGGACATGTCCGATACACTCCCATGTCCGATACACTCCCATGTCCGATACACTCCCATGTCCGATACACTCCCATGTCCGATACACTCCCATGTCCGATACACTCCCATGTCCAATACACTCCCATGTCCAATACACTCCCATGTCCAATACACTCCCATGTTCAATACACATGTCCAATACACTCACATGTCCAATACACTCACATGTTCAATACACTCACATGTCCAATACACTCACATGTTCAATACACTCACATGTTCAATACACTCACTCTGCTGCATGCACTTCACACAAGTGTCATGTTTTCACAAAACTGGATGAAGAAGTGTCATGTCTTCCCTGTCCCCTCCACATACGTGCACTATATAGTGTGCAGTAGTTGTCTCATGTTCCCTGTGTAGGACTAAGTTAGGTCAAGTTAAGTTAGGTCAAGTTAAGTCAAGTCAAGTTAGGTCAAGTTACGTTAGATTAACTTAGGCTAAGCTAGTCTAAATTAAGATTACACAATTATTCTAATTTACACAATTAATTGATATAATTGTATATTTATGCGACTTATTACCGTTCATTCAATTTTACGGTTATTTACTCAATTATTCAAAATTATTTGTATTTATTACTTTGAAAACCAAACCTGTAAATAGCTGTAAATAGCAAATAGATGTAAATGGTTCTAAATAACTGTAAATTATTTTAAATAACTATAGACGGTTCTAAATAACTGTAAATAATTCTAAATATCTGTTAATGGTTCTAAATAATTGTAAGGGTTCTAAATATCTGTTAATGGTTCTAAATAATTGTAAATGGCTTTAAATAACTGTAAATGGTTCTATTAACCAATGGTTCTATTTATTCTATATCTGCTAATGGATCTATTTAGGCGCGAATGTAACAACAAATAATTGTGTTGTTACAAAATAACAATAATAAAAGAGATAAGAATGGCTTTAAATAGCTGAAAATTATTCTGAACGAAAATCAGGCGAACATTTTTCCACGGCGTCGACATTACGTTTTCGTCAGATTCCAGATATTATATATATATATATATATATATATATATATATATATATATATATATATATATATATATATATATATATATATATATAT
Organism: Procambarus clarkii; assembly: GCF_040958095.1. NCBI lineage: Eukaryota > Metazoa > Arthropoda > Malacostraca > Decapoda > Cambaridae > Procambarus > Procambarus clarkii. The sequence goes on along the minus strand of NC_091170.1, from coordinate 38,978,744 downwards.
ATATGTCGTACCTATTAGCCAGAACTCACTTCTCAGCCTACTATTCAAGGCCCGATTTGCCTAATAAGCCAAGTTTTCCTAAATTAATATATTTTCTCTAATTATTTTCTTATGAAATGATAAAACTACCCATTTCATTATGTATGAGGTCAATTTTTTTTTATTGGAGTTAAAATTAACTTAGATATATGACCAAACCTAACCAACCCTACCTAACCTAACCTAACCTATATTTATAGGTAAGGTTAGGTTAGGTAGCCAAAAAAAGCTAGGTTAGGTTAGGTTAGGTAGGTTAGGTAGACGAAAAACCATTAATTCATGAAAACTTGGCTTATTAGGCAAATCGGGCCTTGAATAGTAGGCTGAGAAGTGCGTTCTGGCTGTTAGGTACGACATTATATATATATATATATATATATATATATATATATATATATATATATATATATATATATATATATATATATATATATAGACGTTCTAACGTTGCATCAACGTACAAAATAACGTTCTGGTTAGGTCTGATGGGACCTGATTGGCTTTCGTTGTCTGAGACACGATTTCCTGTTGCCTCCGCACGCAAGATCTTTCACACTCAAGAGATGGTGATCCTCGCATTCACTCTCCCTTCTCTCTCACGTTCAGAGAGAATGTGACGCCACTCATCAACAAACAAAGATGCCGCCTCCAGTGACCTACAAGGCAGCGTTCCCACCACCAAACAGACAGACACTTGGACAAACACAATTATCACAATTACCGACATTAAGAGAGAGAGAGAGAGCTCTCACCATCAACACCCTCACAATCTCAACCCTTGTAATGAGCACCAACAACAATAATATTTATAATTAAAAATATTATTAAATTTACAATTTGATTGTATCCGATATGTTAATAATGATCAAATGTTATATATGAAATTTATATATATGAAATAAATGACGCCGATATATAGACTTTAATCCGGAGAGGGAGTGACGGGCCTTTATTCTGGGAGTTGGCCTTTTAATTTCCTTAATAACAAAAACATAGGAATGTCGTCCCCTGACCTAATCGTTTTCTGGATAAATGAGATTTAATACTTTTACATTTTCTTTTATTTAACAGACTTAAGAACACCTCATATAAACTGTACTTCGATTATTGATGTTATATGATATTTTCATGACTCTGAATACATATAAGTGTTCACTTCTCCTACCACCCCTCTTTTTTGTGGTGTACACTTTATTATACAAGGTTATACAGTTACAAATATGATTGTTTACAAAAAAATTGAACATTAAGAGGACATAATGAGAAGTTTGTTTTCTAGAGACTGTAGATTTCCTCGAACTCTTCCGCCGCCGGGCAGGAACCGAGGACGCAACGGACATTCCCCCTCTGGATCGCGACACTAGAGGCGCTGGAAGAGAAAACTTGCCGCTCTAGGGTCTCTTGTAGTGTCAATGAGCCTGGAACCAAGATCCTTAAGAAATCTTCTTGAGCTCTCTCACCATGGGCCTAGGGTCTCAGACCCTATTGGAACGAAGTTATACCGGTGATCTAATTCCATGTACTTGGCTGACTTGTATCTTTCTCTGTGCATCGCCGCGGCTCCTGCTGTGCCGGCAGAGAGGATGATGTATGTGGTTGCCAGGGTGGATACACAAGTATAGTCCCATGCCAACTGTCTGCCACCCTTCCACGGTCGCAGTGTGATTCCATCTGGTCGATCGGCAAAGCTAACAGAGTCACGGTTCAATAGATCGCGGGGCTCTGTCTCGGCTGGACACTGGGCAGCGGGTTTATATATTATATATATATATATATATATATATATATATATATATATATATATATATATATATATATATATATATATATATTATATATATATATATATATATATATATATTATATATATTATATATATATATATATATATATATATATATATATATATATATATATATATATATATTTTTTTTTTTTTTTTTTTTCCTCGAACTCCTCCGCCCCTGGCAGGGGTAGGGGAGGCATTATAGAAAACACCTGGCACCTCCCTACCGCTGCCTCCACCTATATCATATCTTCCACTACCCTGCCGCCTGCCACCTCTAGTTTGCCTCTCCTACCCTGACCCTGCCTCCCCTACCTTGCCCCTGCCTCCCCCACCTTGCCCCTGCCTCCCCCCACCTTGCTCCTGCCTCCCCCACCTTGCCCCTGCCTCCCCCACCTTGCTCCTGCTTCCCCCACCTTGCCCCTGCCTCCCCCACCTTGCTCCTGCCTCCCCCACCTTGCTCCTGCCTCCCCCACCTTGCTCCTGCCTCCCCCACCTTGCCCCTGCCTCCCCCCACCTTGCCCCTGCCTCCCCCACCTTTCCCCTGCCCCCCCCCCCCCCCACGGATACACCTGATAAGGCCGGAAAAACGAGCGTCGCATTAACACTATCTTGTTTTTTGTTATTATTATGAAACGTCTCCGCCTTATCTCTTAAGTCAACCGCCGCCGCGCACCAGACAACACCAGGCTGCTGCTGCTGCTGCTGCTGCTGCTGCTGCTGCTGAACCCTTGCTGCTGCTGCTGCTGCTGCTGTTACTTGCTGAACCCCTCATGCTGCTGCTGCTGTTGCTTGCTGAACCCCTCATGCTGCTGCTGCTGCTGCTGCTGCTGAACCCTTGCTGCTGCTGCTGCTGTTACTTGCTGAACCCCTCATGCTGCTGCTGCTGTTGCTTGCTGAACCCCTCATGCTGCTGCTGCTGCTGCTGCTGCTGAACCCTTGCTGCTGCTGCTGCTGTTACTTGCTGAACCCCTCATGCTGCTGCTGCTGTTGCTTGCTGAACCCCTCATGCTGCTGCTGCTGCTGCTGCTGCTGAACCCTTGCTGCTGCTGCTGCTGTTACTTGCTGAACCCCTCATGCTGCTGCTGCTGTTGCTTGCTGAACCCCTCATGCTGCTGCTGCTGCTGCTGCTGCTGCTGAACCCTTGCTGCTGCTGCTGCTGTTACTTGCTGAACCCCTCATGCTGCTGCTGCTGTTGCTTGCTGAACCCCTCATGCTGCTGCTGCTGCTGCTGAACCCTTGCTGCTGCTGCTGCTGCTGTTACTTGCTGAACCCCTCATGCTGCTGCTGCTGTTGCTTGCTGAACCCCTCATGCTGCTGCTGCTGCTGCTGCTGCTGCTGAACCCTTGCTGCTGCTGCTGCTGTTACTTGCTGAACCCCTCATGCTGCTGCTGCTGTTGCTTGCTGAACCCCTCATGCTGCTGCTGCTGCTGCTGAACCCTTGCTGCTGCTGCTGCTGCTGTTACTTGCTGAACCCCTCATGCTGCTGCTGCTGTTGCTTGCTGAACCCCTCATGCTGCTGCTGCTGCTGCTGCTGCTGAACCCTTGCTGCTGCTGTTACTTGCTGAACCCTTGCTGCTGCTGCTGTTGCTTGCTGAACCTTTGCTGCTCCTGCTGCTACTGTTGCAGCTGCTGCTGTTGCTGCTACTGTTTCTGCTGTTGTTGCTGCTGCTGTTGCTAATGCTGCTGCTGCTACTGTTGCTGATGCTGCTGCTAATCCATTGTTGCTGCTCCTTGCTTAACCCCCCCCTGCTGCTGCACAAGCAAACACCCTGAACGACTGTTGTGAAGTGAGGTCGTTCTCGGTGTTTCCTTCCTTCACACAGAGTGAAGCACTGAGCCACACATGAGCTGTGTCACGTGTGCTGTGTCACGTGTGCTGTGTCACGTGTGCTGTGTCACGTGTGCTGTGTCACGTGTGCTGTGTCACGTGTGCTGTGTCACGTGTGCTGTGTCACGTGTGCTGTGTCACGTGTGCTGTGTCACGTGTGCTGTGTCACGTGTGCTGTGTCACGTGTGCTGTGTCACGTGTGCTGTGTCACGTGTGCTGTGTCACGTGTGCTGTGTCACGTGTGCTGTGTCACGTGTGCTGTGTCACGTGTGCTGTGTCACGTGTGCTGTGTCATATGTGGGGGTCGGGACACGCCGCCACGGGGCACAAGTCAGCAGTCATCAACAACACTCAAGGTGCTCTCCATCGCCCACTTAAAATAGGCGGCGCCAAACGAGCACGTTGATTGGTCAAGGGTATTGAATGTTTGTGACGTCACATCTATAATGATTCAAGGGAGTATATCTACCCCCTGACGAGTACAGTGTGTCTCAAGAGCTAGTTCTTGACACACACACACACACACACACTGTACTTCCCTTCATATAGTCTAGGGTAGCTAGTTCTTGACACACACTGTATTCCCCTTCATATAGTCTAGGGTAGCTAGTTCTTGACACACACTGTACTCCCCTTCATATAGTCTAGGGTAGCTAGTTCTTGACACACACTGTATTCCCCTTCATATAGTCTAGGGTAGCTAGTTCTTGACACACACACTGTACTCCCCTTCATATAGTCTAGGGTAGCTAGTTCTTGACACACACACTGTACTCCCCTTCATATAGTCTAGGGCAGCTAGTTCTTGACACACACTGTACTCCCCTTCATATAGTCTAGGGTAGCTAGTTCTTGACACACACTGTACTCCTCTTCATATAGTCTAGGGCAGCTAGTTCTTGACACACACACTGTACTTCCCTTCATATAGTCTAGGGCAGCTAGTTCTTGACACACACTGTACTCCCCTTCATATAGTCTAGGGTAGCTAGTTCTTGACACACACTGTACTCCCCTTCATATAGTCTAGGGCAGCTAGTTCTTGACACACACTGTACTTCCCTTCATATAGTCTAGGGCAGCTAGTTCTTGACACACACTGTACTCCCCTTCATATAGTCTAGGGTAGCTAGTTCTTGACACACACTGTTCTCCCCTTCATATAGTCTAGGGTAGCTAGTTCTTGACACACACTGTACTCCCCTTCATATAGTCTAGGGCAGCTAGTTCTTGACACACACTGTACTCCCCTTCATATAGTCTAGGGTAGCTAGTTCTTGACACACACTGTACTCCTCTTCATATAGTCTAGGGCAGCTAGTTCTTGACACACACACTGTACTTCCCTTCATATAGTCTAGGGCAGCTAGTTCTTGACACACACTGTACTCCCCTTCATATAGTCTAGGGTAGCTAGTTCTTGACACACACTGTACTCCCCTTCATATAGTCTAGGGCAGCTAGTTCTTGACACACACTGTACTTCCCTTCATATAGTCTAGGGCAGCTAGTTCTTGACACACACTGTACTCCCCTTCATATAGTCTAGGGTAGCTAGTTCTTGACACACACTGTTCTCCCCTTCATATAGTCTAGGGTAGCTAGTTCTTGACACACACTGTACTCCCCTTCATATAGTCTAGGGCAGCTAGTTCTTGACACACACTGTACTCCCCTTCATATAGTCTAAGGCAGCTAGTTCTTGACACACTCTGTACTCCCCTTCATATAGTCTAGGGTAGCTTGTTCTTGACACACACTGTACTCCCCTTCATATAGTCTAGGGTAGCTAGTTCTTGACACACTCTGTACTCCCCTTCATATAGTCTAGGGTAGCTAGTTCTTGACACACACTGTTCTCCCCTTCATATAGTCTAGGGTAGCTAGTTCTTGACACACACTGTACTCCCCTTCATATAGTCTAGGGCAGCTAGTTCTTGACACACACTGTACTCCCCTTCATATAGTCTAAGGCAGCTAGTTCTTGACACACTCTGTACTCCCCTTCATATAGTCTAGGGTAGCTTGTTCTTGACACACACTGTACTCCCCTTCATATAGTCTAGGGTAGCTAGTTCTTGACACACACACTGTACTCCCCTTCATATAGTCTAGGGTAGCTAGTTCTTGACACACACTGTACTCCCCTTCATGTAGTCTAGAGCAGCTGAACAAATGCAGATGTACCTAAATGTGTTTAGGTAAATAATAAAAAATTCAAGGAGTCATTCAGTGGGATACTACAGCAACCTCTTCACCGCGACGAGTATCTTTAAAACAAGGCCAACGCTGCTGGCTCAAGTACAATCACAATGCTACCTTGAAAGGGCAATAAAATAGGGAGTGTGGGAGTACACACACTCCTTACCCTCGTCAACACCTACCTCCAGGTCAACGCCTCAACTCTCCCCTAACACATCCCAACCTCCCTATCTCTCCCCTAACACATCCCAACCCCCCTATCTCTCCCCTAAAACATCCCAACCCCCCTATCTCTCCCCTAACACATCCCAACCTCCCTATCTCTCCCCTAACACATCCCAACCTCCCTATCTCTCCCCTAACACATCCCAACCTTCCTATCTCTCCCCTAACACATCCCAACCTTCCTATCTCTCCCCTAACACATCTCAAGCTCCCTATCTCTCCCCTAACATCCTAACCAGAGACAATGAGAGAGGGAGAGAGAGAGAGAGAGAGAGAGAGAGAGAGAGAGAGAGAGAGAGAGAGAGAGAGAGAGAGAGAGAGAGACCTTCAACCCGCAGGTGGGCTCCCTGGAAGCAATAGTCACTCACTTCTTGGAAGGAACAGGTGTCAAGTTTCTCTCTCCTTTCCGTGAATTTAGATTTTGTCTTGACACCTGTTGAGTGACGTATTTTGTTTATATGTTCACTATTGTAGTGATTTTTTATATATACATTTTGTATTTAGTTCTTAAGGTAGTATAGCAGATTATTATTATAGTTCAAACCGATCTGAGCCACGAGGAAGGTTCGAACCTGCATACTAGCATACTCCCAACCACAAGCTTTAGACCACTACACCAAGAGCCAGATTCACGAAGCAGTTACGCAAGTACTTACGAACGTATACATCTTTCCTCAGTCTTTGACGGCTTTGGTTACATTTATTAAACAGTTTACAAGCATGAAAACTTGCCAATCAACTGTTGTTATTGTTATAAACAACCTCCTGGTGCTTCGGAGATCATTAACTGCTTAATAATTGTAAACAAAACCGTCAAAAAAAGTTTGACAAAAGATGGACAGGTTCGTAAGTGCTTGCGTAACTGCTTCGTGAATCTGGCCCCAGGACATGGCAAAAAGCTATGCAACCTGGGATTGAAATGAATCCTTTTGTGTGTTCCTGAGGCTTCCACAGAAGCCCAATCAGGCTCTTACTCATTTTCTCATCAATACATCACGTTAACAAGATGGATTTGTGCATTATTAGTTATTATTGTTAGTTATTCTCGTTGGAATGGTCAATATTTTTATTATGATAATTTAACTTCTTGCGTGTTTATATAAGGTAAGGAAATTATCAGAAGTAGACACCAAGCCATAAAGACTATATATAGCACTTGGAAGAGATATGAGAATAAGGACTTAGGATAGGCCAGAGGGAAGGAATGGTGCCCAACCACTTGGACTGTGTGTGTATTTATATATTACACCTTATTAGTCAGCAATATTCTTGTCGCTCTTCTAACTCGTCATTCTATCTCATCAATCTAATATGACAGGTTAGTAAAGCTGAATCACTACCAGAATAACCTGTTACTTGTAAATTCAATGATGTACAATTAAATCCTTTACTTCACAGCTAAATTATTATATGTAAAACAGTGAAACACTTTCGACCTCCAGGCCTACTGAATGATCAAGAGAGGTCCTATGTACATTACTTCACTGAATGTATCCAAAAAGATATCCTTATGATCAATCCTAATTTAGCTTGCTCTAGTTAGTATCTTTAAATCTTGTAATTCGGTAAGCATTTCCAGTATACTGACCCCTTCCCGGGGCTGTAGTGAGCAACAGCAACAGTGTCAAAACAGATGCTCTTAGAGTAAGCAAAAGTGTATATTGATTTTGAAAACACATATTGCATATACGGGCTGATGTTTCATGTAGGGAAATAATGTATGTGTGTGTGTGTGTGTGTGTGTGTGTGTGTGTGTGTGTGTGTGTGTGTGTGTGTGTGTGTGTGTATGTGTGTGTGTGTATGTGTGTGTGTGTATGTGTGTGTGTGTATGTGTGTGTGTGTGTGTGTGTATTCACCTAGTTGTATTCACCTAGTTGTATTCACCTAGTTGTATTCACCTAGTTGTATTCACCTAGTTGTGCTTGCGGGGGTTGAGCTCTGCTCTTTCGGCCCGCCTCTCAACTGTCAATCAACTGTTACTAACTACTAAATTTTTTTTTTTTTTTTTTTTTTTTTTTTTTTTTTTTTTTTTACACTGTGCGTGAACTTGCCTATGTGCCTACAGGATTAAGTTTCAGCTCTAAGGCACCTCTTCTTTCTAGTCGCTGGTTGTCTATTGCAATGATTCTCGTCTTATTCCACTATATTATCTACTTTTGAAATTGTGAATGGAATTCTCTTCTACAACCTCCTCTTTCAGTTCATTCCATTTTCCCAATATTAAGTTAAAAGATAAAATTTCTAACATCTCTTTTCTTCCATCCATACCTTCTCGTTCTATTCTTATTCGTTCTGAACATCTCTTTGTCCACTTTGCTTATTCCCCTAAGTATTTTAGACGTCTTTATCATGTCTCATCTCTTTTCTAGAAACGCCAGGTCTAGTTCTTTCAGTCTTTATTCATACCCTTTCCTTCTCAGTTCCGGAACGAGCCTAGTTGCAAACTTCTGAGCCTTTTCGAGTTTCGTTACGTAGTTTTTCAAGATAATGGCTGCACTATGAGGCAACATACTCTCAGACTGGTCTCACGTACGTGCTGTACAGTGAACTAAAGACCTTCTTATACATATATAAGAATGATGCTCTGACTTTTGCCATTGTAGAGTATGCTACTGATGCTATCCTATTTACATGTGCCTCCGGAGTTAAACTTGGTGTTATACTGTATTCACTCCCAGATCTACTTCTCTTGTCTCTACAGAGGAGGTAATTGTCCTGTTAATCCCTTCACTGTGAACCATCTTTCTGACGTCTAGCATCATTTCTCAAATCCATCACCTTACACTTGCTTGGGTAGAACTCTAATAGCTCTTTTCGGACCAACTCTGAAACTTGTCTAAGTCGTGCGGGGGTATTTTACACTCTTCATGTGTACCAACTCTCCTCATTAACTATGCAGCATCCATAACCACACTGAACCAAACCACACCAAAGTAGAGGAAAGAATTGATACAATTGACGCAAAAGCAATATTCAAGTCTGTGAAGAAGGTGTCATAGATGGAAACTGGAGGCCCAGATGACACACACAGATGCCAGAAAGACCGTCTTCAGTGCCAGAGTTACTAATAAGTGGAATAAGTTAGAAGTGGTTGATGCTAACTCACTACACAATATTAAATGGTAATTTGAAGAACTAAAATACTACTACTACTAATAATAATAATAATAATAATAATAATATTTTACTCAGAAAATACGCATAATAACATAATATAAAGTATATTAGACGGTACGGGGAGGGAGGCGCCAAACACACACACCGAAAGTACGACGTTGGTACAACGTTGGAACAAGTTTTAACACCTAACCAGTTATAACAACCAATATAGCAAGTTGTAACAACGTTCTAATACGTCATAAACACGTTAAGCCAAGATGTAAGAACTTTATTACAAGTTGTAACAAGCGGAAAATAGAGACAGTTTCGGTTTGTGTTTCCAGGGCTAGGAGAGTTGCATGCTAAAAAAAAAAGCTAAAAATGTTGAAGCGTTCCGGGTTTTGCGTTGCAATACACTACAAAACATAACATTCGAAAGACGAAGCTCGGCACTGAGACTCGACCTTGTAACCACATCTAGGTAACTACATTTAAGTGAGTACATGTTCACAAGTGTATACAGTCTACGCCAAACAGTGATTTGAGAAGGAACTACAAAGGGATGAAGGCATTTGGAACGGTGTCAAGAGCCTTGAGGGAGAACAACTGGAGTAGTTTACCTGAAGGATCAGTAAGACGACCACTGTCTTCCTCCTTGATACTGAATGACCTTTCTTGTAGAGGGAAGAGAGGCCTGATAATGCGGCACAGAAGTTCTTATTCTAACACGAATCTTTTCAATATGTCTTACATTTTTCTTCACTGTCGAGGGAAGTTGAAAAATTAACTCTCCAAAGTTCATTTTGATCACAATAGACTAACATCACCATTATTTAAGGGACCCGCCAACCCGCGGGAGTCATGAATATCAACACCTTACTTATTGTAAGTTAGAAATTCAGTTAGTAAAACTCCTCAGGAACAATGAAGGGACAAGTCGCAGGCTTCGTGTCCCCATCGAGGCCACTTGATACAGTATTCAGGAGCAACACGTCGTCAAATCCCAACTGTCCCCTGTCCCCAACCCAACCTGCCCATAATGTAAGCCCTACCCCAACCCTGTCCACCTAGACGGAATAGGTGAATGGTGACCAACCACTTGGGCTGGACGGTAGAGTGACGGTCTCGCTTCATGCAGGTCGGCGTTCAATCCCCGACCGTCCAAATGGTTGGGCACCATTCCTTTCCCCCCGTCCCATACCAAATACCATCCCTGTACCTATCATCCCTCCCTCTCTCCCTCCCCCCCCCCTCTCCCTCTCTCTCTCTATCCCCCTTCCCCCCCCCCCCCTCCCTCTCTCTCTCCCCCACTTCTCTTTCTCCTCCCCCCCCCTCCCCTCAGCGAGCCTGAGCTACCTGGCAAACGGTTAACAGGAGTTAAATGATCAGTTTAGGTCGTGGACGGGCCACACAGGGGCCAGGTAATAGGCTCAAATTATCTGCCGGGTGGTGGCCCTCAGAGGTAGAACGGGGGGGGGGGGGGGAAGGCATACACGCGCGCCGCACACCCAAGAGTCAATACTCGATCCTGCAGGCCTAAATAGGTGAGTACACACTGCTGAGGGGCCTGACAGCCCAGTGGACAGCGCTCAGGATTCCTAGTCCTGTGGTCCGGGGATCGATCCCCGCCGATGGAGGAAACAAAGGGGCAGAGTTTCTTTCACCCTGATGCACCTGTTCACCTAGCTGTAAATAGGTACCTCGGAGTTAGACAGCTGCTACTGGCTGCGTCCTGGGGATGTGTGTGCGTGAATTAGAGAGAAATATATATGTAGCAGCCATAAAAGAGAGAGAGAGAGAGAGAGAGAGAGAGAGAGAGAGAGAGAGAGAGAGAGAGAGAGAGAGAGAGAGAGAGAGAGAGAGAGAGAGAGAGAGAGAGACAGAGAGAGAGAGAGAGAGACAGAGAGAGAGAGAGAGAGAGAGAGAGAGAGACAGAGAGAGAGAGAGAGAGAGAGACAGAGAGACAGAGAGACAGAGAGACAGAGAGACAGAGAGACAGAGAGACAGAGAGACAGAGAGACAGAGAGACAGAGAGACAGAGAGACAGAGAGACAGAGAGAGCGAGAGAGAGGAGAGAGGGGTGTAAGACAACACACAAGTAAAGATTATAACAGCCCCACAAGTGGACTGGGACAAATGCCAGCGTGTGTAGAGTTTCTAAATTCTAAAGGAAACGTCAACCAACGAGACGATTACATATTATGGTGTTGACATGAATCTGTCACACCTCACACACGCACACACACACACACACACACACACACACACACACACACACACACACACACACACACACACACACACACACACACACACCGGCCTGCGAAGGATTCAGGGACAGCTTAATATGACACAAATAACATAGCAGTTATTACCATAATAAAAACAGCAAGCCTCTGTCGCTTGGGGTAATCGATCCAGCCCAAGAGTGTTCCCTGCTCCTCTCCCCCCTCCCTCCAAAAAAATTAAATGCAAAGGTCTAATCAGATTTAAACAGGGATGTAACGTGGGAAAGCAGCTAAGTACAAGGGCATGGAGCGAGTATAGGAAGAGCAGGACACCAGAGTGTAGAGGAAAATACCTGAGGAATGAGTACTTCAGGGTGAGAAGAGAAGCAGAGAAAGGAGGAGAGGTGTGTGGGAGGAGAGGGGTACTCACCTAGTTGTAATCACCTAGTTGCGTTTGCGGGGGTTGAGCTCTGGCTCTTTGGGCCTGCCTCTCAACTGTCAATCAACTGGTGTTCAGATTTCTGAGCCTACTGGGTTCTATCATATCTACATTTGAAACTGTGTATGGAGTCAGCCTCCACCACATCTCTGCTTAATGCATTCCACCTGTTAACTACTCTGACACTGAAAAAGTTCTTTCTAACGTCCCTGTGGCTCATTTGGGTACTCAGTTTCCACCTGTGTCCCCTTGTTCGCGTCCCACCAGTGTTGAATAGTTTATCTCTGTTTACCCTGTCGATTCCCCTGAGGATTTTGTAGGTAATGATCATGTCTCCCCTCACTCTTCAATCTTCCAGTGTCGTAAGGTGCATTTCCCGAAGCCTTTCCTCGTAACTCATGCCTCTTAGTTCTGGGACTAGTCTAGTGGCAAACCTCTGAACTTTTTCCAGCTTCGTCTTGTGCTTGACAAGGTACGGGCTCCATGCTGGGGCCGCATACGCTAGGATTGGTCTTACGTATGTGGTGTACAAGATTCTAAACGATTCCTTACACAGGTTCCTGTGTGCTGTTCTGATGTTAGCCAGCCTCGCATATGCCGTAGACGTAATTCTCTTTATGTGGGCTTCAAGAGACAGGTTTGGTGTGATATCAATTCCTAGATCTTTCTCTCTTTCCGTTTCATTAAGTACTTCATCTCCTATTCTGTATCTTGTGTCTGGCCTCCTGTTTCCACCGCCTAGTTTCATTACTTTGCATTTACTCGGGTTAAACTTTAGCAGCCATTTGTTGGACCATTCATTCAGTCTAGGTCGTCCTGTAGCCTCCTAATATCATTCTCTGTTTCAATCCTCCTCATAATTTTTGCATCATCAGCAAACATTGAGAGAAACGATTCTATACCCTCTGGGAGATCATTTACATATATCAGAAAAAGTATTGGTCCAAGGACTGACCCCTGCGGGACTCCACTTGTGACGTCACGCCAATCCGAGACCTCACCCCTCACAGTGACTCGTTGTCTCCTGTTACTTAGGTACTCTTTTATCCAACGAAGTACCTTCCCTTTCACTCCAGCCTGCTTCTCCAACTTTTTTACTAGCCTCTTGTGTGGTACTGTATCAAAGGCTTTTTGACAATCCAAAAATATGTAGTCAGCCCACCCATCTCTTTATTGCCTGATTTTTGTTGCCTGGTCGTAGAATTCAATTAGCCCTGTGAGGCAGGACCTGCCATCCCTGAACCCATGTTGATGCTGTGTTACAAAGTTCGTTCGCTCCAGATGTTCCACTAGCTTTCTTCGCACAATCTTCTCCATCAGCTTGCATGGTATGCAGGTTAGGGACACTGGCCTGTAGTTCAGTGCCTCCTGCACTGTGTGGGAGGAAGAGGTGTGTGGGAGGAGAAGTGTTGGAGGGGGGAGGTGTGAGAGGAGAGGTGTTGTAGGGGGGAAGTGTGAGAGGAGAGGTGTGTGAGAGGAGAGGTGTGTGAGAGGAGAGGTGGGTGAGAGGAGAGGTGGGTGAGAGGAGAGGTGTGTGAGAGGAGAGGTGTGTGAGAGGAGAGGTGTGTGAGAGGAGAGGTGTGTGAGAGGAGAGGTGTGTGGGAGGAGAGGTGTGTGGGAGGAGAGGTGTGTGGGAGGAGAGGTGTGTGGGAGGAGAGGTGTGTGGGAGGAGAGGTGTGTGGGAGGAGAGGTGTGTGGGAGAAGAGGTGTGTGGGAAAAGAGGTGTGTGGGAGAAGAGGTGTGTGGGAGAAGAGGTGTGTGGGAGAAGAGGTGTGTGGGAGAAGAGGTGTGTGGGAGAAGAGGTGTGGGAGAAGAGGTGTGGGAGAAGAGGTGTGGGAGGAGATGTGTGGGAGAAGTAGAGGCTTGGGAAGGAGAAGTGAAGAGTGTTTGTTGATGACTGAGAAATAGTTTATTTCGCTGGCTGAGAAAGTTACTGGCGCCTCATGAGCTCAATACTCCTCTAACTTGTGAACTAGAAGTAATATAGCGTAATGTACTTACCTATCAGTGCCTCTGCCCAAGTGAGGTCTAGCTTACGGGCCAGTTGACGTCAGCTCATATGGCCCAACAGGAGGAATAAAATAAGGAGCGAATAATTAAGCCCCAAGACCCATCCCTTGACTCCTAAGAGGATTAAATACTATTCGTCTGTCTCCTATCCTTTGAAGGTGGAGCTTGGGAGCTGATACTGCCTGCTGGACGCAAATCCAGGTGCATACCATCCCTATCTGACTATCCTCCGGGATAGTCAGATACGGATCCCATAGTCACGCAATCCCATGAACCCGAGGCCTGGATGGTTAAGGGAGAAGAGGGGAGGAGAGGAGAGAGAAGAGGGGAGGAGAGAGAAGATGGGAGGAGATAGTCTGGGAAGGAAATAAGGTAGAAGGGGAAGAGAAGATAAGCTGCAGCCACAGACAAATACCCACACGTCCCGAACATGTATCTTAAAGACTTGATATAAAGGCTAAACATCCCCCCCCCCCCCCACAGACTTTGAAGAAAACTCTTCACATATGAGATAATGTTCACACATACACATTTAATATCCTTGTAGTAAGGACAAAAAATCTGCACGATAAATATCTTCAATAATACAATATTTATGTTCATCCGTAGATTAATTTTCTACAAGAAAACAGCGGTGGCGCCAGACACGCAGGTGAGACAATTGACTTTTTTGACAATGTGAGAAGCTTGAAGAGCACAATAAACCCATCATGCAGAACACAGCGACACACGCGTGGTCAGACATCACCTAAATACACCTTTTACAGGGGGCTGGAACACTTAGTCTGTCTCATATCCTTGACAATAAGGCAACTATAAGCCACACACACAACTCCCAATCGAGCCATCGTCGGAAGAGACAAATGAAGACAAGAAGATGATGGCGACGATTACAAGTTAGAGAAAGATATTTGCAGTGGGAGGGGGCAGTTAGGAGGGGTGAGAATTGTCAGGGGGAAAGCGCCAAGCCATTACGACTATATAAACACTATTACGGTGGATGGAAGTGAGAGAAGAACGGAACCTTCTCCCCCCCCCCCTCCCCCCATGTTGATAAAAGGTTGCAAGGACATCCTCTGCTTGATATTTTGGGCAGCTTCGTCATGCAAGAGAAAACAACATAATATTTTGTCGGTTGCAACGAACGCAACTCGTACGCGTTCAGAACGGACACCGCGTGACCTGTGTACGAAAAGGTGCAGCTGTGGATGTGGTGAAGGATGGGCGCAGAGATCCTGTGACCGCCGCTATCCTGTGTGCCAGGCTGTCATCTGACCTTTGGACACGGCGTCTTCACTGACAGCTCTCCACCCCGGGATCCGGTAATGATGCCATCAACTGTACGTTCTCCACCTCCTGTACTCACCTAGTTGTGCTTGCGGGGGTCGAGCTCTGGCTCTTTGGTCCCGCCTCTCAACTGTCAATCAACAAGTGTACAGGTTCCTGAGCCTATTGGGCTCTATCATATCTACACTTGAAACTGCGTATGGGTATGACTATTTCAAACTGCGTATGAAACTGCGTCACCTGTGGCACTGTATCCATGGTGGTGGCACTGGGCACGTGATCTCACAGTCCCTATCCATGGTGGCACTGGCTACGTGACTACACCATCCCTATCCATTGTTTTGGTTAGCTTGGCACTTTAGCTGAAACAACAGAATGTTATACAGTCACATAATTGGTTACGATACTTGCTACTGTTAAACATTATCACGTGTGATGCCATAGTTAATTGTAATTTGGCCCAAAGGTATCGTAAGATAACAAGAGGGGCAACAACATTACGTTAGGGGATAGTTATTGGATAGCATCACAGTCGTGGGATTGGAGAATTGTTTCAAGAGATGGATAGACAAAATGGCGTTGCCTTGCAAAGGTCAATGGGTCTAGGGTAGTGTGCATTATTCGTACATGCAAGCTGTGAGTGCCTGAGAACTGCCAACACGAAGAGTCTAGTCGAAACAGTCACCAGGCCAGGCAAGGCTGGGAAACTCACACTCTCGAAATCGACAGCAGGTAAAGCACAGGCACACAGACACTTTAAATGCTGAATTTCAGGAGCTGAAACTCTGTTTTTCAAACTGTCAGGTACACACACACACACACACACACACACACACACACACACACACACACACACACACACACACACACACACACACACACACACAGTGGAGGCGTCACCAGTGGAGTCCCTCAGGGATCAGTTCTTGAACCTATACTGTTCCTGATATATGTAAATGATCTCCCAGAGAGAATAGACTCGTTCTTCTCAATGTTTACTGATGATGAAAAAATTATAAGGAATTAATCCTCCAGAAATTAGGAGGATTAAGACAGAGGAAGATAGTATGAAGCTACAAAATGACCCTGACAAACTGAAGGAATGGTCCAACAAATGGCTACTAAAGTTCAACCCAAGTAAATGTAAGGTAATGAAACTAGGTGGAGGAAATAGGAGGCAAGACACTGGATACCGAATGGGACATGAAGTCCTTCACGAAACGGACAGAGAGAAAGATTTAGGAGTTGATATCACGCCAAACCTGTCTCCTGAAGCCCACGTCAAAAGAATAGCATCAGCGGCGTATGCGAGCCTCGCTAACATCAAAACTGCCTTTAGAAACTCATGTATGGAATCTTTCAGAATGTTGACCAGACCACACACTAGAAAGTGAAGGGACGACGACGTTTCGGTCCGTCCTGGACCATTCTCAAGTCGATTGCCTTCTCAATCCTTGCCTTGAGATTGCATTCTGAAGGCAATCGACTTAAGAATGGTCCAGGACGGACCGAAACGTCGTCGTCCCTTCACTTTCTAGTGTGTGGTCTGGTCAACATACTTCAGCCACGTTATTGTGACTCATCCCCTGCATATCAATCTTTCAGAACTTTATATACCACGTATGTAAGGCCAATCCTGGAGTATGCGGCCCCAGCATGGAGCCCGTACCTTGTCAAGCACAAGACGAAACTGGAAAACGTTCAGAGGTATGCCACTGGGCTAGTCCCAGAACTAAGAGGCATGACTTACGAGGAAAGCGCTGAGTGAACTGCACTTCACGTCGCTGGAAGACAGAAGAGCTCGGGGAGACATGATCACCACATACAAAATTCTGAGGGGAATTGACAGGGTAGACAAGGATGGATTACTGAACACGGGTGGTACACGCACAAGGGAACACAGGTGGAAGATGAGCACCCAAATGAGCCACAGAGACATTAGAAGAAACTTTTTCAGTGTCAGAATAGTTAGTAAATAGAATGCACTAGGAAGTGATGTGGTGGAGGCTGACTCCATACAGTTTCAAATATAGATATGATAGAGCCCAGTAGACCCAGAGCTCGAGAAGCTCTGAAATCTGTACACCAGTAGATTGACGATTGAGAGGCGGGACCAGAGCCAAAAGCTCCTGGTTGATACCTGGTTGATGGGGTTCTGGGAGTTCTTCTACTCCCCAAGCCCGGCCCGAGGCCAGGCTCGACTTGTGAGAGTTTGGTCCACCAGGCTGTTGCTTGGAGCGGCCCGCAGGGCCACGTACCCACCACAGCCCGGCTGATCCGGAACTTCTCTTAGAAAACCGTCCAGTTTTCTCTTGAAGATGTCCACGGTTGTTCCGGCAATATTTCTTATGCTCGCTGGGAGGACGTTGAACAACCGCGGACCCCTGATGTTTATACAGTGCTCTCTGATTGTGCCTATGACACCTCTGCTCTTCACAGGTTCAATCTTGCATTTTCTTCCATATCGTTCACTCCAGTACGTTGTTATTTTACTGTGTAGATTTGGGACCTGACCCTCCAGTATTTTCCAGGTGTATATTATTTGGTATCTCTCTCGTCTCCTTTCTAGAGAGTACATTTGGAGAGCTTTGAGACGATCCCAATAATTTAGGTGTTTTATCTCGTCTATGCGTGCCGTATATGTTCTCTGTATTCCCTCTATTTCAGCAATCTCTCCTGCTCTGAAGGGGGAAGTGAGTACTGAGCAGTACTCGAGACGGGACAGCACAAGTGACTTGAAGAGTACAACCATTGTGATGGGATCCCTGGATTTGAAAGTTCTCGTAATCCATCCGATCATTTTTCTGGCTGACGCGATATTTGCTTGGTTATGCTCCCTAAACGTTAGATCGTCGGACATCATTATTCCCAAATCCTTGACATGCTGTTTTCCTACTATGGGAAGATTCGATTGTGTTTTGTACCCTGTATTATGTTTCAGATCCTCATTTTTGCCGTACCTGAGTACCTGAAATTTATCACTGTTAAACATCATGTTATTTTCTGCTGCCCAATCAAAAACTTTGTTGACATCTGCTTGTAGTTTTTCAATGTCTTCAGCAGAGGTAATTTTCATGCTGATTTTTGTGTCATCTGCAAAGGACGACACGAAGCTGTGGCGTGTATTTTTGTCTATATCAGATATGAGAATAAGGAACAGTAGCGGTGCAAGGACTGTACCTTGAGGTACAGAGCTTTTAACATCGCTTGGACTCGATTTTATCTGATTGACTGTTACTCTTTGTGTTCTGTTCGACAGGAAATTGAGTATCCAGCGTCCTACTTTTCCAGTTATTCCCATTGACCTCATTTTGTGAGCTATCACCCCATGGTCACATTTGTCGAACGCCTTTGCAAAGTCTGTGTATACAACATCTGCATTTTGCTTTTCTTCTAGGGCTTCTGTGATTTTGTCATAGTGGTTGAGTAACTGTGACAGACAGGATCTTCCCGCTCTAAATCCATGTTGTCCTGGATTGTGCAATTCATTGTTTTCCATAAAACTAGAAATTTGATTCCTAATCACTCTTTCAAACACTTTTATTATGTGTGATGTTAGTGCAACTGGCCTATAATTTTTTGCCAAGGCTTTACTCCCCCCCTTGTGCAACGGAGCTATATCTGCAGATTTAAGTGCTGCTGGTATCTCCCCTGTATCCAGGCTCTTTCTCCATATTACGCTGAGTGCTCTCGCTACTGGTACTTTACATTTCTTTATGAATATTGAATTCCATGAGTCAGGCCCAGGAGCTGAGTGCATAGGCATATTATCAATTTCTCTTTCAAAGTCTTCCGAGTTTGTGGTAATATCCGTTATATTATCTGCAGCTTGAATGTCATTCATAAAGAAGCTGTCTGGGTCATCAACTTTCATGTTGTTTATTGGTGTGCTAAACATAGCCTCATACTGGCTTCTTAGAATTTCACTAATCTCTTTATGGTCCTCTGTGTACGTACCTTCATTTGTAATTAACGGTCCAATACTGGTCGAGGTTTTGGATTTTGATTTTGCGTATGTGAAAAAATATTTCGGATTTTTCCTTATCTCTTGTATAGCTTTCTGTTCCAATTCCATTTCCTCAGACTCATATGATCGCTTCAACGTTTGTTCTATTTCCTCAATCTCCCTGCTTAGGCTTGTTTTCCTTGCTTGTGATAGTTGTGTCTGCCGAAGCATTTCCGTTATTTTTTTCCTTCTCCTGTACAGTCGTCTCCGTTCTCTTTCTAGAGTGGTCCTCTTTCTGCCCCTCCTCACAGGTACGTGCTTCAAGCAGACCTTGTAAGCTTCAGCTGTCAGTTGAGCTATTCCCTGTGTGGGAGTTTTGTCGCTTAAGACCGTCTCCCATTGAATGGTTGCAAGGTCTACATTTATTTTTTCCCAGTCAATCCTCTTATTGTTGAAATTGAATTGATTGAATATTCCTTCTCGCTTGTTGGGTCTCTTAGACCTACTACCGTTATTTATGCTAGTTCGCACTTCAATGAGCTTATGGTCTGAGTATGAAGTATCTGAGATTGTGATATCCCTGATTAGTTCATCATTGTTTGTGAATAACAAGTCTAGTGTGTTTTCGTTCCTAGTTGGTTCTGTAATCTGTTGATTGAGTGAGAATTTGTCACAGAATCTCAAAAGTTCTCTAACCTGTGGTTGGTTATTTCCCGGGTCATTCCCTGCTATGATATTTGTGTTTGCCGTTCTCCATCTTAGACTCGGTAAATTGAAATCTCCAAGAAAGATAATATCTGGAGCTGGGTTTGCTAGGTTGTCAAGTATGTTCTCTATTTTGTGCATCTGTTCTGTGAATTCCTCAATCGTTGTATCTGGCGGTTTATATATTAGAATAATAATTAGGTTTAGTTTCTCTACCTTCATTCCAAGTACCTCTACCACCTCATTAGTTGAATTAGTTGTAGCTCAACAACAACAACAACAACATTAGTTGTAGCTCAACCCCCGCAAGCACAAATAGGTGAGTACATACACAAATAAACACAAATTTCCAAAGCTGTCCTTCTTGAGTGGTTATCTTGAGATGATTTCGGGGCTTTAGTGTCCCCGCGGCCCGGTCCTCGACCAGGCCTCCACCCCCAGGAAGCAGCCCGTGACAGCTGACTAACACCCAGGTATCTATTTTATTGCTAAGTAAGAGGGGCATAGGGTGAAAGAAACTCTGCCCATTGTTTCTCGCCGGCGCCAGAGATCGAACCCGGGACAACAGGATCACAAGTCCAGCGTGCTGTCCGCTCGGCCGACCGGCTCCCTACCGGTCCTACCCTCACCTTCCCCAAACATCAACACCCCCATTGGCCGTAACATCAAAGTGCAGCACCAACTCAACACCGACTCAACAGCATCAACGTTGAATACAGGATGAATCAGTCAAACAACGGCGACAGTTGATTCACTGTTGATTCTTTGATTCACTCAAAGATTCACTTTGACACTGTGACCACTAACAACCAGGCATAGAATGTTCTCTCTAGCCCTCACAGTAATCACCTTACAAATTAGTAACAAACAAGCCTTCTAAATCAAAATCTAACGTATAAAGTATATCATGATAATTTCGCGTTAAGGAATTATGTAAATATTAAACAATGTCCTGATTTTTTGTCTTAAATTAACTCAATTATAAGTGTACAACGATTTGTTGAAGTAGATTTTGAATTTGACATTTTTATTTGCTAGGAAAGGGAAGTGGGGGTGCGGGGGGGGGGGGGTGAGGGGGGGGTGGTGAGGGGGGGGGGTGGTGACCTTGAAGTGAACAACAACGGATGCTTCTTCAGCAACAACATGCCCCCATGGGTGGGTTGGGGGCTGGGACAGGACTGGTGGGGGCTGGGACAGGACTAGTGGGGGCCTGGGACAGGACTGGTGGGGGCTGGGACAGGACTGGTGGGGGGCTGGGACAGGACTGGTGGGGGGCTGGGACAGGACTGGTGGGGGGCTGGGACAGGACTGGTGGGGGGCTGGGACAGGACTGGTGGGGGGCTGGGACAGGACTGGTGGGGGGCTGGGACAGGACTGGTGGGGGGCTGGGACAGGACTGGTGGGGGGCTGGGACAGGACTGGTGGGGGGCTGGGACAGGACTGGTGGGGGCTGGGACAGGACTGGTGGGGGCTGGGACAGGACTGGTGGGGGCTGGGACAGGACTAGTGAGGTTAATAAAGGCTAGAAAAGCAGTAGAGGGGAACAGAATGGGAAGTGAATGGGAAGCTTCTCTGTCCTCACTGCCAGAGAAGCAGTGAGGACAGTGAGAAGGGAGGGAACAGGTGTAAAGAGTGGACGAAAGAGGTGTAAATGGTGAGGGAAGAAATGATAATAAAGGAGAGAGAAGGGAAGACTGGAGAAGGAGAGATATAAGAGACACCGATGCCTTGAATGTTTGTCAATATATGTCTTAAGAACAAGATGTATATACCTAGGTCTAGTAATTTAATTGTCTCTAGTTCAACTTCAATCTTGTTACATGCTAATTTGGCTGTCATGTCTGTGTCATCAAGGTGGGATATATTCTATACACTTTATTCTGTGCAGCGTGGAGGTTATTTATAATTGTTATTATGAGCGTTTTGCTGTAGAGCAGACTTAAAATCACAGAAAATTTCTCCTCCTTCTTTTCCTGTATTAAGTGTGGTTTTAGCTGCTTATGGTGCAGCTAGTTATGTCTGCGCAGAGTTGAGCCAGTTGTTTAAATTGACAACTATAATCTGTGTGCAAATATTATTTATATAAAACCAACATGTTGCAGTCCGTCTACGGGCTCACCATAGCCCGTGTTACTTGGAACTTTTTGTTCCAGGTAGCGAATCTTTAACAACAACAAATGCAGTCCGTCCTGTAGACGATTGGACTGAGCCGTCGGTGTAGACACAGTGCTCGTGAGATCTTAAATTTTCGGAGGAGGAGGTAATTGTTTCAAGTGTGACAGCTTTGAGAAAAGCCTGATTCTCATGACCTTTCGTGGTGACGGGTGTGTGAGATACTTGAATGGTGGGGTACAGGTAAAGATGGGCATCAGTGACATGTAGATTGGATCTAAAAGTTATGTTCAGTTTAGTGAGCCTGTTGACATTTTTACACAACCATTTGTTATACATGTTCAACTAATGTGTTTGTACCAACTGCTGCTGTAGTAAGGGAACAAAATAAATTGTCTCTGAGAAATGCAAGAGATGTCGGGCCTCTCGTTATTCCAATGCAAAAAGGTAGTGTTGACTTGTATAATTCTCTCTACTATGATTGGAAGCTCCAACTCTTTCCTCATGTTGATGATTCGCATGCATCTTGGAGCACAAGAATCATTCCTAATTTTATAAAATGAAAAAAAAACTTACTGAAAGCAAATTCTCGATTTCATCAAGATCGGTGTAGGAGACGATATTTCCTAAAGGAGAGGCAATGTGGCGGACCCCGACCCCCCATACCACTAACGTGTCATCCTGAAAAGTTGGACGAAGCTGGCACCAAGCATGTAGCCTGCGACCATGATTACACACACACACACACACACACACACACACACACACACACACACACACACAGGAAGTGGGGGGGGGGGAGCGGTGACTGAGTGGACAGCACGCTTGATACATAGTCATGTGGACCGGGGTTCGATTCCCGAAGCCGGCAGAAACAAATGGGCAGAGTTTCTTTCACCTTGATGCCCCCTGTTACCTAGCAGTAAATAGGTACCTGAGTGTTAGACAGCTGTTACGAGCTGCTTCCTGGGGGGGTCTGGGGAAAAAAAAGTTAGTAGTTAGTAACAGTTGATTGACAGTTGAAAGACGGGCCTGAAAGAGCAGAGCTCAACCCCCGCAATCACAACTTTGTGAATACACATACTTTTATAAATGTATCTTTTATTGTGTACTCGTTAACGTCTATAAAGTTCCAAAATCACTGTTGCTTAAAACTGTATTTTTCACGTCATAAATTGCCTTGTATTATACAGTATATAATTATACAGTCTAAAATAATTTTTATTTGGCATCGTGCTATTATTTCGCAATTTTCTTCTGCAAATAAATGAGATACATTTTGCGAAAGTGAAATCAATTATAAACATCACTCAAGTTTTTGACTCAAGTCTTTGGTGTGGTATATTGTTATGGGCGTGCACGACGAGCACGGCCAGGACCGAGGGCGTGCACCACGAGCACGGCCAGGACCGAGGGCGTGCACGACGAGCACGGCCAGGACCGAGGGCGTGCACGACGAGCACGCCCCAGGACTGAGAACGGGCACAAACACAGGGAGGGGGGGGGGTTGTGGGAACGGGGAGGGGGGGGGGTTGTGGGAAGGGGGGGGGGGGAAGGAGGTCTCTCAGTACGATGACACTCTCCACTATTTCTGGGTCTTGACCGTTGGTTGTGGAGGCCGGAGAGGGAGATAAGGAGGTCAGCGTGGAGGAGGGGCAGGGAGGAGGGGCAGGGAGGAGGGGCAGGGAGGAGGGGCAGGAGAAGGTGCATCGAGGGAGGTAAATGAAGGGGGGCTGGGGAGAGGGGGGGGCTGAGGAGCAAGACGGCCCTCTGAGAGACCCCCCCTCAGAGGGCCGTGGAGCACCCCAAACACAGCTGAAGTAAATATATAGTCCCCACATAAAGAGACAGATGGCCAGGGAGGTACATATGTGGTGGATGGCTGGGTGATGCGCTGCAGGTAAGACAGGGGGAGGAGGGGGGGGAGTGGGGGGGGAAGGGGGGGAGGGGAGCATCAGCCAGAGCCTCGGTCAAATTTAAATTTTCACATCCGGAGTAGAGGGCCAACGTCGAGCGTATATAAGAGTGGTTTTTGTTTGTGTTAATCCGGTGATGTCTTGGTTCGTGTCCAGCACCGGTGTGTCGTGTGTGTGTGTGTGTGTGTGTGTGTGTGTGTGTGTGTGTGTGTGTGTGTGTGTGTGTGTGTGTGTGTGTCGTGTGTGTGTGTCGTGTGTGTGTCGTGTGTGTGTCGTGTGTCGTGTGTGTGTCGTGTGTGTCGTGTGTCGTGTGTGTGTGTGTGTGTCGTGTGTCGTGTGTGTGTGTCGTGTGTCGTGTGTGTGTGTGTGTGTGTGTGTGTCGTGTGTCGTGTGTGTGTGTCGTGTGTCGTGTGTGTGTGTGTGTGTGTGTGTGTGTGTGTGTGTGTGTGTGTGTGTGTGTCGTGTGTGTCGTGTGTGTGTGTGTGTCGTGTGTGTGTGTCGTGTGTGTGTGTGTGTGTGTGTGTGTGTGTGTGTGTGTGTGTGTGTGTGTGTGTGTGTGTGTGTGTGTGTGTGTGTGTGTGTGAGTGAGTGAGTGAGTGTGTGCATCTGTCTCCGCCTCTATCTGTTGGGAGGAGGGGGTGGAAACTGTTCAGTACTATAACTCATAGGTCAGGTATCCTCTGCTATATTTTTTGACGTTCACAAAGCATTTGATAAAGTTTAACACACACACACACACACACACACACACACACACACACACACACACACACACACACACACACACCAAACTCTAAGAGTTGCTCGGCACACAAAACTACTTGATGTCATCGTCATATACCTGTATATATGTTACAAGGTGAAGATAAGGACCTTTGTGACCCCACGGAGATTTCGAATTAAAACTCGGGGTCAAATAAGCACCTATAATTAATCTACCATTTGTTGCCCGGTTTTGATCCAATGTTGAAAGAGTTAGAAACAGTAGAGTTAGCATAGCAACCATAGTATTATTGCATAGGAAATAATAACAAGACTAATAGTTTTGGATCAGCTGATGATCTAGTTATAGTTGCACCGATCAAGATAAGATAGATAAGATAGATAGATAGATAAGATAGATTCTAGTGAAATAATCTGATAGATGAAATAATCTTAGAAGTTATATAATCTGAAAAGCAAGTGAAACAACAGTTTGTTCGTTGCACACTATGGGACCTGCGAAATGCTGATTTAGGTAAGGTAAACTGTGAATATGATTTATTCATTGATTATGCACCCCATACCCATTCCGTGGGCGGTGATGGCATGGGTTACAAAGGCACATAATTGGTTCAGGCACTGAACCCCCCCATAGTTCATTTAGCTAAGCAAGTGACACTTTTGTGAAGCTAGTTACACAACTTTTATTATTACACACACACACTTATTATATATATATTGTTACGGTAATCTCCTGCTTAGCAGCAGTAGATCCTGCTTGTCCCTATACCACCTACTTATCTGCAGGTTCCAACATCAACGACAACAACAATACGTGCCCAAAACGTATGGATGTCTAGACACACCTCCCCCCCCCCCCCTCCAATACCCTGACACCCGCTGCCTCGGAGGGGGACCAGACGCCACCAGCTGACGATCCTTCACCTGCCAGCTGATTGTTAAACTCCAGAACTCGCGCCAACTATGACGTCATGCCCCATATAAAAGGGCTTGCCAGCGTCCAGCTCAACTGTCTACCCTTTGAGTGCTCTCAGCTGTAACATCTACTCTCACAAAGTGACCGTAGACGCACACACCATTTTGTACAAAGATTAACTACATTATTATTTAACCTAAATTTCACATATATATATATTTCTGTTTTGATTATGTGTAAGCCAATTGGATAAGGGGTTTTGTTTTCATTAATTGTTACTTGTCAATTGGTGTGAAATTAAAGTAATTTTCATTATATTAACTGTTTGAAGTTTTTATTCTCTTTAGTTTTTACCCGCAGCTCTCACACCGTAGAGGTATCAAGCAGTTTTATTATTATTATTAATGTGCGATTGGCACAACACCTGCCCGAATAGCCACTGTTTTATTCCAGATTCCCGTCACTATATTATATATATATATATTATATATATTTATATATATATATATATATATATATATATATATATATATATATATATATATATATATTATATATATATATATATCCACACCGAATAGGGGTGTATTTGCGGCGAGGCAGTGGCCGACAGGTACGGACGGCATGGCCTTCTCTACCAAAGGACAGGAGGATGGCGCACAAGACACGGTGAGGTTAACGACATTATCAAGAGAAGCCTTACCACGGCCGGTTGTCCAGCAGAGAGCCCCCCGTTACCTAATAATGCCCCGCAACTCAGATGAGCCTGTCGGTCGCCCAGACGGAATCACGATGAACCCCTGGAAGAATGGTAGACAGTTGGTGTGGGACTACACTTGCGTTTCAACCTTAGCCAACACCTATGTTAACTTCAGTGCTGCACAGGCAGGAGGTGCTGCCAATCACCGGGAAGCAGCCAAGTCGCGTAAATATGGAGACCTTGATCACCACTACAATTTTGTCCCCATTGCCTCAGACACACTTGGTGCATGGGGTAAAAGTGCTGGAAGTTTTTTGAAGGAACTGGGGTCCAAGCTAATTGAAACAACTAGAGACCCTAGAGCCGCCAGTTTTCTCTTTCAGCGCCTTAGTGTGGCGATCCAGAGAGGAAATGTTCACTGCATCCATGGTTTCTGCCCGCCATCTGAGGAGCTGGAGGAGCTCTACAACTTGTGACAAGTAGTCACAAGTAGTCACCTTGCATGTAACCAATCTTGTAACCCTTTTTGTGTAATGAAATTTTAAATAAAGTTAGATATTTAGTATCCAACGTATCCAACGTTTGCTTACCTAGTCAGCAAACGTTGGATACTTGGCTAAGATTCCCGGGCAGTACATCATTATGAATGAAGTACTTACACATTTCTTGGACACCATTGATGGTGTAATCTCTGAATTCCTTGATTTTTTGTGCATTCCATTGTATAATGACGCAAAGTATAGTGCTGCTGACAGAGTTTACATTTGGTCAAGTCTACATCAGCAGGTGGTACAAACTCCCAGAGGCACTTGTAGCCGAGCCTAAGTCTAGCAGTGGTGATATCTAGAAGTCTGCTAACTCTATTGGATGACCCCTAGACGTGCGGTTCTTCCTGCATAAAAGAATGATAGATGGAGCAACTGGTGTGAATTTCACATTGCCTCAAGTCTACGAGATTTTGTTCATATTCCCGGAATATTACTGCCCTCAGGCTGCTCAAAGGCAGTCCAAGATGGTAATCAATTCCCTCTTTATGAGCAAATGTTTTGGCTAACACGTCAGTTTTATCATGTATTATGACACCAATATGGGAAGGAAGACAAACTCTGACTCCATCATTGATTATTTCATTACATCTGAGTCTAGCTTCAGACACAAGCACGTGACAGTTATGCCTTGGGGAGCTGAGGGCGGTCAAGGATGATAAGGAGTCACTTACAATTAGCGTGTCAACTTTGGATTCACACACTCGTACGAGCGCAAGGATTACGGCAACCAATTCTGTTTGAAGAGTGGAGGCCCAGTTAATTTATACTCGCTCCACACTCATGGGAGTGGTAACCATTTGGAAGGATGCTGACCTTCAAGAAAGAAGGGTTGAAAGGCTTCAGTGCAGGAAGGGTTAAGCATAAGCATCTTAGGCTTACCTCAGAAATTAATACCAATTAAGACATTAATTTCAGCGATACGATCACTTACACATTAAATATTCGGTTCCTTCTTCATGTTTAGTAATTTAGCTGTACGGGGGCATACGAGGATAATTCTCATAACCTTCGTTTTGCATCTTTTCCAGCTCTCCAAGCATTCTTTCAGGCACTAAAGCAAGCATGGGTGCACCATAATCGATCAGAGATTTAATATATGACAGGAATATCATTTTGACAATTCTCACATTTGCGCCGTAGCTTGGGTGACATCCCGCCATAGCCGTGAGACCACGGAGCCTCTCTACATTAACCCTCCTCTCGGCCAAGGGGTTCCCCATGCTTCACCTATTGGATCTAAACGTGAGAAAGGTTGTAACGAAGAGATTCCTGATGGAATCTCTTTATGGATACTAAAAGTGTGCAGAAGCACTTGGCTTGTCACTCTCCTTGATGTATAATAAATCATTGGAAACAGGAGACCCACCAGAAATATTGAAGACGGCTAATGTAGTCCCAATATACACAAAAGGAGCGACAGACAAGAGGCACTGTACTACAGGCCAGTGTCTCTAACTTGTATACCAAGCAAGGTGATGGAGAAGATCGCGAGGAAAAATTAGTAACACATGGAGAGAAAGTGTTTGTCTCTAACACAATCACCATCATGAGTTCAGGGATGGCAAATCTTGCCTCGCAGGTTTAACAGAATTCTATGAACAGGTGACAAAGATTAAGCAAAAAAGAGAAGATTGGACAGACTGCATTTTCTTGAACTGCCGGAAAGCCTTTGACACAGTAACGTATAAAAGGCTTGTGAATAAGTTGGAGAAAAGAGGCAAGATTAACTGGTAAGGTGCTCTAGTGGATAAGGGAGTACCTAAGCAATAGGAAGCAGAGAGTTACTGTGAAGGCCACGTAAGGCCTCAGAATGGCATGATGTCACCAATTGAAAAAAAAAGGCGAAACCGAACTATTTAGTATAAACAGGAACAGGACGAGAAGACAGGAATCTTAACAAGGACACTCAATTGCGCCACAGAGCAGGAATGACAAACTAAGAAAAGAAAATCATGACGACTAGACGACTGAAAAGCGGAGCCCAGAAGACGCAGCTCACCATGACAAAACCAGACATATCGGTGAGCACACACGCACGCACGCACGCACACACACACACACAAAGGCGGGACTTTGCCGGGACCAAAGAGCTAAAGCTCAACCCCCGCAAGCACAATTACGTGAGTACACACACACACACAGACACACACACACACACACGCGTGTGTGTGTGTGAGAGTATACGGAAAAGCTGGTGTGCTCTCACCACCACCGGTTCCCCCCCTACCTACCCCCCCCCCCTCAAGTGCTGGTAAACGTTCCCACCTCTTGCGTCAGGTACAGCAAGGGGGGGGGGGTAGAGGGGTAGGGGGGGGAGTAGGGGGTAGGGGGGTGAAGGCACAATAACAGCCTAGATAACAAGGGTTGACGTCATTCACCACCACCACCACCACCTACACACACACACCAGCTATGCTTGGTGGTGGTGGTGGTGGTTCAAGCATAGGTGTATCCTGCACTTGCACACCTGCCATTATCAGACCGCATACATGGCCTCTTGTACACCTGCCGCGACCGACACACACACACACACGTCTTGAACACCTGTAATGTCAGGCCCACACGTGCCCTGTAACTCCTTATTCTTCTTTCCGGCACTATATTCCCCCCCACACATCCTACACCTCTATTCACACACACACACACACACACACACACACACACACACACACACACACACACACACACACACACACACACACACACACAATCTGACGAGGCTTGCACCGGAAATGAGGGGAAGACGTCTACAACGAACGTGTGCGAGAAAACTACACCTCACCCACTGAGGAGGAAAGACGACACAGAGGAGACATGATGATAACGTGCAAGATACTAATGGGAACTGTAAATGTGGCCAAAGAGACCATGTTTAAAATGAAATACAAACGAATTGGGACCAAGATACATGGGAGAGATCAAGACCAGGGGACAAGAGTGACAGGAAGAAGCAATATGGGACATGGGAGAGACCAGGTGACATGGGAGAGACCAGGTGACATGGGATACCTGGAATAATTACTCCACATTAGGTAAATTTTGCGGTCTTCCTCAGCTGGTTTACACGGTCCCGCTAAGATGCGGGGATGGGGGGGAGAGAGTGAGAAAGAGGAGAGAGTGAGAGGGAGAGAGGGAGAGGGAGAGAGTGAGAGGGAGAGGGAGAGAGTGAGAGGGAGTGATAAATGGTAGGAACAAAGAACAAGAAAACCACAAGGAAAAGATGGAGACGAGACAAGTATACGTGACTGTGGCAGGAGGACGGCTGTCTGTGTCACACACACACACACACACACACACACACACACCCCCACACAATGGTCTGGTAGCTGAGTGGACAGCGCGCAGGACTGGTAATCCTGTGGCCCGGGATCTATTCCCATCGGCCGGCAGAGACAAATGGGCAAAGTTTCTTTCGCCCTGATGCCCCTGTTACCTAGCACTAAATAGGTACCTGGGAGTTAGACAGCTGTTACGGAGCTGCTTCCTGGTGTGTGTGTGTGTGTGTGTGTTTCACCTAGTTGTGTTTGCGGGGGTTGAGCTTTGCTCTTTCGGCCCGCCTCTCAACTGTCAATCAACTGTTTACTAACTACTACTATTTTTTTTTCCACACCACACACACACACACACACACCAGGAAGCAGCCCGTAACAGCTGACTAACTCCCAGGTACCTGTTTACTGCTAGGTAACAGGGGCATTCAGGGTGAAAGAAACTTTGCCCATTTGTCTCTGCCGGCCGATGGGAATAGATCCCGGGCCACAGGATTACCAGTCCTGCGCGCTGTCCACTCAGCTACCAGACCATTTTATGTGTGTGTGTGTGTGTGCGTGTGGGGGGGGGGGAAATAGTAATTAGTAACAGTTGATTAACAGTTGAGAGGCGGGCCGAAAGAGCAGAGCTCAACCCCCGCAAGCACAACTAGATGAATACACAAAAAAGGGGAAAATAGCTTCCCTTTACTCTGGTGAAGGTCCGTGGCTTGTGAGAAACATTGACAAGCTGTGGAAGAATCGTGTTAACCCACCAGAAATATGGAAGACAGCTAACGTAGTTCCAATATACACAAAA
Organism: Procambarus clarkii; assembly: GCF_040958095.1. NCBI lineage: Eukaryota > Metazoa > Arthropoda > Malacostraca > Decapoda > Cambaridae > Procambarus > Procambarus clarkii. The sequence continues at coordinate 38,947,964 of NC_091170.1, read as the reverse complement.
GGGGGTGACAGGCCAGGGGCGCTGAACTACAGGCCAGTGTCCCTAACTTGTACACCACGCAGGGTGATGGAGAAGATCGTGAGGAGAACCCCCTAGAAACATATCTGGCGACAAGGGACTTCGTGACTCACCATCAACAAGGGTTCAGGGATGGCAAATCTTGCCTCACACCTTGAATAGACTTACACGACCAGGTGACAAAGATTAGGCGAGAAAGAGAGGTGTAGACAGACTTCATTTTCTTGGATTGCCAGAAAACCTTCGACACAGTATACTATAAGAGGTTGGTGCATAATTTGGAGAAACAGGAAGGAGTTACTGGTAAGTTGCTCCAGTGTATAAGGGAGTACCTAAGCAATTGGATACCGAGTGTTATTGTGACGGGTGAGACCTCAGAATAGCGTGATATCACCAGGTGAGACCTCAGAATAGCTTGATATCACCAGGTGAGACCTCAGAATAGCTTGATATCACCAGGTGAGACCTCAGAATAGCTTGATATCACCAGGTGAGACCTTAGAATAGCTTGATATCACCAGGTGAGACCTCAGAAGAGCTTGATATCACCAGGTGAGACCTCAGAATAGCTTGATATCACCAGGTGAGACCTCAGAAGCGCTTGATATCACCAAGTGAGACCTCAGAATAGCTTGATATCACCGTGTGAGACCTCAGAATAGCTTGATATCACCAAGTGAGACCTCAGAATAGCTTGATATCACCAGGTGAGACCTCAGAATAGCGTGATATCACCAGCGAAGTGTCACAGGGCTCTGTACTCGGACGTATCCTGTTTCTGATATACGTAAATGATCTTCCAGAGCGCACAGACTCATTCCTCTCGATGTTTGTTGATACTAAAATTATGAGATGGATTAAGACAGGAGGAGGACAGCATAAGGCTACAAGATACCCTGGACAAACTGAAGGAATGGTCAACCAAATGGAAGCAAACTCCATACACAGTTTCAAATCTCGATATGATAGAGCCCAATAGGCTTGGGAACCTGTACACCAGTTAATTGACGGTTGAGAGGCGGGACAAAAGCGCTGAAGCTCAACCTCCGTAAGCACAATTAGGTGAGTACAATTGAGAGCGCACGCGCGCGCGGAAATGGGGACACGGGTGGAAACTCACAGACA
>NC_091170.1:38934321-38944321 GCF_040958095.1 Procambarus clarkii | reverse complement strand
TGTGCTTGCGGGGGTTGAGCTTTGGCTCTTTGGTCCCGCCTCTCAACTGTCAATCAACTGGTGTACAGATTCCTGAGCCTACTGGGCTCTATCATACCTACATTTGAAACTGTGTATGGAGTCAGCCTCCACCACATCACTTCCTAGTGCATTCCATTTATTAACTACTCTGACACTGAAAAAATTCTTTCTAACGTCTCTGTGGCTCATCTGGGTACTAAGTTTCCACCTGTGTCCCCTTGTTCGTGTCCCACCCGTGCTGAAGAGTTTGTCTTTGTCCACCCTGTCAATTCCCCTGAGAATTTTGTAGGTGGTTATCATGTCTCCCCTTACTCTTCTGTTTTCCAGGGATGTGAGGTTCAGCTCCTTTAGCCTTTCCTCGTAGCTCAATCCTCTCAGTTCCGGGACGAGCCTGGTGGCATACCGCTGAATCTTCTCTAACTTTGTCTTGTGTTTAACTAGGTATGGACTCCAGGCTGGAGCTGCATACTCCAGGATTGGTCTTACATAAGTGGTATACAGGGTTCTGAAAGATTCCTTACACAAGTTTCTGAAGGCAGTTCTTATGTTGGCCAGTCTAGCATATGCCGCTGATGATATTCTTTTGATGTGGGCCTCTGGGGACAGGTTCGGTGTGATATCAACCCCCAGATCCTTCTCTCTATTTGATTCTTGCAGGATTTCCCCTCCCAGATGATACCTTGTGTTCAGCCTCCTGCTCCCTTCGCCTAATTTCATCACCTTACACTTTCCAGAGTTGAACTTCAGCAGCCATTTTCTAGACCATTCCTCCAGTTTATCCAGGTCATCCTGTAGTCTCTGCCTATCTTCATCCGTCTTGATTCTTCTCATAATTTTTGCATCATCAGCAAACATCGAGAGGAATGAGTCTATACCCTCTGTGTGTGTGTGTGTGTGTGTGTGTGTGTGTGTGTGTGTGTGTGTGTGTGTGTGTGTGTGTGTGTGTGTGTGTGTGTGTGTGTGTGTGTGTGTGTGTGCGTGCGTGCGCGCGCGCATGTTAGAGAAATATATGTAGTAGACATAAGAGGAAAAAATAAATCGGTTAAAACAGCGGGGTCCAAGAGCTAATAGCTCGAGTCTGCAGGCACAAATCGTACACACACACACACACACACACACACACACACACACACACACACACACACACACACACACACACACACACACACACACACACACACACACACACTTGTGCCAAGTACAGTAGCAGACAGGACCGGGTCGCCTCCGTGTCCCCGGGTAACTAATGCTCACCGAGCGACACAATATTGCGTCCGTGGCGCGGCCAGAGTGGGCTCCAATCACTACACAAAGGTGTTTGGGCCGTCATCCCCGGGTGTTTATGATGGGGGCCGCCCCCACCACCACCACCACCGGTACCACCACTGGCACAACCACCACCACCGGTACCGCTACCACCACCGGCACCACCACCAGGTTCCAAATGATGTGAAGATATGACAGCACTGTGGAGAAATGTCCTACATATCTATGAGCATTATGTTATACAGTGCTGAGTTACAAGCCAAATATAAGATTTCAACAGAGATTTAACTGCCTAGAAGTTGTTAAAGACATTGGACATAACCTTATTGCAGCCTGCAGACTAGTACCTACCTATCAGTCTACGGCGGCGTATGGTCTACCTAAGGGTCATAAGGACCCCTAGTGTGGTCTACCTGGGGTCATAACGACCCCTAGTGTGGTCTACCTAGGGGTCATAACGACCCCTAGTGTGGTCTACCTAAGGGTCATAACGACCCCTAGTGTGGTCTACCTAAGGGTCATAACGACCCCTAGTGTGGTCTACCTAAGGGTCATAACGACCCCTAGTGTGGTCTACCTGGGGTCATAACGACCCCTAATGTGGTCTACCTGGGGTCATAACGACCCCTAGTGTGGTCTACCTAAGGGTCATAACGACCCCTAGTGTGGTCTACTTAAGGGTCATAACGACCCCTAGTGTGGTCTACCTGGGGTCATAACGACCCCTAGTGTGGTCTACCTGGGGGTCATAACGACCCCTAGTGTGGTCTACCTAGGGGTCATAACGACCCCTAGTGTGGTCTACCTGGGGGTCATAACGACCCCTAGTGTGGTCTACCTAAGGGTCATAAGGACCCCTAGTGTGGTCTACCTGGGGTCATAACGACCCCTAGTGTGGTCTACCTGGGGTCATAACGACCCCTAGTGTGGTCTACCAAGGGGTCATAACGACCCCTAGTGTGGTCTACCTAAGGGTCATAAGGACCCCTAGTGTGGTCTACCTGGGGTCATAACGACCCCTAGTGTGGTCTACCTAGGGGTCATAAGGACCCCTAGTGTGGTCTACCTAGGGGTCATAAGGATCCCTAGTGTGGTCTACCTAGGGGTCATAACGACCCCTAGTGTGGTCTACCTAAGGGTCATAAGGACCCCTAGTGTGGTCTACCTGGGGTCATAACGACCCCTAGTGTGGTCTACCTGGGGTCATAACGACCCCTAGTGTGGTCTACCTGGGGTCATAACGACCCCTAGTGTGGTCTACCTAGGGGTCATAAGGACCCCTAGTGTGGTCTACCTGGGGTCATAACGACCCCTAGAGTGGTCTACCTGGGGTCATAACGACCCCTAGTGTGGTCTACCTAGGGGTCATAACGACCCCTAGTGTGGTCTACCTAGGGGTCATAACGACCCCTAGTGTGGTCTACCTGGGGTCATAACGACCCCTAGTGTGGTCTACCTGGGGTCATAACGACCCCTAGTGTGGTCTACCTAGGGGTCATAACGACCCCTAGTGTGGTCTACCTGGGGTCATAACGACCCCTAGTGTGGTCTACCTGGGGTCATAACGACCCCTAGTGTGGTCTACCTGGGGTCATAACGACCCCTAGTGTGGTCTACCTAGGGGTCATAACGACCCCTAGTGTGGTCTAGGGGTCCTCATGACTCACCTGCTTGCCTTATACCTGCTGTGTTTCTACTTAACTATTCTGACTTAAATTCTTTGTCGAATTGGCCCTTAAACTTGTGGATGGAGGTGGCTTCCACAACTTCTTCTTTTAGAGTATTCCACTTAACTACTCGTGCAAGGTATGAGTAATTTCTTAGGTCCTTTCAGCTCATTTGAGTTTCCAGCATCCAACTTTTTCTTTTTGTCCTCCTTTCTCTCAATCTGAAGAGGCTATCCTTCTCCACCTTATCAGTATCCCTTTAGAATCTTGTATGTTGTGATCATATCCCCTCTCTTCCTTCTGTCCTCTAGGGTTGTGAGATTTTGTTTCATTAGCCTGTCTGTGTTTCATGAGCATAACCCTCTTAGTTCTGGCACCAGTCTAGTTACAAACCTTTGTAACTTTTCAGTTTAGGCTTTATGCCTCACAAGATGCAGGTTCCATGCCCGTGCTGTGTATTCCAGTATTGGTCTAATAAATGTAGTATAGATTGCCTTAAAGAAGTTCTGATTCAGGTTTGTAAATGATGTTCTTATATTTGCCAGCGTCCCATACGCTGCCGATGCTATCCTGTTTGTGTGTGTCTCTCCTGTGTGAATGTTGGTATTATATTCATTTGGGAATGGAAATAATTCCGACAATGGATCCTTCTCTCTTTCTGATTCCTGTAGCTACCTTCCCCTTATGGTATAGATGCCGTCTGGTCTCTCTCTCCTCTCTCTGTTGGGATTCATTTCCAGCAACCATTGGTTTGACCACTCCTGGAGGTTGTCAAAATCTTCCTGTAACTTCCTGCAATACTTATCTGCTTTCCCGTTCGTCATTAGCTTTGCATCATCTGCAAACATTGACATGTCTGAGCTCACTCCCTCAAGTAGGGGGTTCACATACATTAGGAACAGCAGCGGTTCCAATTCTTGTGAGACACTTGTTACATTCCTCCAGTTGGAAATCTCTTCTCTAACTGTAAGTCTTTGCTTTCTGTCCTTCAGACACTCCCAAACCCAGTTCAGTGTGTTTCCAGTTATCCGAGCCTGCGTCTCCATCTTGTACAGCAGTCTTTCATGGGGGGAACAGTCTCCCAACGACCCTTTATGTATGTAGGTTAGATTAGCATTTTAAAAACACTACAATCACTATATGTTTAACAGATCTCTAACCCTGTCCATGGTTGTGCACCAGTCCTTTCCTCCGTCCCATCCTAAATCACCATCCTTTCCAAGTGCTATACAGTCGTAATGGCTTGGAGCTTTCTCCTGATAATGACCTGCCTACCTGCTACCTGGTTAGGTTTCTCTTAGTCTCCAGTTAATGATTCATACCGCTGCATTGCGCCGAATTTTAGTTGGAGCGCGACTATCGCACCTTGCCATAAACAGTGCAGAGAAGTTAAGCTACTGATGCCCCCTTTGCTATTGCTTATTTGTGCTATTAGATCCCCTTTTCTATAGCGAAGCCACTGAGAGCTTCACCAAAATAAACTTATCGATATAATAAGTAATTACATTGATATTTATCAATAATTGCAATGCATAAACTAGCTCATCTGAATTGCAAGCGTTCAGCAGTTGTTTATAATTCCGGGGGTTGTGTTATGCCCTCGGTTATTGTGTGGTGATGAGTGCTTGCAGGAGTTATGACCCGCTGACAGTAGTTAGACTGACTGACAGTAGTTAGACTGACCGACAGTAGTTAAGCTAGACTCTTGTGCTTCTGATCTGTGACACCCTCTGGGGCCCCCAGTAGGTCTGCACCTGGACCACATGGCCCCACAAGCAATCTCTCTAGTGTGTAGGTGTTCCAATGTGGTGGTGTGTAAAGTTCGAAGGTGGCCCTCTAAAGTGTGCCTGTTCCACCTTGGAACACACACAAACACGGCGGGACCAAAGAGCTAAAGCTCAACCCCCGCAAGCACAAATAGGTGAGTACACACACGCACACATCTAGTTACCAAACTTAGTAATTTTTCAATTTAGTTTTTGTTGTTAAAGATTCGCTACTTGGAACAAACAGTTCCAAGTAGCACGGGCTATGGTGAGCCCGAATTTAGGCTTTATGCCTCACAAGGTGCGGACTCCATGCCCGTAAATGCTCCAGCTGGTCAACCTTGGAACATGTACATACTAGAGCCAACTACAAAACCACACCGGGCCCCCTGCGAAAGAGAGCTGCAACTTTCACAGGTGACAACAAAGAAATGAGGGAAATACTGAGGAATCAGTACGACTCTGTTCTTCAGCGAGCCACTCAACACACTAAAGATTGATAACCCAAAGGGGGGGGGGCAATGAATTTAAGAATAACTAGATTTGATGCCGCTAATTCTGGCATTAAAAAAGATCTTTACGGGAGTACAAGAATTGGGGGAATACTGTTCATCAGACACCCCAAGCCAGAAGTGCCCGGGACCGCTTCTCTCTCTCTCTCTCTCTCTCTCTCTCTCTCTCTCTCTCTCTCTCTCTCTCTCTCTCTCTCTCTCTCTCTCTCTCTCTCTCTCTCTCTCTCTCTCTCTCTCTCTCTCTCTCTCTCTCTCACACACACACACACACACACACACACACACACACACACACACACACACACACACACACACTCCATAATAACTTTCTCTCTTTAAAAACTGTTTCAGGGAAAAAATGTGTTTCTCTTCAGTAAGTGGAAGGCAAAAGTTGGTATTAGCTCCTCTACCAACTGCTGCCGCTGGTGTGTGTGTGTGTGTGTGTGTGTGTGTGTGTGTGTGTGTGTGTGTGTGTGTACTCACCTAATTGTACTCACCTAATTGTGCTTGCGGGGGTTGAGCTTTGGCTCTTTGGTCTCGCCTCTCAACTGTCAATCAACTGGTGTACAGATTCCTGAGCCTATCGGGCTCTATCATATCTACATTTGAAACTCTGTATGGAGTCAGCCTCCACCACATCACTTCCTAGTGCATTCCATTTATTAACTACTCTGACACTGAAAAAATTCTTTCTAACGTCTCTGTGGCTCATCTGGGTACTAAGTTTCCACCTGTGTCCCCTTGTGTGTGTGTGTGTGTGTGTGTGTGTGTGTGTGTGTGTGTGTGTGTGTGTGTGTGTGTGTGTGTGTGTGTGTGTGTGTGTGTGTGTGTGTGTGTACTCCTATTTGTGTTTGCAGGATCCCGCCATTCGAACCATCGGTTGTTTACAGCAATGACCCCGGTCCTATTTCCCTATCATATCTAGTTTTAAAATTATGAATAGAATTTGCTTCCACAACCTGCTCCTTAAGTGCATTCCATTTTCCCACTACTCTCACGCTAAAAGAAAACTTCCTAACATCTCTGTGACTCATCTGAGTTTCCAGCTTCCACCCATGTCCCCTCGTTCTGTTATTATTCCGTGGAACATTTCGTCTATGTCCATTCTGTCAAACCCCCTGAGTATTTTATACGTTCCTATCATATCCCCCCTCTCTCTCATTTTTCTAGTGTCGTAAGGCACAGTTCCTTCAGGCGCTCCTCATACCCCATCCCTCGTAACTCTGGGACGAGTCTCGTTGCAAACTTCTGGACCTTTTCCAGTTTCCTTATATGCTTCTTCAGATGGGGACTCCATGATGAGGCGGCATACTCTAAGACTGGTCTCACGTCCCCCATTCCTCATCTTCATTGTCTTACACTTATTAAGATTCAACTCCAGCAACCATTTGTTTGTCCACTCCTGAAGTTTGTTAAGGTCATTCTGTTACAATCTGCAGTCCTCCTCTGTTTTTACATTCCTCATTATTTTAACATCATCCGCAAACATTGATATGGACGGGCTCCCTCCCTCGGGTCGATCATTAACATAAATTAAGAACAGCAGTGGTCCCAGGACCGAGCCCTGAAGGACCCCACTTGTTACACTCCTCCAGCTGGAGACCTCGCCCCTGACTGTGACTCTCTGTCTTCTGTCCTTCAGGTACTCCCTGACCCAGTTTAGTGTTTGTGTGTTACTCTGTTTGTCCTTCCCCCTCCCTTCTTTCTCTCTCTCTCTGCACTCATTTTCCTCTCATGTATTTTGCGAAGAAGGGGAGATGAGGAACTGGAGGCGGTGGGAAAAAACACAAGAATTTTTTGAGAAATTAGCATTGAAGAAATGGAGAAACGGGGGGGGGGGGAAGAAGAAGTGCAAGGGAGGAGAGGAGAAGAGTTGAGGGGGGGAGGGGAGAAGCGTAAAAGGATTGGAAAGGGAGTTAGGGACAAACTACGTGGAATGTGAAAGTCATAGGTGAAAGGGAATCGGTGAAAGAAAATAGGCAAGAAGAAAAGGTAATTATCAAAAGAAAGCTCCAAGCCATTACGACTATATAGCACTTGGAAGGGATCAGGATAAGGATTAGGGATAATACCGGTGGGGGGGGGGGGAGGCGGGGTAGGAACAGTGCCCAACCCCTTGGACGGTCGGGGATTGAATGGTGACCTGAAAGGGAGCGAGACGGTCGCTCTGACGTCCAGTCCAAGTGGTTAGAAGGGATAGATATGAAGCTGGGGAAAGGGGAGAGGAGGGGGGGGGGGAAGTGAAAGAGAGAAAGGAGGGGAGAATAGAGGTGGAAAGAAGGAAATGAAATTACGAGGAGAAAGCGCCAAGCCAATATGACTACACAGCACATGGTAGGGATAGGAGAGGCTAGGAGCTGGGATACGAGGAGAGGCTAGGAGCTGGAATAGGGGGATGGAGTGAAAGAACGATGCCCATTCACTTGGACCATCGGGGATCGAACCTGCAACAAGCGGGGCCGTCGCTGTACTAAACCGTTCAAATGTTTGGTACAGAGGTGGAGGCAGGGAGGGAGGGAGGGAGAACAGAGGTGGAAGGAGGGAGGGAGAACAGAGGTGGAAGGAGGGAGGGAGAACAGAGGTGGAAGGAGGGAGGGAGAACAGAGGTGGAAGGAGGGAGGGAGAACAGAGGTGGAAGGAGGGAGGGAGAACAGAGGTGGAGGGAGGGAGAACAGAGATGGAGGGAGGGAGAACAGAGAGGGAGGGAAGGAGGGAGTAAGAGACGGGACTCCATTCCTTTGTCTGTTTTCTCACCTTGTTAGGAAAGAGAGTGAGAAAATTTCAAAACTTTATCATAAAGTTTGTTGGCTGAAGTTCACATGTTCCCGTCTTCGTAGAAGTGAGGGGGAGGGGGGTGAAGGGATTGGGGAGGGGGAAGGGGATAGGGGAGGGGATTGGGGAGGGGGAGGGGGGGGTGCTGCATCGTGATCATACAGTGGCTTCTATGATGATATTCACCTAGCTGGTCTGACCCTGCGGCTGCAGCATGGACTCCATACCTTGTCAAGCATAAAACGATGCTGGAGGAAGTTCAGGAGTATGTTACAAGACTGGTTCCTGAACTACGAGGTGCGAGTTATGAGGAAACGCTGTGAGAATTGTACGTCACGTCGCTGAAAGACAGAAGAGATTTGGAGACATAATTACCACATACAAAATTCTCAGGGGAATTGAGAAGATTTGATCAAGACATTATTTAACACGAGTGGTACTCGCACAAGGGGACACAGCTGAACGTTGAGTACCCAAATGAGTCACAGAGTCATTAGAAAGAACTTATCAGTGTCAGAGTAGTTAACAAATGGAATGCATTAGACAGTGATGTGGTGGAGGCTGACTCCATACACAGTTTCAAGTGTAGATATGATAAGAGCCCAGTAGGCTCAGGAACCTGACACCAATTGATTGATGGTTGAGAGGCGGGACCAAACAGCTAAAGTTCAACCCCCGCAAGCACAATTAAGTCAGTATACAAACACACCCGCCACACACAGACACACACACACACACACACACACACACATGTAAGGGCAGGAGTAAATGGAAAGGACCTACCATGGGGTAAGGAACAACTTAACAGGAATGAGCCAGAGAGTAACGGTAAGGGGCGAGAAGTCGGACTGGCGAACAGTAACGAGTGGACTACCTCAAGCTTCGGTGCTGGTACCAATTCTATTTCTCATATACGTAAATGACATGTTTACACGAGTGAATCCTACATGTCGATGTTCGCGGATGACGCAAAATTAATGAGAAGAGTTGACAGATGAGGATTGTAGGATCCTCCAAGAGGACTTGAACAGGTTGCAGAGATGGTGAGAGAAATGACTACTGGAGTTCAGCACGAGCAAATGTAAAATTATGGAGACGGGATTAGGTGAAAGGAGACCAAAGGGCCAGTACACAATGAAGGGGAACTGTCTACCTGTGACGATTCGAGAAAGAGACCTGGGAGTGGACGTAACATCTAATCTAACTCCTGAGGCACATATAAATAGGATATCAACAGCAGCGTACTCTACACTGGCAAAAGTTAGAACATCATTCTGAAACCTAAGTGAGGAGGCATTTAGGGTGCTTTACACTGCCTACGTGAGACCAGACTTAGAGTATGCCGCCAGCATGGAGTCCCCACCTGAAGAAACGCATTAGGAAACTGGAAAAGGTTCAGAAGTTTGCGACGAGGCTCGTCCCAGCGTTACGAGGGATGGCGGTATGATGCGCGCCTGAACTGAACCTTATGACGCTAGAAAAAAGAAGGGAGAGAGGGGATATGATATAAACGTATAAAATACTCATAGGGATTGAAAGAGTGGAAATAGATGAAATGTTCACACGTAATGTTAACAGAACGAGGGGACATGAGTGGAAGCTAGAAACTCAGATGTGTCACAGAGATGTTAGAAAGTTTTCTTTTAGCGTGAGAGTAGTGGAAAAATGGAATGCATTTCAGGAACAGGTTGTGGAAGCAAATTATATTCATAATTTTAAAACTAGATATGAATGGGAAACAGGACCGGAGTCATTGCTGTAAACAACCGTTGGCTCGAAAGGCGGGATCCAAGAGTCAATGCTCGATCCTGCAGACACAAATAGGTGAGTATACACACACACACACACAACACTCCTTAAGAGTGAGGCTATGACCACACCTTCAACAGGTCATTGTTGACAACTAAGATAACAGTGTTCACACCATCTCTCCAAGCCAAGTGCTCCACACTTACAATAACAGGTGACGCCACCACCCACGAACCAATAACAGGAG
>NC_091170.1:38919321-38929321 GCF_040958095.1 Procambarus clarkii | reverse complement strand
TCAAACTAGCCGGAGGGGGCTAGTTTATTATGCACCCCATACTCATCCTGTGAGCGGTAGCGCAAAAAAAGAATTACAAAGGGCTCAAAAGGTCTTTATCAGATCTGAATGGAGATAATTACATTAACGATTGCATCTATCCTTCACACCTTATAATTATAATGAATGATTGAATGAATGAATGAATGGAGAAAGAGAGCAAGAGAATGAGCAAGAGAGCAAGAGAGCGAGAGAGAGAGAGAGAGAGAGAGAGAGAGAGAGAGAGAGAGAGAGAGAGAGAGAGAGAGAGAGAGAGAGAGAGAGAGAGAGAGAGAGAGAGAGAGAGCGAGAGAGAGAGAGCGAGCGAGAGCGAGAGAGAGAGCGAGAGAGAGAGAGAGAGAGAGAGCGAGAGAGAGAGAGAGAGAGAGAGAGAGAGAGAGAGAGAGAGAGAGAGAGAGAGAGAGAGAGAGAGAGAGAGAGAGAGAGAGAGAGAGAGAGCGAGAGCGAGAGAGAGAGAGAGAGAGAGAGAGAGAGAGAGAGCGAGAGCGAGAGCGAGCGAGAGAGAGAGAGAGAGAGAGAGAGAGAGAGAGAGAGAGAGGGGAGAGAGCACCTTGTGGCAGGAAGGAACAAGGTGGTGGTACTCCCTCTATATCACTGTCGCCCGAGCTAACTCGGTAATTGGAAGAAAGAAGTATGTGCGCTTGTCGCGTGTGTGTGTGTCCGCGCGCGTGCGTGTGCGCGTTTGCGTGAATGAGTGCGTCAGTGCGTGTATTTACTATTTGTGTCTGCCGAATCGAGTTATTAGCTCTTGGACCCCGCCTTTCTAACCAATGTGTTTTTCGTCTTACCTCTACTACATATATTTCTCTAATACACACACACACAGACACACACCCAGGATGCGCCCTTAGCAGCTGTATAACTCCCAGATACCTATTCATTACTAGTTAAACAGGGTCATCAGGGTGAAAGAAACTCTCACTATTTGTTTCCAAATGGTTTCTGACGTCTCTGAGGCTTATTTGGGTACTCAGTTTCCACCGATGATTGATAAAGATTAAGCCACCCAAGAGGTGGCACGGGCATGAATAGCCCGTAACAACCGGTGCTAAATATTTTATCATCATCTACCCTATCAACTTCCCTTAGACTTTTGTATGTAGTTATTATGTCTTCTATAACTTTCAGTCTTCCAGCGATGTTTATCCTGTGGACATTTCCTCGTAACTCATACCTCGCAGTTCTGGGACTAGTCTTGTGACGTACCGTAGAACCTTTCTCCAACTTATGCTTGACCAGGTATGGATGCCTGGCTGGAGCCGCATACTCCAGGATAGGTCTGACATATGTGAGTTCTAAATGATTTCTTACTCAATAAGGACCAGCTGATGGACGCACGAAAGACTCGACGACTGACTGACGAACGGTCGGACGAGCGGACGAAACGCTTAGCTAACGAACGGGCGAAGGGATCAGCTGAAGTGTAGAAAATAGCACTAACAGATCAACAGACAATCGAACGGACCAACATGTCAGTGGTCAGACGGACGAACCAACGGATCAAACAGTAGGGCGAACCAGAGCAGCAACAGAAAGACGGACCGTTGTCACCCATCTCCAGGACGGTGACGTCGCAGATGTCACCCACCACAAAGGTTCAGACAATCAAATACAACCATTACTACAGGAAGACGCCCAGGAAATGTGGTCTTGACACCCATCCCTGGGTGTCAAGACCACATGGATGGGTGTCAAGACCACAAGGACAGGGATGGGGGTGTCAAGACACAGGGACAGGGGTGTCAAGACCACAGGAGACAGGGATGGGGGGTGTCAAGACCACAGGGGACAGGGATGGGGGGTGTCAAGACCACAGGGACAGGGATGGGGGGTGTCAAGACCACAGGGACAGGGGTGTCAAGACCACAGAGGACAGAGATGGGGGGGGTGTCAAGACCACAGGGGACAGGGATGGAGGGTGTCAAGACCACAGGGATGGGTGTCAAGGGACCCGTTCCAAAGCCTCAACTTACTCCGTGGTTTAATTATATCCGTAGATAATGTGATCAAAATTCAATGGTCTGGGAATCGATGGGTAATTCCGTTTATGGCATTTTCTCTGCCTCGCCCCCTCCTTGTTGTTGGGGGGGGGGAGGGGGGGAGGGGGTGAAGGGAAAAGAGGGGAAATGGGGATGGGGGGTTGGAGGGGAGCGGAAAAGGGGGGGGATGTGGGACACACTTAGCCATATATCAACGACCATCACTATCACCACTCTTAATGTAAGCAAGGGGGGGGGGGAGGAAGGGGGGAATGGGAGGAAAATTATATAAATATACAATGGCCAGGTTTCAAAATTAAATTCCACCATGGATAACAGGTTCATTTACACCAACACCATTGTTGGGTGATCTATTCTGCTTATTAAAACCAAACAAATAACTCAATAAATAATGCAAAACACACACACACACACACACACACACACACACACACACACACACACACACACACACACACAACAGCTGTATTTCCAAACTCGGGCCGCGCCAGCACACAGGCCTATGTACCAAGCATACAGTAACGTCAATAAAATCCAACTCTGCAAAAATCCATTTGGCTGTGTGGCGGACCTTGCCCTCTCCCCCCCCCCACCCCCCTGCTTCCCTTCCTTCCGTCACGTGAGGGGTGAATGGAAGAGGGGTGGGTGGAAGAAATGTCGATGAGGGAGGGGGTGGGTGAGAGTGGGTAAATGGGGGTGGATGGAAGGGGGTATATGGGGGGGGGGCAAAATAAGGGAGGGATGTACGGGTGAACGGCGCGACAAGGGGAAAGGAGGGAACATTAAAATGAGACGGTGGAAATGAAGGAAATACATATGGAAGAGACGGGAATAAGGGAGAGTGGGAGGGAGCGGGAGGGGGATAGAGGAAAGGGGGGGGAGGGAGGGGGGGAGGGAGGGGGGAGGGAAGAGGGGGGGGAGAGGGGGGAGAGGGGGAGAAAAGGGGGAGAAAAGGGGGAGAGAGAGAGAGAGAGAGAGAGAGAGAGAGAGAGAGAGAGAGAGAGAGAGAGAGAGAGAGGGAGAGAGAGAGAGAGAGGGAGAGGGAGAGGGAGAGAGAGAGAGAGAGGGAGAGGGAGAGGGAGAGGGAGAGGGAGAGGGGGAGGGAGAGGGAGAGGGAGAGGGAGAGAGAGAGAGAGAGAGAGAGAGAGAGAGAGAGAGAGAGAGAGAGAGAGAGAGAGAGAGAGAGAGAGAGAGAGGGAGAGGGAGAGGGAGAGGGAGAGGGAGAGAGAGAGAGAGGAGAGGGAGAGGGAGAGGGAGAGGGAGAGGGAGAGGGAGAGGAGAGAGAGAGAGAGAGAGAGAGAGAGAGAGAGAGAGAGAGAGAGAGGGAGAGGGAGAGGGAGAGGGAGAGGGAGAGGGAGAGGGAGAGGGAGAGGGAGAGAGAGAGGGAGAGGGAGAGGGAGAGGGAGAGGGAGAGGGAGAGGGAGAGGGGAGGGAGAGGGAGAGGGAGAGAGAGAGAGAGAGAGAGAGAGAGAGAGAGAGAGAGAGAGAGAGAGAGAGAGAGAGAGAGAGAAAATAGTCCACAGTAAAAATAAAAATCATTCATTCAAATCAGGTGATTACCCCCCACACTGGAGCACAAGTCTGACATAATCAGATTGGTTCCGCTCGCGCTCATTTCTCGCTGAATAATAAGAGAATATTTCAGTGATCTGTTTTGCAAATATGTAATATATTAAAATATTCCTTTAACTAAATCATTATTATTCGTACGAGGCCTGTTTTCTAGTTTTTGTTATTAATGAACTGATCCAAAATGTTACATGATAAATTCGTGATGATTGTATATAGTGTATTCGTGTGAGAGTGTAGTGTAGTGTGTGTGTGTGTGTGTGATTGTGTGTGATTGTGTGTGATTGTGTGTGATTGTGTGTGATTGTGTGTGTGTGTGTGTGTGTGTGTGTGTGTGTGTGTGTGTGTGTGTGTGTGTGTGTGTGTGTGTGTGTGTGTGTGTGTGTGTGTGTGTGTGTTTCCATTGGCAGTAGTTAAACCGTGCCCAGTATCGATAACTTTTTTAAGCCGATTTGGTTGGTTTGGTTACATTAGGATAGGCTAGGCTATTGTGGGTAGCCGCTGGCATGCCTACCTATCCATTACAACTAGCATGATCAGGGCAGAACCTACAGGACCCTTTCCAATTACCTCTTGAAATACATTTCACTCTTTGCTCCGACAATATAGTTTATACTAACTGATAGAGAGTTAAGAACCCGTATAGGACCCAGGGGCCAGATTCACGAAGCAGTTACGCAAGTACTTACGAACGTGTACATCTTTCTTCAATCTTTGACGGCTTTGTTTTTACATTTATTAAACAGTTAACAAGCATGAAAACTTCCCAATTAACTGTTGTTAGTATTATAAACGCCTCCTGGTGCTTCGGAGCTCATTAACTGTTTAATAATTGTAAACAAAGCCCCCAAAGATTGAGAAAAGATGTACAGGTTCGTAAGTGCTTGCGTAACTGCTTCGTGAATCTGGCCCCTGATGTTCATAGTTTCTCATATCTTACTTTCCATATCTTTCCCTACCTAAAATTTGTATAATGCAGATTGTGTATCTGACTTTCGAGAATCTTTTAGAATACATTGTGGTACATTCCTCGTCTCACTTTAAGAGAACCTTCCGAGTGCTTTGAGATGGTTTTCAGTATTTTAGTCTAAGATGCTCGTTCGTAAAGTGTTTCTAGACACTTTAGCCTCACTTGTCAACCCGTCCTCAGACCAAGTCCATTCCATCCAGCGGTCGACCCCCAAAGACGCATTCATCAATTTTAACATGCTGTTCATTCAAAACGGGAATTTTCGCAAGTATAAATTAATATTATAATATATTAACATATTGTGTATATATAGGCATAGGATAGGTTAGGTGTTTAGGTTCTGTTGGCGATTATTTGTATTTGTAGTACGTGGGTGAAGCATTTATAGCGTTGTGATTCGAACAAAATTCGTCAGTGAAGCACTTGTTCCGGATATGTTCGAACGTCAGCAGTTGTGAGTCGTGTGTAAACCGCTTTTCATTCATAAACAGGGGGTTTGGCGGGTGCATGGAATCACTTTTGGATCTTTGTTTGGAGGACGGGCTGACTGCGTTACGGTTCGAACAAAAGTCGTCAGCGAAGCACTTTTTCCGGAAGTGTTCGAACGTGAGCAGTTGTGAGTCGTGTGTAAACTGTTTTTCATTCAAAACATTTTGGATTTTGGCTTTTGTTTATGAGGACGGACACTACATGCTGGAAGTGAACGAAGCACGTTTCGAGTCATAGCTTCGAACATGGTCAAGTTTTGTTTTGATACAGCCCGTCCTCATAAACAAAGACCCAAAGTTCATTCCATTCACCCGCCAAACCCCTTGTTTAAGAGTGAAAAACAGTTTACACACCACTCACAACCGATGACGTTCGAACACTTCCGGAACAAGAGTTTCACTGACGAATTCTGTTCGAACCACAACGCTGTAAATGGTTCACCCACGTACTACAAATACAAATAATCACCAACAGAACCTAAACACCTAACCTAACCAATGCCATAATATGCACAATATGCTAATATATAATAATATTAATTTATATTTGAGAAAAGTTCTGTTTTGAATGAACAACATATTAAAATTAATGAATGCGTCTTTGGGGTCGACCGCTGGATGGAATGGACTTTATCTAAGGACGGGTTGCAGCGTAAACACTTCATGAATCAACCTAACCAAAACACCTTATTTAACCTCATCTAGACCTAATTATGCATGAACTCACAAAATATCATAATATTAATTTATTTTGAAGAAAAATTACCGTTTATTTTGATAATGAAAGATTCAGCTGATGGTTGTTAATTACGGATTACCAAAATGTACGTAAGGATGGCGTGCACTCGTGCTTTTTATGCTATATAAATGCATCTTCATGCTTTTAATCTCACCAACTACCTTTGCACTTCGTTCTTCCTCCATTCTTACATTAACTCTTTATACCTTTTTCTCTCATTTCTCAGTTAACACACTACAAAATATCCACAACAACTCTTCCCCCTTTTCCTTTCTTCTTTATTACTGCTCTTTACCTTTCTTCTCCTCTTCTTGTCTCACTCCAACGACTTCATTAATACTCTTCCCCAAGTCTTCCATCCTTCTCTCTCTCTCCCTCTCTCTCTCACTCGTGCTTCTCTCGCATCTCTCAGTTCCATTTCTATTCTTCCCCCTGTTGTGCACCTCCTTTTCCTCCTCCTGCTCCTTGCCCACGTTTTTCATTGCTACTAATATTTTTCCAACCCCCCATTTACTCTTCTCTGGGCCTAGCTTCCCTATCTCCTGCTTCCCATTCCTGGTCATCCACCTGCTTGTCCTCCTCTCATGCCCCCCCCCTCCCCCTTGCCTGCTGCTTCCTGATCCTCCATCCCATCTCCTAGTGCTGCTGCTGCTGCTCCTGCTGGCCGCGTAAGTCATTGTACCGGCTAATCCCAAGAGTTATTGGCTATTTGCTGCTCCCACTCCATTATTGCCCCCTCTCCTTCCCTCACTCTTTACTCCTCGTCTTATCTTTCTTTGTTGCTCCCACGCACGCTCCTCCTCCTCCTCCTCCTCTTCCTCGCCACTTGTTCCAGAGTGTGTACTCACCTATTTGTACTCGCCTATTTGTGCTTGCGGGGGTTGAGCTTTGGCTCTTTGGTCCCGCCTCTCAACTGTCAACCAACTGGTGTACAGGTTCCTGAGCCTACTGGGCTCTATCATATCTACATTTGAAACTGTGTATGGAGTCAGCCTCCACCACATCAGAGTAGTTAACGCATTCCATCCGTTAACTACTCTGACACTGAAAAAGTTCTTTCTAACGTCCCTGTGGCTCATGTGGGTACTCAGTTTCCACCTGTGTCCCCTTGTTCGCGTCCCACCAGTGTTGAATAGTTTATCCTTGTCTACCCTGTCAATACCCCTGAGGATTTTGTAGGTAGTGATCATGTCTCCCCTTACTCTTCCGTCTTCCAGTGTCGCAAGGTGCATCTCTCGCAGCCTTTCCTTTTAACTCACGCCTCTTAGCTCCGGGACTAGTCTAGTGGCATACCTCTGAACTTTTTCCAACTTCGTCTTGTGCTCGACAAGGTACGGGCTCCATGCTGTCTGTGTGTGTGTGTGTGTGTGTGTGTGTGTGTGTGTGTGTGTGTGTGTGTGTGTCTGTGTGTGTGTCTGTGTGTGTCTGTGTGTGTCTGTGTGTGTCTGTGTGTGTCTGTGTGTGTCTGTGTCTGTGTGTGTGTGTGTGTCTGTGTCTGTGTCTGTGTCTGTGTCTGTGTGTGTGTGTGTGTGTGTCTGTCTGTGTGTGTGTCTGTGTCTGTGTCTGTAGGTCTGGAGTCAATACAAAAAGACAACCGATGGTTAGAAAATCGGGGCCCAAGAGCTAAAAGTGCGATACTGAAGCCACAAATAGGTAAGTACATACTCAGCTGTTCCGTGTGGGACTCATCACCCTCACGCTGACAATGGTCCACGTACTCGTCTTCGAAAATTTGGTTAGAATTTGTATAACTTAGGGCATACGCTCCACCCAGCGGTTCATACGCCCTAAGTTACGCTCCACCCAGCGGTTCATACGCCCTAAGTTACGCTCCACCCAGCGGTTCATACGCCCTAAGTTACGCTCCACCCAGCGGTTCATACGCCCTAAGTTACGCTCCACCCAGCGGTTCATACGCCCTAAGTTACGCTCCACCCAGCGGTTCATACGCCCTAAGTTACGCTCCACCCAGCGGTTCATACGCCCTAAGTTGCGCTCCACCCAGCGGCTCATACGCCCTAAGTTGCGCTCCACCCAGCGGCTCATACGCCCTAAGTTGCGCTCCACCCAGCGGCTCATACGCCCTAAGTTGCGCTCCACCCAGCGGCTCATACGCCCTAAGTTACGCTCCACCCAGCGGCTCATACGCCCTAAGTTGCGCTCCACCCAGCGGCTCATACGCCCTAAGTTGCGCTCCACCCAGCGGCTCATACGCCCTAAGTTGCGCTCCACCCAGCGGCTCATACGCCCTAAGTTACGCTCCACCCAGCGGCTCATACGCCCTAAGTTACGCTCGGCTCAGCTGAGCTAAATGTCAACATGTCAGAACACACGAACTAAACCCACCACATTGACCTCCGAATACAATATATGAAACCAAGATACAATAGTCGAGGCCAGGCCACAACAGGTGAGGCCAGGCCACAACAGGTGAGGCCAGGCCACAACAGGTGAGGCCAGGCCACAACAGGTGAGGCCAGGCCACAACAGGTGAGGCCAGGCCACAACAGGTGAGGCCAGGCCACAACAGGTGAGGCCAGGCCACAACAGGTGAGGCCAGGCCACAACAGGTGAGGCCAGGCCACAACAGGTGAGTCCAGAACACAACAGGTGAGTCCAGAACACAACAGGTGAGTCCAGAACACAACAGGTGAGTCCAGAACACAACAGGTGAGTCCAGAACACAACAGGTGAGTCCAGAACACAACAGGTGAGTCCAGAACACAACAGGTGAGTCCAGAACACAACAGGTGAGTCCAGAACACAACAGGTGAGTCCAGAACACAACAGGTGAGTCCAGAACACAACAGGTGAGTCCAGAACACAACAGGTGAGTCCAGAACACAACAGGTGAGTCCAGAACACAACAGGTGAGTCCAGAACACAACAGGTGAGTCCAGAACAACCCCCCCCCACCCCTGATACACGAAAAGGTGGTTGCGGAAGAGGTATAAGGGGGGTGGTTCGGGGGGGATGGGGAAGGTGATGGTGTTCCACTTTATTGCATGTTGCTAAATCGTTGCCTGGTCCACCTTGCAGAACGGTCGGCGGCGCCCTACTGGACATCTGCTTTATGGGTCAATTGTCCAAAATGGGCGAGGGGTCAGAGGGCGAGACCCGCTCACAAATTGGCAGTTTATATGAGGTCGACTTCTTCTGCCTCCTGCAGGCCTCATGTTAATTGGTGGTGCTCCCTGGTGGTGCTCCCTGGTGGTGCTCCCTGACCCCCTCCCTGGCGTCAAGGAGCACCACAACGGCGTCAGTAACACCGTAGGTAACGGCCAGGTATTTCTATGGCAAGCCACAGCTCCCGGTCCCCGCCTTTCAGCCGCCGGCGGCGTATTCCATTACAATGCCTCCCTACCCATAATGCTTCCCATCACTGCTACTCGTTCCTCTATAACTGTTATACAGAAGTGGTTCCTGCAACAACAACATGTTCCCATTTTCTACTCTTCTTGCATTGTATAAATTTTGTATGTTGTGATCATGTCGCCTCACGCCCTCATCTCTTCCACGGGGATCAAGTCCAATATAATTGCAGTTTTGCTGTAAAGATGATTATAACAACCTAGGTAATTGTGGTTACCTGGTGTTGGTTTTGGGGCTTAGCGTCCCCTCGGCCCGGTTATCGTCCAGGCCTCCTCGTTGCTAGCCTGGTCAACTAGGCTGTTGGACGCGGCTGCTCGCAGCCTGGTTGATTAGGTATCCTTTGGAGGAGGTAATTGCCTCCTGGGTAACTGCTGAACAGTCTCTCTATAAACCGACTCTGCTGTACTCTTCTCCGCCTCTTCACGGCTACTGTCATCTCGCAGTAATGATGCTTGCAATTTCCTCAACATCAAACCATCTCACCTGTCGTTAAACCTTCTCACAGGTGACAAATTACCGGGCAACATGAGACGTGGGATCGCTGTCTTGTTTCAAGCGCAGGTTAGACATGTGTATGAATACCTTTGGGTGGATATAAATAGGCGCTGCCTCGTACGGCAGGCCTTCGGCAGTTTCCTTAATTCTTACGTTTATGTTCTTAAAGAATAAACCCATGGTATCCTGGGCATCATGGTTCCCCCCCTCTCTGTTCTACACTCGCGCAGAACAATACATGTTCGAAGAAGTTAAGTTTTAATGTTCTAATATTCACGAAATATATTATTTAACTTAGCTGCTAAGTTTTCTCATTCAAATTGAGGCT
>NC_091170.1:38854321-38914321 GCF_040958095.1 Procambarus clarkii | reverse complement strand
CAAGGACGTATACCCCTTTTGTCTGGTATTCCTGCAAGGACGTATACCCCTTTGTCTGGTATTCCTGCAAGGACGTATACCCCTTTTGTCTGGTATTCCTGCAAAGACGTATACCCCCTTTGTCTGGTATTCCTGCAAGGACGTATACCCCTTTTGTCCGGTATTCCTGCAAGGACGTATACCCCTTTTGTCTGGTATTCCTGCAAGGACGTATACCCCCTTTGTCTGGTATTCCTGCAAAGACGTATACCCCCTTTGTCTGGTATTCCTGCAAGGACGTATATCCCCTTTGTCTGGTATTCCTGCAAGGACGTATACCCCCTTTGTCTGGTATTCCTGCAAGGACGTATACCCCTTTTGTCTGGTATTCCTGCAAAGACGTATACCCCTTTGTCTGGTATTCCTGCAAAGACGTATACCCCTTTGTCTGGTATTCCTGCAAGGACGTATACCCCCTTTGTCTGGTATTCCTGCAAGGACGTATACCCCCTTTGTCTGGTATTCCTGCAAGGACGTATACCCCTTTGTCTGGTATTCCTGCAAGGACAGATATATACCCTTTCGTCTGAAATTGTTGCAAGGAAATGCAGCCTGATGTCTGATGTTACTGCAAGAACACAAGACCTATTTATCTAGTACCACTGAACGGCGAGTGTCGAAGCACTTCACGGATGTCAGATCATATTTGCCCAAGTAATAAACATTAGCGATTGCTGCAACAGCTTAACAACCCATAACGACAATACAGAAACCTATCTTCAACCCTTTTAACCCTGTCGTAGCTCAGTCGATTAAGGCAGTGTCTGGGATGCTCCTGGACGCAGGTTCGAATCCTCGTCACGGCCCTTGTGGTTTTGTTCATTTACAGAAACCGAACAAGGCTTCTGTTGACCTTGAGACAAGCGTCTTCAAGACACACAGTCTCAAGATACGTCGCTCCATCCTATCCATTATCCTAACCTATCCACCCCCTCTCTTCTTCAATCTCCCCCTCCAACCACATCCATCAGTTGCCCCCCCTCTACCCCTCCTATCCTTCGCCTCTCCCGTAGTAAAGCTTTCGCAGCGACGGCCATTAGCGCCACGTAATCCATGCATGAGCGTCTTTCCGATATGATTGGCTACGCGGTGATGGCGGAAGTCGGAGCCACGTCGTGAAATCGAACATCTGGAGCGTGACGAAAAGCTGGAATCAAGAGTCGCATCTCATTACGACACTTTCCTGTGAGCCTAACGCGGCTCCGGGGGCAAGATAGTGTGTGTGCACACACCTCTAACACTCTTAAGATAGTGTGCCCACACCTCTAACACTCTTAAGATAGTGTGCCCACACCTCTAACACACTCAAGATAGTGTGCCCACACCTCTAACACACACAAGATAGTGTGCCCACACCTCTAACACACTCAAGATAGTGTGCCCACACCTCTAACACACTCAAGATAGTGTGCCCACACCTCTAACACACTCAAGATAGTGTGCCACACCTCTAACACACTCAAGATAGTGTGCCCACACCTTTAACACACTCAAGATAGTGTGCCACACCTCTTAACACTCTTAAGATAGTATGCCACACCTCTAACACACTTAAGATAGTGTGCCACACCTCTAACACACTCAAGATAGTGTGCCCACACCTCTAACACACTCAAGATAGTGTGCCCACACCTCTAACACACTCAAGATAGTGTGCCCACACCTCTAACACACTCAAGATAGTGTGCCCACACCTCTAACACACTCAAGATAGTGTGCCCACACCTCTAACACACTCAAGATAGTGTGCCCACACCTCTAACACACTCAAGATAGTGTGCCCACACCTCTAACACACTCAAGATAGTGTGCCCACACCTCTAACACACTCAAGATAGTGTGCCCACACCTCTAACACACTCAAGATAGTGTGCCACACCTCTAACACACTCAAGATAGTGTGCCACACCTCTAACACACTCAAGATAGTGTGCCCACACCTCTAACACACTCAAGATAGTGTGCCCACACCTCTAACACACTCAAGATAGTGTGCCACACTACCTCACTCTTAATTACGAGGCTTCACGGGGGAGTAACGGAAGCTATCAATAACGAAAGTTGAAGATACTGAGCCTTTTTTATTTTTCAGGCGGCTGCCTTTTTATTAATTTTTTTCATTGGTGAAGAAGATGAATTGAAGTGGAGATTTTAATGAGCCGTCTTATAGGGTTAGTTGACGTGGGTACTCATGGGGATGTGTGACGAGGGGGGCTGAGCTCTCGCCCCCAGCTGTTTCTGTGACGTAGAGTAATTCTGACGAGGATGGTAACCCATCCCTTCTTTTCCACATCTTCCTTCACGCTCCACCCCCCTTTACCCCTCTCCCCTTCCATCTCCCCATTCCCCCCCCTCCTCACCCCATCTCCCTATTCTCCCCTCTTCTCCTCCTTTCTCTTCACCCTATTTCCCCCGTCTGGCCTCCGACCGCGAACAGACATTTCCATATATATACTATAAGGAGAATATTTGTATTTTTGTATGTCTGTCCCTAGCCTCATCTAAATTGGCAGGGGGAATGGTCTGGGGGACGGGATAAACATAGGCGGGAGCCGGTCGGCCGAGCGGACAGCACACTGGGCTTATGATCCTGGGTTCGATCCCAGGCGCCGGCGAGAAACAATGGGCAGAGTTTCGTTCACCCTATGCCCCTGTTACCTAGCAGTAAAATAGGTACCTGGGAGTTAGTTAGCTGTCACGGGCTGCTTCCTGGGGGTGGAGGCCTGGTCGAGGACCGGGCCGCGGGGACACTAAAGCCCCGAAATCATCTCAAGGTAACCTCAAGATAGGCTTAACGGGGGTCGCCAAAATTTAAAAGGCCTGCCGGGGTCACATTGAGACTCACCCACGACCATTTTTTGGCACTGCCCACCAGCTACACAGATACAAAATGTCAACACAAACTATTCAAAACTACTTTTTTTTTCGCTCTTATAGTACTATCCGACACTATTCGCCGATGTGAAATTGAAATAAGCTTATTGAGGTAAAATACACACAAAGGGATGAGGTAGCTCATTCACCGATTTGGGTAAAATTAACAGAAAGGTCCTGCTATCAATAATTTGCCCGTACTACCATAAAACAGAAGATTCTTCCACAGCTTCAAAGGTTTCTCAAGTCATGGTACTTTACTTGAGCAAGGGGTAACTATTCTCTTCTGTGGTATTCACAACTCTAAAGCTTCTTTCTCTCACTGGTCACCACACATACATTGAGCAACTATTTTTTTTATAATAGAGAGACAGACACAGAAAGACGGATAAACAGAGAGACAGTAGATAGATGGATAAAAGTATAGTCATACGAGTAGATAGATGGATAGATGGTTGGATAGACGGATGGATAGACGGTTGGATAGAAGGATGCATAGATAAACAGATGAATTGATAGATGAATAGATGGATAAATAAATGGATGGATAGATAGTTGGATATGAATGGATATATATATATATATATATATATATATATATATATATATATATATATATATATATATATATATATATATATATATATATATATATATAGATGGACAGATGAAAGACAGATAGATCATGGGTAGGAGATCCTTCATTCGTAATAATTCCTGGACTATGTGAAGGGGAGTACAGTGTGTGTAAAAAAAACTAACTACCCTAGACTATATGAAGAGGAGCAAAGAGAGTGTCAAGAACTAGCAACATGATGTTAAAAATCCCCCTCACACAGGATGGCTAGTCTTACAGAGCCATGTGATCAGTAGTCTGCAATAGCAAACTTAGGATGCATTATGAGGATATCTTCAAGAACACAAGAGTTGTGGGAAAAATACAGCATGTATGTTATAGCCATAGACCACATGAACAAAGAAGCACATAGGCCTAGCCAAGCTATTTTTAGATCCTAAATCATGAGGACGTTTGACAGTAACAAAAAAAGAAATCCATTCAGCCGATTCACGTCATAGGCCTATGGAACAAAGTGCACCAGCAATGGTTCACTTTCAGGGTACATACATAAATCAAAATTACCAATAAAACATGAACTGAATGTTTCAAAATAAATCATTCTTTAGGTAGTTAACGGTTAGCTCAGATACATTTGGTCGTCTCGAGTTAATATCATTAGTTAAAAGTTTCATTTGCCCGAAACGCTTTGCGTAATAGTGGCTTTAGGCATTGTATGTACTAGCTCTATCTATAAATCCATCAATATATGTATGAATGTATTGAAAGTACATACATACCTTGTATGTATGTACTTTACCGGAATAAACATTTGAATTTGAAAGTGGGGACCCGGCCACACGCACGCCATCTAGGGGCAAAGCCTCCAGTTACCCCAGACCACCGCCAGGGGCAACGCCACTGGTGTAGGCTTATTTAACACCCAGTGGACGCGGTGTTGTGCGGGAAAAACAACTTATAAACACTATCTATACACACAAACACCTTATTTAGAAGTGAGAAAGATAAATATAAGTGTATGGAGTGCATAACTAAAACAAGGATGAAGTGAAGAGTTCTGGCCATGAGGGGACCAGAATATTCGCTCACAACCATTATGAAATCCGTTTGAATATATGGGAATCAAATTGTAATTTGGTTTGTGTCATTCGATTGTTCGTTGTGATGCCTGAAGGTTCGAGGTTTTTCAATTGTTTATTTTTCTGTGACCTTAAACAGTCTTGTTTGTCAAGCACGCACACAGTCACGTGCACGCACACACGCGCGCGCACACACACACATGCGCGCGCGCACGCGGGCACGCACACACACACACACACACACACACACACACACACACACACACACACACACACACACACACACACACACACACACACACACCACCCATTTCACAAACATCCCGACCAATATCCACATTAAAAAAAAAAAAAAAAAAAAAACGCAAGGAATACACAGAGCCTAATAGACTCTGGAACCTAAAGAGTAGTAGTCAATTGAAGGTTGAGAAGCGGAACCCAAGAGCCGTAGCCTATTCCCCTACAAATGCAACTATATGAATACACACCACCAATACTCACCCTTTTCCCCACACACCCCTACAAACACCCACACCCACTCCCACCTACAGATACCCCCACTAACACCACCACCCCCCCCCCACCAACACCCACACACACCCCTACAAACACCCACACCCACTCCCACCACCACCTACAGATACCCCCACTAACACCACCACCCCCCCACCAACACCCACCATAAATTACCTTGCCCCCATGTTAACTTAAAAGAAAAACGCACAAATACACAAACCCAACACAGTGCAAAATTAATAACAGGATGGAGGGCGCGTTCATTCCTTGATATAAATCACGCAGCATTAACCTTCCACTGGACGACCCGCGGGTGGGGGGGGGAGGGGGGGGGGCGTGAAATATCGACCATGTTAAAATATATATATTTACAAAATAATATAGCGGTGCTCTTGAGAGCCTTGTGCTCTCCGGCCTGGGACATCATTCTTACATCACGCTCCAAGGTAGGTGAAATGTATGTAGGTTTAATTTATTTACAGAGAGCATTTATTGTTCAAATATAATAATTTTGAGCACCATTTAGGATACTGGAACCAGCTGTAAGTACTCGAATGGTCCTCTCTCGTATATGCTGAAATCCACACACATTAAATATATATATATATATATATATATATATATATATATATATATATATATATATATATATATATATATATATATATATATATATATATATATATAATATGTCGTACCTAGTAGCCAGAACTCACTTCTCAGCCTACTATGCATGGCTCGATTTGCCTAATAAGCCAAGTTTTCATGAATTAATTGTTTTTCGACTACCTAACCTACCTAACCTAACTTTTTCTGCTACCTAACCTAACCTAACCTATAAAGATAGGTTAGGTTAGGTTAGGGAGGGTTGGTTAGGTTTGGTCATATATCTACGTTAATTTTAACTCCAATAAAAAAAATTGATCTCATATATAATGAAATGGGTAGCTTTATTATTTCATAAGAAAAAAATTAGAGAAAATATATTAATTCAGGAAAACTTGGCTAATTAGGCAAATCGGGCCTTGCATAGTAGGCTGAGAAGTGCGTTCTGGCTACTAGGTACGACATATTATATATATATATATATATATATATATATATATATGAAGAACCTTACACACTCACAGCTAGATCCCTGACAATAGAGAACAAGCTTAACTTACCTGCCGACACCCACACACCCACACCCACACCCACACCCACACACGGTGTCAGCAAGGCGGACAGTCCGCCTCCTATCATAACCCCCACTATATTTCCCATTTTTAAAATTTTGCTTCACATGTGCCTCTCCATCTCCCCCCCCCCCACCCCCCCACCCCCACGCCCCCCAAAAAATATCATAAGCAGATCCTTCTTGCTCCTGGTTTCCCCACCACCCCACAAAGCCTCCCCCACACTGGTTCTCCCCCTTGCCTCCCCCACTCCCCCGCCTGTAGTTCCCTGCCTTCACTAAGTTGGTGAAGGACAGCTGATACAATCAAGTTGATGTTCCCGCTCCTCGACTCCGGTCCGCGTTTTCCCTGTTTATGGAAATTTATTCGCCATGTTGTGCGGTCAAGTGAGTTTGAATATTCCATGAATGTCGAGAAAGCTAGGCTGCGAAGGTGGGGGGGACGAGGGGACGAGGGGAGCGGGGGGAAGGGGAAATGGGACGAAGGAAAAGGAGGGGGGGGGGCGGCGAGGGAAAAGGGCAAGGGGAAGATGGACTAAGTTAAAAACCTAAATGGGGAAATAATCAGAAAAAATCCTGACGGTAAAAAAGGTAAAAATCAGGTATACATAAAAATAATAATAATAATCCAGCCAAGAGTACCACTGAAATAAAGCAAGAGTTACCGGGACAACCCCCCCCCCCCTCCACACACACCCCTCTGTTGAGGCGCGGGACCAAAGAGCCAAAGCTCAACCCCCGCAAGCACAAATAGGTGAGTACAACTGCTACGGGCTGCTTCCTGGGAATGTGTGTGAGTGTGTGTGTGTGTGTATTCACCTAGCTGTATTCACCTAGCTGTGTTTGCGGGGGTTGAGCTTTGCTCTTTCGGCCCGCCTCTCAACTGTCAATCAACTGTTTACTAACTACTTTTTTTTTCCCACACCACACACACACACACACACACACACACACCCCAGGAAGCAGCCCGTGACAGCTGACTAACTCCCAGGTACCTATTTACTGCTAGGTAACAGGGGCATTCAGGGTGAAAGAAACTTTGCCCATTTGTTTCTGCCTCGTGCGGGAATCGAACCCGCGCCACAGAATTACGAATCCTGCGCGCTATCCACCAGGCTACGAGGCCCCTGTGTGTGTGTGTGTGTGTGTGTGTGTGTGTGTGTGTGTGTGTGTGTGTGTGTGTGTGTGTGTGTGTGTGTGTGTGTGTTAGAGAGAAATATATATGTAGTAGATATAATAGAAGAAAAAGAGATTGATTAGAAAGGCGGGATCCAAGAGCTATAAGCTCGATTCAGCATACAGAAATAGTAAACACACACACACACGCGCGCGCGTGAGGTGGTAACTGATCAGAGAGACAAACAACAGATATTGGTTTACGAACGGATAATGTCCAAGGCGACTTAAAAAGGTGGAAAACGCAGACCTCTGAGAAAATAGTATTTCTGAAAAGAAATGTCAAATCTGGGCACAATCTTTGAAATCTTGGCAGCCCATTAAAATCTGGCCAGAATATTGAGATCTAAACCAAAGACAATTCCAAAATAAGAAGGGGGGGAAATATAGATATGGAAGCGAAAGAGAGAATAGGGGGGGGGGGAAGAATATCAGTAGGGGAAAAAAAGAAGACAGTTGTGGAATAAAAGACTGTCTTAAGACTTAAGGCTTTAAGACTGTGGAGAGATGGTCAACTGTGGTGTAAACAATGTCTTAACATGAAGGAAAAGTTATCCTGTAATGAAGACCAACGCGGAAGGGAGGGAGGGAGGGAGGGAGGGAGGGAGGGAGGGAGAGAGGAGGGGGGAGGGGGGAGGGGGGAGAGGGAGGAAGGAGGGGGGAGGGGGGGAGGGGGAGGCGGGGGTAAGAGGTGCTGCTATCGTGGGGGAAAAGTCTACTGGTCGAGACGAATTTACATGCGAAACAGAATACAATATTGGGGGAAAAAATGCTGGTTGGGGGAAATAAATGCTGGTTGGGGAAGAAAATGTTTATCATGAAAATTTTTTATGTAGGGAAGAAATGATGGTTGGAGAAGAAAATACTGGTTGAGGGAAGACTATGCTAGTTGGGGGAAAAAAACGCTGGTTGGGGAAGAAAATAATGGTTCGGAGAGAAATTAACCATTGAACAGAAAATTAAATGTGGTAAAAATAGGATTAAAAATAAGTTGTATTAAAAAAAACTATCTAGAGAAGTAAATAAACGTGAACAAAGAAGGAAGTGCTCTTGATATTCGATGACAACGAGACAATAGTTGGATCACCCAGAAATAATATGGAGGAAATAAAGGATATATGCAGGGAAAATCGAAAGACAATTTACTTTTAATAGTCCAAAATCACGCAAGAAATTTTACACGATGAATCAGACAAAACATAAATGGATCCAATAAGGAAATTTCTTATTTGAATCAAGAAAGGAAAATCCAGGAAAATTCTGGAGGCTTAAACAGGGGAAATTAAGAATATATTAACACAAGGTGTGACTTACTATAAGGTGTGAAGGATAGAAGAAATTGTTTATGTAATAATCTAAGATGAGGTCTGATAAAGACCTTTTGTGCCCTCTGTAATGCTTTTGTGCCCTCTGTAATGCTTTTGCGCTACCGCTCACAGGATGGGTATGGGGTGCACAATAAACTAGCCGCTTTCGGCGCCAACAATCAATTGTGTAAGTCTAAACAGTGTTCCAGGATTTGGAATCTGTGTTCAGTCTGGTCTGGTCTGGTGGGTCTTGAACCTGGTCTAAGGCATGCTTTGGTGGCTGGTCTAACATCAACACCTTCCCCGGAAGATATTTTGCCCATTCTATCGACTTGGGCAAAACAGAAGATATTCTGTTTTAGTCGGTGGAGAACACATGCACTTGTCTCCTGCGTTTACTCCCAAACGTTCACCTCATCCCCGAATGGTCTTACCATTATAACGCTAAAGAAATATAATAACTGAAGAATGCTTTAAGACACCAAGCAGGTACTGGCACCGTGGCCTGGACATCTGGATCTTCATCTTCATCTCTAAAGAGACGGCTATTTCCTGAGGGACAAAGGCTCCAGGAGCGATCAACCTGGCACTCTCCCTACCATGGGGGACCACACAGATACAGAAGCAGTAATTATAATGTAAATTAAGCGGTTGGTCGTGACTTAAGATGTATGTTTATTTTTTTTCAACCTCTTGGCGTGTTCTCCAGATGTAAATAGTGATAAAAATTGTATGTTTTAGATATTTTTATTTGTCTTGATTTTATCATCCTGCTAATTTCATTCTGAATGTCTTTACCCTTAGCTCAGGCTGTGTTTAAGCTGCCTTACACTTCTGCACTGAGAGAATATTAATTAAATATTTTTAAAAATATGATTGGAAATACAGAACAAATCGTCGAAATATGCAATTAAAAGTTCGTTTGGGTATTTTCGAACGGGTGGAATGATTGTAGCTCCGTGTTAGATCATGCAGCGACTAGCTCTTTTGTCTTGGATATAACCTCCATAAACTGCTGTGTGTGTGTGTGTGTGTGTGTGTGTGATATATATATATATATATATATATATATATATATATATATATATAGTATATATATATATATATATATATATATATATATATATACAGGCCCCAGCCAGACCGCTACGAGATATGCAATATATGGCTTAACAACGCCCACTTTCCAGAACGGCACTCTCACTACTGCATGTGTCCCTGCAGTGGTTCGCGGCATGTGTCCCTGCAGTGGTTCGCGGCATGTGTCCCCTTGCAGCGGTTCGCGGCACGTGTCCCCCTGCAGCGGTTCGCGGCACGTGTCCCCCTGCAGTGGTTCGCGGCATGTGTCCCCCTGCAGCGGTTCGCAGCACGTGTCCCCCTGCAGCGGTTCGCAGCACGTGTCCCCCTGCAGCGGTTCGCGGCACGTGTCCCCCTGCAGCGGTTCGCGGCACGTGTCCCCCTGCAGCGGTTCGCGGCACGTGTCCCCCTGCAGCGGTTCGCGGCATGTGTCCCCCTTGCAGCGGTTCGCGGCACGTGTCCCCCTGCAGCGGTTCGCGGCACGTGTCCCCCTGCAGTGGTTCGCGGCATGTGTCCCCCTGCAGCGGTTCGCAGCACGTGTCCCCCTGCAGCGGTTCGCGGCACGTGTCCCCCTGCAGCGGTTCGCGGCACGTGTCCCCCTGCAGCGGTTCGCGGCATGTGTCCCCTTGCAGCGGTTCGCGGCACGTGTCCCCCTGCAGCGGTTCGCGGCACGTGTCCCCCTGCAGCGGTTCGCGGCACGTGTCCCCCTGCAGCGGTTCGCGGCACGTGTCCCCCTGCAGCGGTTCGCGGCACGTGTCCCCCTGCAGCGGTTCGCGGCACGTGTCCCCCTGCAGCGGTTCGCGGCATGTGTCCCCCTGCAGCGGTTCGCGGCATGTGTCCCCTTGCAGCGGTTCGCGGCACGTGTCCCCCTGCAGCGGTTCGCGGCACGTGTCCCCCTGCAGCGGTTCGCGGCACGTGTCCCCCTGCAGCGGTTCGCGGCATGTGTCCCCCTGCAGCGGTTCGCAGCACGTGTCCCCCTGCAGCGGTTCGCAGCATGTGTCCCCCTGCAGCGGTTCGCGGCATGTGTCCCCCTGCAGCGGTTCGCAGCATGTGTCCCCCTGCAGCGGTTCGCAGCACGTGTCCCCCTGCAGCGGTTCGCGGCACGTGTCCCCCTGCAGCGGTTCGCAGCACGTGTCCCCCTGCAGCGGTTCGCGGCACGTGTCCCCCTGCAGCGGTTCGCAGCACGTGTCCCCCTGCAGCGGTTCGCAGCACGTGTCCCCCTGCAGCGGTTCGCAGCATGTGTCCCCCTGCAGCGGTTCGCGGCATGTGTCCCCCTGCAGCGGTTCGCAGCATGTCCCCCCCCTGCAGCGGTTCGCAGCATGTGTCCCCCTGCAGCGGTTCGCGGCATGTGTCCCCCTGCAGTGGCTCGCGGCATGTGTCCCCTTGCAGTGGTTCGCAGCATGTGTCCCCCTGCAGCGGTTCGCAGCACGTGTCCCCCTGCAGTGGTTCGCGGCATGTGTCCCCTTGCAGTGGTTCGCGGCATGTGTCCCCTTGCAGTGGTTCGCGGCATGTGTCCCCCTTGCAGTGGTTCGCGGCATGTGTCCCCCTGCAGTGGCTCGCGGCATGTGTCCCTGTCCCTTGGTATTAACTGCATGTGTAAATGATCTAGTGGGAAGTGTGCAGCGCTCAACGTCTGAGGGAACTTGCTCCACAAGTTCCCTCACTCCCTTAGTGGTGTTTCTCCAGTTCACCTTAAACAGTCTTGATTATAAACATTAAATCCCCTAACTTTGCAACCCCCTTCCACAGTTCATATTTATATAATTACCATTCGTGATTTTGACTTCAATTTTACGATCTCTATTTGTTCTCGCTAACTCCTCGTTAAGGACGACTTAAGAGGGAATCACTTTCGAGATACCATATTTATTTGGAGTTTTGTAAGTTTGGCCTTTTTATCCTTCCTACTCTTAAGTCTCCCTCTCACCGCAGTTCTCTAACCCAGGAGTTCCTGACTGTTTTACAATTACAGTCCCCCAAAGGATTAGGTATTACGTCCTCTTGCCCTTATCGCCTGGCTGTCGAAACCACTACCATCTCCAGTAGTATTGGTTCCATGTAGGATTTTAAAATATGTTAATAGTTTGGTTCTACTTTACATATGGATAGCTAGCTAGGAGCAGGACAGCTGAAATACTAGTAGAAGGATTTTATCATTTACTTGCGTAATTAATTCCCTCGTCATTATAATCATTATCGCTCGTCACTATAACCTGTTTCTTCCTCCTCATCATCATCATCACGGGAGACATCTCCCGTCACGCAGGGTGCAGTCGCACCTCCACAGATTTCCAGTATCAGCTCTTGATACTGGTAATGGCTCAAAAGGGCCACCACTTAGGGGCTATTCATGCCCATGCCACCTTTTGGGTGGCTTAATCCTCTGTGGGGTGATGGCCTGGGGGAGTGACGGGCAGCGGGGTGATGGCCTGGGGGAGTGACGGGCAGCGGGGTGATGGCCTGGGGGAGTGACGGGCAGCGGGGTGATGGCCTGGGGGAGTGAAGGGCAGCGGGGTGATGGCCTGGGGGAGTGGAGGGCAGCGGGGTGATGGCCTGGGGGAGTGGAGGGCAGCGGAGTGATGGCCTGGGGGAGTGAAGGGCAGCGGGGTGATGGCCTGGGGGAGTGGAGGGCAGCGGGGTGATGGCCTGGGGGAATGGAGGGCAGCGGGGTGATGGCCTGGGGGAGTGGAGGGCAGCAACACCATTGGAACTAGTCATTTCCTGTGTCGGAGCTCTGATACAAGTGTTCTTTCATGACCATCTCGCTCACCACCTTCACACACACACACACACACACACACACACACACGCACACGCACACGCACACGCACACGCACACGCACACGCACACGCACACGCACACGCACACACACACACACACGCACACACACAAGCAGCTGGGCGGGGAAATGCTCTGATGATAGGTATCACACTAAGCCTATATCCGAAGACAAACACCGGAAAACGTTAGCGATATATATGCATTTTTCATTCATTTCATTAATTTATTATGCAACCCATACCCACCCCGTGGGCGGTGGTGGACCCCATACCCACCCTGTGGGCAGTGGGGGACCCCATACCCGTCCTGTGGGTGGTGGTGGACCCCATACCCACCCTGTGGGCAGTGGGGGACCCCATACCCGTCCTGTGGGTGGTGGTGGACCCCATACCCACCCTGTGGGCAGTGGGGGACCCCATACCCGTCCTGTGGGTGGTGGTGGACCCCATAT
Source organism: Procambarus clarkii (assembly GCF_040958095.1). NCBI lineage: Eukaryota > Metazoa > Arthropoda > Malacostraca > Decapoda > Cambaridae > Procambarus > Procambarus clarkii. Next base: position 38,901,266 of record NC_091170.1, on the reverse strand, counting down.
CCACCCTGTGGGCAGTGGGGGACCCCATACCCACCCCGTGGGCGGTGGTGGACCCCATACCCACCCTGTGGGCAGTGGGGGACCCCATACCCGTCCTGTGGGTGGTGGTGGACCCCATACCCACCCTGTGGGCAGTGGGGGACCCCATACCCGTCCTGTGGGTGGTGGTGGACCCCATATCCACCCCGTGGGCGGTGGTGGACCCCATACCCACCCTGTGGGCAGTGGGGGACCCCATACCCGTCCTGTGGGTGGTGGAGGACCCCATATCCACCCCGTGGGCGGTGGTGGACCCCATACCCACCCTGTGGGCAGTGGGGGACCCCATACCCGTCCTGTGGGTGGTGGAGGACCCCATATCCACCCCGTGGGCGGTGGTGGACCCCATACCCGTCCTGTGGGTGGTGGTGGAAAGGGTTGGAAATATTGGCTAATGACTGCCTTCTGTTAATGACCAATTCTGTTTTATGCAGCACCGGCATGGAAACCTCAGCACTTGAAATATAAAGCGAGACAGAAGTGTAGAGGTAAGCCTCTAAGTCACCTTACTGGTCCCAGATATGAGAGGCGCGAGCTAAGGGAATTCACTGAAAGAAGGGAACCACATCATTGAGAGAAGAAACGAAATTAGGCTCACCACGGCGAGTAACGACATGATATGCTTGTGTAGGCTGAGTGACCTGGGAGCAGCACCAAAGGGGAGAGTCCCAAAGGGGAGAGTCCCAAAGGGGAGAGTCCCAAAGGGGAGAGTCCCAAGGGGGAAGAGTCCCAAAGAGGCAGGAGTGACAACCCTACAAACACATAACGTAACGGTCCCTATGGATTCCCTTGTTACAACTTATAAAAAAGTTGTTATAACATCTTGTTATAACGTTTTTATGACGCACTAGAACGTTGCCACAACTTGCTACATTGGTTGTTACAATTGCTAGGTGTTAAAACTTGTTCAAAAGTTGTAGCAACGTTGTAGTTTGGTGGTGTGTTTGGCGGGAAGGACCTCCAGGCGCGAAGGGAACTATGAGGAGGAAGCACCAAGCCATTACGACTATATAGCACTGGAATGGGTCAGGATAAGGATTTGGGATGGGACGGGGGAAAGGAATGATGTCCAACCACTTGGACGGTCGGGGATTGAACACCGACCTGCATGAAGCGAGACCGTCTGCACAGTTGAATCTCCAAGGGCGAGAGAAGCATCTTATCAACAGAAGACGAGAGTTGCTGCAGTAGCCCAAACGTCAGAGAGGCACAATGTTGCCTTAGGCGTCCCACGGGGGATTGATGTCTCCTATTCTATGTGTGCGACCTATCTTGAGGTTATCTTGAGATGATTTCGGGGCTTTTTTTTTTTTTAGTGTCCCCGCGGCCCGGTCCTCGACCAGGCCTCCACCCCCAGGAAGCAGCCCGTGACAGCCAACTAACACCTAGGTACCTATTTTACTGCTAGGTAACAGGGGCATAGGGTGAAAGAAACTCTGCCCATTGTTTCTCGCCGGCGCCTGGGATCGAACCCAGGACCACAGGATCACAAGTCCAGCGTGCTGTCCGCTCGGCCGACCGGCTCCCTCAAACCTTCCAAAAACGAAAGATTCGTTCCTTTCTCATGTTCACTGGTGATGCCAAAACTTTGATGACGATGTGGAAGACTGCTCGGAGCTACAAGATGACCTGAACAAAATGTAAACATGGTCCAGAATTTGGCTATTGAAGTTTAACTCAAACAAATGCAATGTATGCAGATAATAGCGAGGCTGAGAATTAGGCACCTATCTCTCACATCAAAAAATAAAAGAACTGACGTTTCGACCTATCCTGGATTTTCTGCAACTCTCCTCCTCCTCCCCCCCAACCCCACCTCCCTCCCTCCCTCCCTCCCTCCCTCCCCCCCTCCCCCCCCCCCCCCCCCCCCCCTCTCTCTCTCTCTCTCTCTCTCTCTCTCTCTCTCTCTCTCTCTCTCTCTCTCTCTCTCTCTCTCTCTCTCTCTCTCTCTCTCTCTCTCTCTCTCATTAAAACGACTTGATAATGGGCATTTTTTCCAGCTTTGTGGATTAGGTGTCTAAATGAAATGCAACTAAAGTGGGTGCTGGGAAGAGGAGGCCACTCGCGAGAGACCACATGGGAGAGGAAACTGGGACATAGGACAGAAAGAGATGCTGTTTTAGATTCAACTACTCTGAACAACATTTCCACGCAGCACGGGCTATGGTGAGCCCGAAAACACAGAAAGATTTGTTGTTTTTGTTGTTTAAGATTCAGCTATTCGGAATAATCAATTCCAAGTAGCACGGGCTATGGTGAGCCCGTAGTGGCACAGGAACGGGGCTGTAACTAACACACACAAAGAGACTTGGAAACTGAAATTATACCAAGCAATTCACCTGAAGCCCGCACCATACAGTATGGTCGTATACATAAGCAAGATTGGCCATCATGAAAACATGTATATTGTCACACTGGCTTTGCACTTACTCCTCCTGAACAAGCAGTCATTCTTGACGTTGCATACCACGTATGTCAGACTAATTCTTGAATATGCAGCATCACTGTGTAGTCTTTATCTTGTTAAATATAAAATGAAGCTGGAGAAGTTATGCTCTTAGATTATGGCTATAGCTAAAAAGATTAAGTTACGAGGAAAATTAATGGAGTTGAACCTCACGCCACCAGGAGAGAGAAGAAATAATGAAAACATGTTCACAATATACAAAATTCCCAGGGATATAGACAGGCCTTAGCATGGGTAGTACACGAACAAGAGATCATAGCTGGAAACTAAATACCCAAATGAACTACAAAGCCAATACAGTATAGTACAAATAATTTTTACATTGAACAAACTGAATGCGTTAAGAAGTGAAGCGGTAAATGTTGAGAGGCGGGTCCCAAGAGCCGCGTAGCTTATGCATGGCGAGTACAACTAGGTGAGCACACAGGGGCCATCTCCCCAGGTCCTACCTTATCCCTCTCAACGCCTGTCTGAAGGAAATAGATTGATGGGGGAGATGGGTGCAGCGGCCGGGAGATAAACTAGAATATAGAAAAAGATCTATCGTCTGGGCATTGTTAAGGTGGGTGGGAGCAGGGGGTAGTGGGAGCAGGGGGTAGTGGGAGCAGGGGGACAGTGGGAGCAGGGGGGCAGTGGGAGCAGGGGGGCAGTGGGAGCAGGGGGGCAGTGGGAGCAGGGGGGCAGTGGGAGCAGGGGGGCAGTGGGAGCAGGGGGGCAGTGGGAGCAGGGGGTAGTGGGAGCAGGGGGTAGTGGGAGCAGGGGGTAGTGGGAGCAGGGGGACAGTGGGAGCAGTGGGGCAGTGGGAGCAGGGGGGCAGTGGGAGCAGGGGGCAGTGGGAGCAGGGGGGCAGTGGGAGCAGGGGGGCAGTGGGAGCAGGGGTAGCGGGAGCAGGGGGTAGTGGGAGCAGGGGGTAGTGGGAGCAGGGGGTAGAGGGAGCAGGGGGTAGTGGGAGCAGGGGGGCAGTGGGAGTAAGGGTAGTGGGAGCAGGGGGTAGTGGGAGCAGGGGGTAGGGGGAGCAGGGGGGCAGTGGGGGCAGTGGGGGCAGGGGGGCAGTGGGAGCAGGGGTAGTGGGCGAAGGGGTAGTGGGCGGGGGCGGGGCGGGACAGGGCTTTTACAACACCGCCCACGAATTTGTGCGGCTTCCAATACCGGCCGCTTTGTCCAGCCCCGACACGGCATTTTCTCTTGCAATTTTGTGTATGGCATTGGTTCTTTGTGGTTGGTATTTTGGGTTGCTACGTGGCAGACTTTGATGGCTGGTGAAGACAGAATTATATATACCGTTACATATGTGGATGTATATATACTGTAAAACGTATACACAGGCTAGAGATAGAATAATTGACTGGGAAATGCTAGAAATAAATATGGTGGTGCGCGGTACTAGGAAATCGTGTACGAATGTTTGTACTTGTAGCCTATCTTGAGGTTATCTTGAGATGCTTTCGGGGCTTAGCGTCCTCACGGCCCGGTCCTCGACCAGGCCTCCTTTTTTGTTACACCCCCTCTCCCCAGGAAGCAGCCCGTAGCAGCTGTCTAACTCCCAGGTACCAATTTACTGCTAGGTGAACAGGGTGGGTGTGGAGCACATGACTGTAAAGCTGCCGCCCAGTTGGGTGGGTGTGGAGCACATGACTGTAAAGCTGCCGCCCAGTTGGGTGGGTGTGGAGCACATGACTGTAAAGCTGCCGCCCAGTTGGGTGGGTGTGGAGCAGGACTAGTAACTGTGTGACTCACCATAGATGTAAACTGCCTCGTATAGTGACTGTTGTGAGCCTCTTCTTGAATCACATGTGATATAAAAAAAATACTGATATGTATATATGAGAGAGAGAGAGAGAGAGAGAGAGAGAGAGAGAGAGAGAGAGAGAGAGAGAGAGAGAGAGAGAGAGAGAGAGAGAGAGAGAGAGAGAGAGAGAGAGAGAGAGAGAGAGAGAGAGCGCGAGAGAGGTGGGGGGGGGGGGGGAGGTAGTAAGGTGTGTAACATTCACCAGAGTGGAGACTGGGCCCTTGTACATGGTGTGTGGTTACCTACCTAAGGTAATCAGTCGTCCCCGGCCTCGGGTGTGTAAGCAGCACAACGTGTCTCCCAAGTTAAACACTACTCCTTTTACACAACTGACCCGTGTTAAGCAAATATGTGTGTGTGTGTGTGTGTGTGTGTGTGTGTGTGTGTGTGTGTGTGTGTGTGTGTGTGTGTGTGTGTGTGTGGGGTGTGTGTGTGTGGGGTGTGTGTGTGTGGGGTGTGTGTGTGTGGGGTGTGTGTGTGTGTGTGGTGTGTGTGTGTGTGGTGTGTGTGTGTGTGGTGTGTGTGTGTGTGGTGTGTGTGTGTGTGTGTGTGGTGTGTGTGTGTGGTGTGTGTGTGTGTGTGTGTGTGTGTGTGTGTGTGTGTGGGGGGGGGGGGGGGGGGGGGGGGGAGGGGGGGGTGTGAGTGTGTGTGTACACTATTTGTGCCTGCAGGATCGAGCTGTAAGCTCTTGGACCCCGCCTTTCTAAACTGTCAGTTGTTTGATGTACTTGCTGCCTTCCAACCAATATTTTCCGAATATATTTACTACACGTATATATCCTCCCTCTCCCCCTCCCCCTCTCCCCCTCTCTCCCCCTCCCCCCTCTCCCCCTCTCTCCCCCCTCCCCCTCTCTCCCCCCTCCCCCTCTCTCTCCCCCCCTCCCCCTCTCTCTCCCCCTCCCCCTCTCCCCCTCTCTCTCCCCCTCCCCCTCTCTCCCTTCCTCCCCCCCCCTCCCCCCTCTCCCTCTCACTCTCACTCTCCCTCACACATATACACAAACACATGCACACACTTTAGGGGAAACGAAATCCTACTTCACTAACTAACCTGTGATAAAGAGAGGAAACCAAGGTAAGGCTCAACAGTCCGTGATTCTAGAGTGACACAGAGCCTTTAACGCAGTAATTCACAAGAGATTACTACACACAAACTGGAGAGGCAGGGGGGGGGTATATGATAAAGCACTAACGTGGGTAAGGAGTTACCCATGTTAAGAGTCAGAGTGTAACAGTAAGGGGGGGGGGCAAGAAGTCGGACTGGCAAGGAGTAACAAGCGGACTACCTCAAGGATCGGTGCTGAGACCAAAACTCTTTATAATTTATATAAGTAAACTATCTACAGGAGTGGAGTCTTATATGTCGATGTAAGAAATGGAGTAAAGTCCACCAAATACATGATGGACAGAGATTCTAAGTAGTCAACTTGAAGATAAAGGAGAGATGTGCAGAGAGAAAGAGAAAGTGGGAGAATGGAAGGATTGAAACAGGAAGGGGAAGTAGAAGAGAGAGGGATTGAGAACGTAGAAGAGAAGAGAGCGGGAAGGAAGTAGTAGGTGGTCAGAGATGGAGGAGAGGGAAGGGGGGGGGGGGGAGGGAAGAGAGAGGGAGGTTAGCTACTGTTATCAAATAGAACAAAAGCACTGAAATCACATTGAGTTACTTCGTTTTATTCCCAAATGTTCGGATCAGGGAACTGGGGGAGAGACGAGAGAAATTACATGATAATTACTGCCGGAAGGTGTGGCCACGACTAAATGGTAAAAGAATCCTGGCTCCTTCACTTGAATAATTCTACAACCACCAGGTGTTCACTATACATGGGCAGGACGTGGAGCAGTGCGCTGTGAACACTCAAGTACTAACATCAACTAGCTTGGAGAGGGATACCTAGCAACTGAGGACAATTTGACAATAGGTCGAGGGACGATAAGACCATTACAAGTCAGTTACAATTAACACACCAGGGGAGTTGATAAAGCATTAATGTGATTAAATCTTTAGATGCATTGTCCTAACCATGATTCCCTAGTTGAGGCAAACTGAATTGATGGTGCTCATGACAAGTAAAATACTCCAGCACATCCCAGCATGGTAGGTACTGGAGTACCTACCATGGTTTCCTCCATCGACTGGAGGAGACTTTGCGTTGGTCCCCCCAGAGGGCGAACACACCATGCCTCCCCCGCCCCCGAAATCCTCACTCCCAGTCAATCATGTTGTCATATACAACTGTTTTGGCCGTGTAAGGTCCTTGTGCATCCCTTGATGTAGAATAATAACCCCGAGCACATTAGCAAGGTCACAACGTATCATAACAGGAACTACTATTGCATGATGGAAGGAGGTGGTCTTGACTTCCTACTTTACCTTTACTAACGCTGACCAGATGATACAACTCACCATTTACCACAGGAGTTAAAAAGACAGCTAACGTTCTTATGAGGAGTGCTCCCAACACTTGAGAGGCAAATATTGTCTATGCCTTTAAATAAGTACTGTTTTCTCTTATATATGGGCTGCATGACAAGATCTCCTGCCTGCCAGTATACAAATGAGCTTCATTAAGTAATCATCAGGAGAGAGCGCTGGGCCACTTTGGCTACAACACACTTGGAATGGTTATGGGGACAAGCAACTGGGATTTGAGGACCGGGGAAAAAAAAACAGTGCCCAAACACTTGAACCATCGAGGATCCAACACCGATCCTGCAAGATGCAAGACCGTCGCTTTACCAACCACTCCAATAACTATCACAACATTTCAACACACAACCACACCATCACCAGATATATTCTCATTAGCAACACACCAAAATAATCGACTGATACATCCAATGAGAATGCAGGACAAGAGTTCCCGGCCCTCTAAATAAGGTAATCACTTCTCTCATTACACCACCAGAGTAATATGTTGCCTCTGAGGATGCTAAAGCTGAACTTAGGAAACTGTGTCAGGTCCATTAAAAGTGTGAAATGAACTTTGGAGAGTTAATTTTTCAATTTCCTTCTAAAGTGAAGTAGAACCGGAGTTACAGATGAGCTTCGTGGCAGAATAATTTATCCAACTCTTTTATATTCAAACAATATTTTTGAAATATTGTTGATATTATATTACCAATATTTAATATATTGGTAATATATTAAATAGTAAGACATATAATTATTTAATTGTTTTTCGTTATATTCACTAAAACATGTGACAAAAATTCTGTTATTTTGAATTAACTGATGAGCCTGAATTAACTGATGAATTAATTAATTATTAATTAACAATTAACTGATATTATATTCAGTAAAACAAAACTAAAACTCGCAAGCACGCAGGAGCGCGAGCGCCCGCGCGCACATTTTTCCTCCACGTCTTCAAAAAGCATCTATGAAAATATTTCATGATTAGCTGATTTTAAGCTTAATTTCTACTGCTGGTCAATCATTATTAATCTTGTAACCCAACATGTGGACTATTCAGTCCTTCAACTTCTTTCTCTACTTCTTGTGTGATGTACAAGCATACTGGATCGTTTGGGGGTGTAGTTCGGAGACGCTGTGATGCTAGTCTCAACCCGCCAAACACACACCGAAACTACGACGTTGGTACAATGTTTGAACAATTTTTAACACCTCCTAACCAGATATAACAATCAATATAGCAAGTTGTAACAACGTTCTAATACGTCATAAACACGTTAAGCCAAGAAGTAACAACTTTATTACAAGATGTAACAACGTTCTAATACGTCATAAACACGTTAAGCCAAGATGTAACAACTTTATTACAAGATGTAACAACGTTCTAATACGTCATAAACACGTTAAGCCAAGAAGTAACAACTTTATTACAAGATGTAACAACGTTCTAGTACGTCATAAACACGTTAAGCCAAGAAGTAACAACTTTATTACAAGATGTAACAACGTTCTAATACGTCATAAACACGTTAAGCCAAGAAGTAACAACTTTATTACAAGTTGTAACAAACGAAAAATAGAGACAGTTACGGTTTGTGTTTCCCGGGAAGAAGGGGCTGAAGGCACATTTAACAAGGGTTACACTCTGCATTAATGTCTTGGCAACATCTTCCCCCCTCAAAACCCAACACATTTTTCCTTCTGCAACTTTCTTTGCAACATTTGTGTACTTGTTACTGACATGTCTCTAGTCTCCGAACCAGATTTCTCGTGTCAATTTTCGCTATTTGAATAAATTCCTTTCACACTGTTCACAAGTGCTGGCCCATGTAATTATGGAGGCAGCGGCGGGTTTGTGGTGGCGAGCGCGCACGTGCGTGCGTCATTGCGAGTGTGTGTACTTGCCAATATGTATTCACCTATGTGTGTGAGTGTGTGTTCAGCGTGAGTGAGTCAGGGGTCCTTCACCGCTGATTTCTACCACGAGTTCCTCTTTTATGTTTCCAAAAACACGGAGATGGTGAAGAGTGCGGGGGCGGCTGAAGTGGGTGTGAGGGTGGAGGGGGTCGAGGCAGGGTGCACTCATCTAGTTGTGCTTGTTGGGGTTGAGCTTCGGCTCTTTGGTCCCGCCTCTCAACCGTCAATCAACTGGTGTACAGATTCCTGAGCCTACTGGGCTCTAACATATCTACATTTGAAACTGTGTATGGAGTCAGCCTCCACCACATCACTTCCTAGTACATTCCATTTACTAACTACTCTGACACTGAAAAAGTTCTTTCTAATGTCTCTGTGGCTCATTTGGGTACTCAGCTTCCCCCCTTGTTCGCGTACCATCCGTGTTAAATAATCCATCCTTGTCCACCCTGTCAATTTCCTGAGAATTTTGTATGTGGTGATTATGTCTCCCTAGCTCTCCTGTCTTCCAGCGACGTGAGGTACAGTTCACGCAGCCTTTCCTCGTAACTCATGCCTCTTAGTTCTGGGACTAGGCTGCGTGCGGGCGTGTACACAAGTGGGCCACCTCAATACACCGCAACGACCGGGTCGTTCAATGAGGTTGTCGGCACGGGTACTTCGCACGTGCGAAAAATGCAATTACCGACCAATTAACACTGTAGAGACAATGAACCTTGGAGAGCTTAACCCACAGACGACTGAGTTGGTTATGGAGTGGTGTTGAGTGACGTGGTTGTGAGTGGGGGGGGGGGAAGGGTGAATGGGGAGTGGGGGGAGGGGGTGAATGGGGTCTGATGGGGGCGGGGGGTGACCACGCTGAGAGGAAGGTCAGCCTAGAATCTCATTAAACTCAACATTCCTTTTAAGTGCAATCTACCTGTCTCTGATATTCCTCTTTATCTGTACCCCACCATTCAAGTATCATACACACCTGTCACCAAGAAAGATAATGAGAATCTTGCTCTTCTCAACGCTGTCACACTCGAAACTATTGCCTCTTCCGTCGAGAAATTAAGATCTCACGAGCACTGTGTCTACACCGACGGCTCAGTCCAATTTTCTACTGGACGGACTGGAGCAGCATGTAGGTTTTATAGAAATAATATTTGCACAAAGACTAAGTGTCAGGTTAAACAACTGGCTGACCTCCACTCAAGCAGAACTAGCGGCATTACAACTAGCTACCAGTAGATTAAATACATTTGAATAATATTTTGTGGTTCAAAGTCTGCTCTTCAAGCAATCGAAAACTCCTGGAAGATCGACAGCAAGAACCTCATACTACCAATTATAAATGACCTAATCGCTGCACAGAGCAAAGGGTCTCTAATCCTCTTTGTATGGATACCATCACACACAAATATAACCCATCATACTGAGACAGACATTGCAGCCAAATTAGCGTGTAACAAGGATGAAGTTGAATTAGTTATAGGTATCCCCATCTCTGCTGTCAAAACTGTATTGTTCCAAACACTCAGATCTGATAGGAAAGAAATTACTGACTCCCAACGACCTAAAAGCACTAGAATAAAAAGCTAAGATTTGTTCAGATCTGAAACCTACATCTATGGGCAGCACAAAACGTCCACTAGACTGTGCGACACAGTGGTTGCCAGGATCAGGTTGGGTTACCGTTACCTGTGGCAGGTGGCTACAGGTGACGGATCTCCCAATCCCGAGCACTCCAGGTGCAAACTCTGTGAGCAGGAACTGCGGCATGATCTCCCACACTACATCACCGAATGCCCAGTTATTAAACCTTTCAGACCCGTTGGCATGAGGTACCTGGAGCTTTGTAATTACTTTATTCACTCTCGTGTTCTTGAAGATATCCTCATATTATACCCAACATTTGCCAGTGCAGACTACTGAACACAAGGCCCTGTATGACTAACCATCCTGCGAGATGGGGACTTTTAGTACCACTGCTGCCTGATTCACTCTTGTGTTGATATCCTCACAATGCACCCAGAGTCTGTCAGTGCAGACTACTGATCACATGCCTCTGTATGACTAACCATCCTGTGTGATGGTTTTTTTTAGCACTACGTGGCTAGCTTTTTGACACACTGTACTCCCCTTCATGTAGTCTAGGGTAGCTGCACAAATACAGATATTCCTAATGTATTAATAAAAAAAAAGTCCATATTATGGGGTGCTCGGTAGCATATTGCTCTACTTTTCACCCGGTTCCAGTAGGATCTAAGACCTGTACCGGCATAAATATTATAACGTCACAGTGACGTCACAGTGACGTCAGTGTGACGTCACTGTGACGTCACGCACCTAACGCACGCCCTTGATATAGAACGCATTTCAGCTCTTATTTGTGTTAGGGTAGGCTGGGTTGGGTTAGGTTTGTTCAAGAGAGGAGCGATGACGTTGAGGGGTACATATTTGTCTCAGGTTTTAGACCTTTACTACACTGTTCTCAAGCGTTGCTGCCACCGTTTAGGGACGGTACTGTCCTCTCTCTCCTCTCTTGCTCTTCCTTCTCTCTCCTCTCTTGCTCCTCCTCCTCTCTCCTCTCCTCCTCTCTCCTCTCCTGCTCCTCCTCCTCTCTCCTCTCCCGTCATCATACTTTGTGTCCTTCACTGTGATCAGTTTCACTCTCTTTTTCTTGTAAAGCTTTTTCTTTGCGCGCGATGTTTCTATATTGACACATTTGTGTTGCAAACAGACTATGTCACACAATCCAGTTGTTTGTTAATTACTATGAACTCAAAATGTGCTTGCAGGGGTCGAGCTTCGGCTTCTTGGTCCGCCTCTCGACTGTCAATTTGTGTGTACAGGTTCCTGTACCGTTTGTATTGGCATATCAGGATGAACAACCCAGCGGGTTTTCTTCCTATTGGGGAGTGTTGTACATGCTGCTATGGCGGTGTGTCCACTCACAAGATGAGTGGCGCTGCCCAATAAAGTCGCCCCTCGGGGCAAAATTTAAAATTTTAAATTTGTTATATCTACACTGGAAACTATGAATGGAGTCAGCCTCCATCACATCACTTGTTCAAGGCATTCCAATTGCTCATTACTCTGACGATTAACAAATTATATATAATGAGTCTGTGGCTCATTTGAGTACTCGGTTCTCACCCGTGTCCCCTTGTTCGAGTTCCGTCCTATGTGCTCAGTAACTCGCTATGTACTATAGCAAGTCCTGTCGTACAGGATTGAGGTTAGAGGATACAGGATAGACTGACTAACCCTGTCTATACGACAGGGTTAGAGTCAGTGGATACTTGTCAGCTATTCTGATGTGTAGTGCAGTGGCTTCTGTATAGTCCTTTCTCGAATATGTGCGTGTGTATTCAATCTATTTTTCCTCTATTATGTCTACTACATATCTTTCTCTTACACACGCGCACACATACAAGTGTGTTTGTGTGTGTGGTGTGTATTTGCACGTGTGTAAGTTAGTATACGTGTGTATATATATATATATATATATATATATATATATATATATATATATATATATATATATATATATATATATGCACGTATGAGCAATAATGAAATGGCTCGTAATTTTTTTTTACAACATTTTGGCGTGGTCCCTCGTGGGCGCCCTCATCACGCGTCCCCTCACTACACCCACGGCAAGAGGGGTTAAGTAGCGCACGTAAAGAGGGTAATATCCTCGTGGGTACCTATGTAAGTTCACGGGGTTACTTAGGCGTGTAGACCACGACAAATACAACACCAGCAAGGTGAAGAGTTGGTGGCAGGGAGGCTGTATGTAGTCTACTGGATCTCTCATTCTCTCTCTCTCTCTCTCTCTCTCTCTCTCTCTCTCTCTCTCTCTCTCTCTCTCTCTCTCTCTCTCTCTCTCTCTCTCTCTCTCTCTCACTTCCTATCTTTTCATGGTCCTCTTCCTCCTCCTCCTCCTCCTCCTATCTCTATCTTTCTCTCTCCTCACCCACCAAGTCTCTACGACTGACCACGCCAGCACGGGCCGCCAAAATGACGCACACATACAAAACTTTTTCTTTTATTGCGGGTGGTTGTGCAGTTGAATAAGGGAGGTGGGAGGGGGGGGGGTGGGGGTGGGGGGGGTGAGACACTCGCCTCTGTTATGTTGCCCTAGTTTTTAGCCTTTCCATCTCCACTTTCCTCTCTCTTTATATCCTCCTCTCCCTTCCATTTCCTCCCTCTTCTCTTTCCATTCTCATTTCTCCGATTCTTCTTGTTACTCTTTCCCCCTCCTTTCTTTGTTTCTCTCAGCCGCCACTCTTTCTTCTGTCCACGATTATCTCTTTCTCCTTCCATCTTGCCTGGTGCACTCAGTTCTAACTTTGTACCCCTTTCTCCTACCTATCTCCCCCACCCTCTCTCCCTTCTTTCCTTGTCCCCTTCCCTCCTTTCCTTAAACTCTTCCCTTATTCCCCTCCCTTCTTCCTTTCAACCGTCCCCCCCTCCCCACCCCCCTCTTATCACTGACCATTCTGTCGCTGCTGTAAACAGCAACATGATTCCGGGATAACCCAACATAAGACAGAGTGTTGTGCATGATGGTATACACCTAGTCTACAGGATACCATACAGCAACTAGTCTACAGGAAAAACTTAAGGAGGTACCCACCGAGCTCTGCAATTATTGCCAAGGAATTATTGACACACGTAAAGACAGGCTTGTGGGACAGCGATTCCCGTAAGGCTTAATATGCAACAACAGAAGAATCTTGCGACTTTGACTGGTTAGTTTTATCCTGGTAGATAAGTGTGGGATGAGTGTGTAGGCTGCTAATGTGATTTTTTTTCCAGTTTTCCAAGTACCTCATCTTGATTTGTGGATGATTTGTTGGCATTTAGATGACAAATTTCCTCATTGAGGTAATTTCGTTCTGATGTGGTTTCTACTGGCACTTGTACTTTTGTCTTGCAGGTCCTTGATTATCTTAGCGTGACTCTCGAGGATCAGACTTGGTTTCTTGACATTAATTTTTATTCCAGTCCTTAAAATCGGGTGAGAGACCTCTTCAGCACGCCTGTCTTGCAACATTTGGCTGAGGAATGAGGAAATGTTAGACGTTGATGATGGCACGTCTTGCTGGTGCTGTGTTGGTGTAGAGGCGAGAGTGGCGCCACCACCATTACTGCTACCAAGAGTGTTCCACCTACAGCTACTACCACCAGTGTTCCTCCTACAGCTACTACCACCAGTGTTCCTCCTACAGCTACTACCACCAGTGTTCCTCCTACAGCTACTACCACCAGTGTTCCACCTACAGCTACTACCACCAGTGTTCCACCTACAGCTACTACCACCAGTGTTCCACCTACAGCTACTACCACCAGTGTTCCTCCTACAGCTACTACCACCAGTGTTCCACCTACAGCTACTACCACCAGTGTTCCACCTTCCCCTCTCCCCAGCCTTCAGAGGGGTGTCACCTAACCCCTCCCGTGTTTACCCAGCACGCCGGGCCGCCAGGTCCTCCTAATTACATCACTGTTTCTTAAACTGTTAACACTGTCCCCCGCCCTGGCCCACTGGGCCGGGTCTCAATCATAACACTGAAAGGTTATCATATGTCAGTAAGACGGTCCTTTTCCCCCTCCCTTCGGGTATCTCCTTCCCCTCTAGCCAGACACTCGAAGTCATCTTCGTTGTCTACATTTACCTGAGAGCCACTATCTCTTTAGTGGCTTCGACGTGGACAAAAAGCCTATTCTTTGCTTTAAGTATTGTGTTCCCCACTGAAGTGTTCTACCATTTCTTCAATGCACTAGTAATTTCCTTGCGGGTCTTTCACGTGGTAGCTTATCATAAGCTTCTGTGAGGTCCATGTATACTGCATCTACTGGAAGGCCTTTGTCTGAATAGCTACTTACCGTTTCCAAAAATGAGAGCAGGTTTGTAAGGCAGGATTTATTTTTGACAAAACTATTTGCTTCATTTGACTAGATTGTTGACGGTGAGATGGTGAATGATTTCCCCTTACTTAGAAGTCTCTTCTAGCTCTTTCTACCTTTTTTTTTTAATTTGGGTAGAGGGAGAAGATTAGCAGAGAAAGCTGAGAGGGAAGGAGAGGAGGGAGAGGGGGAGAGGGAAGGAGAGGAGGGAGAGGGGGAGAGGGAAGAAAAGTGGAGAGATTGGGAGAGATTGGAGATAAAGGGGAAGGTGGACAAGAAAGGGGATGAGACACACGGGTACAGCCGGGTACCATATCTGGTATGTGTGTGTATTTACTATTTGTATTTACTATTTGGGCCTGCAAAATCGAACTATTAGCTCTTGGACCCCGCCTTTCTAAACAATCTATTTTTCCTCTCTTATATCTACACCATATTTTTCTCTCTAACACGCACACACATCCCCAGGAAGGAGCTCGTTGGAGCTGTTTAACTCCTAGGTACCTATTTACTGCTAGGTGAACAGGAACATCAGGCTGAAAGAAACTCTGCCCATTTGTTTCTGCCTCTGCCGGGAATAGAACCCGGACCCTAAGGGTGCGGGTTTGTAGGTCCGTAGGTGGACTACGACACCAGAACGCTGTTCACTCAGCCGCGAGGTCCCTGTGTATTCACCTAGTTGTATTCACCTAGTTGTTCTCGCGGGGGTTCTTCCCGATTCTGCCATCTACTAGATGGCAGAATTGGGAGGCAACTGGGTGAGTGAGGTAAGAGACTACATGGGTAAGGGGGGGGGGGGAAGAGAACGTAATAGGTGAATCATGAACCCAAGAATAACATGAACACTTTGTAAAATATCTTTTCACGTCATCGTCAAAGGTGTAAAGAATGAGGAATAGTGTCACCCCCCACAGAAGTACCTAAGGAAGCAGATAATAAATGACCACGTCTGTGGTAAGAAACCCATTTCAAAGCGTTGCTGATAAGACAGTTTCTGAGACGCTCTGCAAACGTCTGCTTCGGTAATCAAGAGTCGAGGATGTGCTAAACACCAATCTTTGCAACCAGGTGTGAGAGAGATTGCCAGCATCCATCAACCTTGCCAATCAAGACCAGGAGATGAGCCAGCAGACATCAACCTTGACAATCAAGACCAGGAGATGAGCCAGCAGCCATCAACCTTGACAATCAAGGGAGTGTCGAGCAACAGAACACGGGAGGGGGGGTGGTGACAAGGGGGGGAGGGGGGGTGGTGACAAGGGGGGGAGGGGGAGCATAAATGCCCCAGCGAGCAGCTAACGTCGTGTCTCTATGCAAATCGGCCGTGGCTAATGCAAGCCCGTTCCTCTGAACTGATCACGCAGCCAACAGTGCGGACACGGCAGGGGAGGGACACGGCAGGATACAAGGCTGAACACAGACGCGCCACCTTGGTAGATGGGAGGATAGGAAGGGACGTGGAGGGGGTAGATGAGAAGTTTAGGAATATCCAAGCGAAATATCCAGGCTAGACAAGTTGCCATGATAGCTTACTGCCATTACAAAATCAGTAAGGCATTGAAATTACCGGAATCACCTCGTGCACAAATGCGCAAAGAAATCACATTAATTAACATGATGTACCAAGGAAAAAAATCAGTAGGATTTCTTTGTGCACTTGAAGAGCAGCGCCGGAGGTAGAACTCGTATATACCTCAGCCAGAGTGCATGAGTGAAACCCTGACTTGGCTTCAGAGAGAAGCCTACATGGACCTCCTTGTGGCTTCAGTTCAATCCAAGGTGTCAGTGTTTTTTTTTAGCATGTCGTGGATTCAGTGCTGGCGTGTGCTGGTGAGCACCCCACAGTGTGTGTGGGTGTGCGTGTGCGCAGGTTCGAACCTTCTTTGCGGCTCTCTACTGATTTTCTCATTCATACATGACGTTAATGCGCTTTCTTTGTGCTTGATCACTCTCATTATTATTGCCATTACACTAGTAATTTATCGGTGTTGTGCAACAAGTTCAACACCTTGCGTCTTTATTTGCTTTCAAGATGGCCTCCCTCTAAACACCTCCCTCCCTCTTCTCTCCCTTTCCCTCTCTCTCTCTCCCTTTTCCCCGTTTATAGCTCAATTTTCGCCCATAAACATCACCCCCCCCAGAACTCCTAAACCTCCTTTCCACCATTCCTCAGCGCTAAGTGCATGCAAGTGGAATGCAGGGAATGAGGGGGGGAAATGGGAAAGAGGACGGAGAGATGGATGGGACAGGAGAGAGAGAGGGGGACCCGGGGGGTGTTCTTGGTCATTACCTCTAGGCTGTCGTTAATGATGCGAGTAACTCTTATCCTCACAAGGGGGGGGGCGGGGGATGCGCGCCCCTCCCACAAGGACACCCGTGGAGGCGTGCACACCCCGGGGGCACACGAACACCCTGGCACACACTCACACCCTGGCACACACTCACACCCTGGTTGCCACCGTCCAAGCACACTATACATTCCCTTTCCTCACTCTACTGACCTTCCCAGCGGCCACTGTACATACCATAAGCATCCTGCTCCTGGCATGCCATCCCCTCCACCACTCCTCTTCCTCCTCTTGACCTTCCCAGCGCACCGTAATAATCCTCCTCACCTTTCCAGAACAGGTAGGGGTCCACCTAGCCCCTCCCACCGCGCGTCGCCCCTCACCCTACAGCCACTCAGGTGGGCAGGTAGGGATCTGAGAGAGAGGTAATTGCACCTTAGGGGGCAAGTACTAACGCTTCCAGCCACCTTAAGACAGCCATATTTCACGTGTAAGAAGGTCAGGTCGACCATTTTGTGGCCCTCCCACACAGCAGCGTCGCAGGTGGCAACAGGGATGGCTGCTGAGAAAATGGCTACCTGGAGGTGCTTCCGGGGCTTAGCGTCTCCGCGGCCCGGTCGTCGACCAGGCCTCCTGGTTGCTGGACTGATCCACCAGGCTGTTAGACGCGGCTGCTCGCAGCCTGACGTATGAGTCACAGCCTGGTTGATCAGGTATCTCATGGCGGTCACAGATAGATACAGGGATAGAGTAGATGAGAGAGGTGTAAAAGAAAACAGATGAGAGGAAGAGAGAGGTATGAAGATAAAGGGGAGTAGTAGTTTCATATATTTAATAATAAGTGATCGCACTAACTACTAATTAGTGGTGATCAGTACTAATCACCAGGTTCTCAAAGGAACGTGTCTATTTCTTGTACATGACACGTTCATCACTACTACTTATCTACGTGTAGTTACAGCATTATTCACATGTAAGGAGTATAACAAAAACTTGTGTCTCGCAAAAGACTCGGATTAACAACACATAATGGCAGCTCTTGACAGAAAACACAAATCACTTTATAGTTTGAATGTGTGAAATCAGCCTGACGTGATTCGTAAGTTAGGCTGCGAGCAGCCGCGTCCAACAGCCTGGTTGACCCGTCCAGCAACCAGGAGGCCTGGTCGACGACCGGGCCGCGGGAACGCTAAGCCCCGGAAGCCACCTCAAGGTATGTACCAAGGAGACGAGGCATCCTTCCCGATGGACATCTCGCTGGACATCACAAGAAAACCTGTGTTCTTACCTATCCCCCCTCGCCCCTCCCCTCCCTCCCCCCCTTGCCCCTCCCCCCTCCCCCCCTTGTCCCTCCCCCCTCTCCCCCTTGTCCCTCTCCCTCCCCTTTCCCCCCCCCTCTAACCGGTTACGGAGCTGACGTCATCCCTCTCACCGCGACACTCCGCTCTCCCTCATTACAATGACCTAACTTTTGAGTGCACTTGCTCTACCTCTCTCTCTCACTCACCCCTGCACACGACCTGTGCTCTGCCTGCCCCTCACCCCCGCTCCCCTTGTACATAGCTTGCTCTACCTCCCCTCCCCCCCCCCCCCCTGCACATGAGCGGATCTCCCCTCACATAGGAGTCGTCTCTCCCTCCCTCGTCCCCTCAGTGCTGGTGTGTAAGTTACACTTTTTGGTGTGTTGTGTGCGGGAGACGTCAGTCCTGACACTGAATGAATAATGTATACACCATTATCATCATCAGTCTGCATTGATGTACGCTCATGCACACGTGAGCACACATACACGCGCGTGCGCCAGGACGCTCACATTAAACAAGAGCGTACACACATACACACACACACACACACACACACACACACACACACACACTACCAGTAAATAGGTACCTGGGAGTTAGTCAGCTGTCACGGGCTGCTTCCTGGTGTGTGTGTGGTGTGGGGAAAAAAAAGTAGTTAGTAATCAGTTGATTGACAGTTGAGAGGCGGGCCGAAAGAGCAAGGCTCAACCCCGCAAACACAACTAGGTGAATACACTAGGCTAGGGTGCTAGGGAGCTAGTGGCTGAATGGACAGCACGCTGGATTCGTAGTCCTGTGGTCCGGGGTTCGATTCCCGGCGCCGGCGGAAACAGATGGGCAGAGTTTCTTTCACCCCTGATGATGCCCCTGTTCACCTAGCAGTAAACAGGTACCTGGGAGTTAGTCAGCTGTTACGGGCTACATCCTGGGGCGTGTGAGTGTGTGGGGGGAAAAAAATAGTGAGTAGTTAGTAACAGATGATTGATGACAGTTGAGAGGCGGGCCGAAAGAGCAAAGCTCAACCCCCCCCCCCCCCCACAAGGACAACTAGGTGAATCCAACTAGGTGAACACACACAGGCACGGCTTGCTGTTAAGAGCGATGTAATCTAGAAAGAAAAATACACATCACATGTTATTTGTTTCTTAGTGTGGTGATTGCTTGCTTGCTTGCTTGCCTCCCTCCTCCCCTCTCACTCTCAAATTCTCTCACCGTCTCCCTCTCACTCACACCCCCTCCCCCCTCCCCCCTTCTATTCAGTCTACCCCCCCTTCCCCCCACCTTCTCGTCCCGCCCCCACCCCCACACCTTGTGCCCCCTACCCTGGCCCCCCACACACTTTCTCCAGTGAGCCGTTGAGATGATTATCTTCACGGCCAGAGAGGGAGGTTCATCAGGGCGGGTGAAAGTTAAGTCCTTGCAACTTGCACGTTCATCGTTGCCTCTGCATCCTATGGGGTGGGGGGGGGATGGACGATACAAGGAAGGTGAAACAGTAGAACACAGAAAGAGGGGGGGGGGGGGAGAACGGTGGGGAGTTAACAAAATGATGGAAGGAGAGGAAGAAGTAAGTTGGTATAAAAGGGTTGAGGAAGAGGGGTAAGCAAGAGCGAGGGGAGAAACAGGCAGAGGAGATAAAATATATGATAGGAGTAAGAAAAAGATCTTGGAGGAAAAATAAGAAGACTGCTTGGAGGAGGGCGGGGATGGAACACCCCTCCCCCCCCCCTTCCATACACTCCGTCGTCACTATCAACACGGAGCCTTGTGTCTGTGTTGATGGTGAGGCTTTGTTGTGGAGTGATGGGTGGAGGGAGGGAGGGAGAGTGATTTGAAGGTGATGGAGGAAGTGAAGAGAGGAAGTGATGGAGGGAGGAAGTGATCAGGGAGGAGTGAGTGAGGGAGGGAGTGATCAGGGGGGAAGTGAGTGAGGGAGGGGGTGAGAGAAGGAGAGAGAGATGAGGCCCCTGAGAGAGGATGGTAGGAATGATCTTCTAGCATAAAGACACGACGAAGCTCTGTGTATTGTGTCATTATTTGCTTTAGTTACTCTTCTTAATATGTTACTTGGGTTCTTTGCTTTGGCTGCTGGTCGCTGGTCGCTTTCTACTGGTCGCTGGTCCCTAGTCGCTGGCTACTGGTCGCTGGTCCCTGGTCGCTTGCTACTGGTCGCTGGTCCCTGGTCGCTGGCTACTGGTCGCTGGTCCCTGGTCGCTGGCTACTGGTCGCTGGTCCCTGGTCGCTGGCTACTGGTCGCTGGTCCCTGGTCGCTGGCTACTGGTCGCTGGTCCCTGGTCACTGGCTGCTGGTCGCTGGTCCCTGGTCACTGGCTGCTGGTCGCTGGTCCCTGGTCGCTTACTTTCAGAGAGACCTTCGGAGTCGTGTTCTGTTCGCAGGAGGAACCAGCCCGTTCTCGCGCACAGAACATTCCATTTTTACATATGAATCCCCTAAGGCTAAACAACTGATGCACTGAAAATCATAGCGGCTCGCAAACTTGACGGCTCGCAAACTTCTATCCATGCGAAGGATAGAAAACTCCCATTTTCTATACTTGGATCCTCAGTTGGATTCCGGCAATTTAGTACGTCCATTTAGTGACGTTGTAAACGCTGGAGAAGACGGGCTGTCTATGTCTGCGTGCACCCGAGGTTTTCAGCGTTCACAACGTCTCTAAAATGATGTACTAAATAGCCATATTGAGGCTATATGGAGCAGGAAGCTCCGTACAAAAAGCGAGAACAAATTTACTTTTGGTAAGTCACTCAAGTGTAATATATGCCTAACAACTTGGGATGGACGGTAGAGCGACGGTCTCGCTTCATACTGGTCGGTGTTCAATCCCCCGACCGTCCAAATGGTTGGGCACCATTCCTTTCCCCCCGTCCCATCCCAAATTCTTATCCTGATCCCTTCCCAGTGCCATATATACGTAATGGCTTGGCGCTTTCCCCTGATAGTTCAATTCAAGTGTAATATATGTTACATGGCTTCAGTGCGTCAGCCTGGGACCCTGCAGGTGTTTTTTTTTTACACTCACGTTCACTTACACACACACGTTACACCCCACCTTCATTTACACGAACGTTCATGTACATGTACGTTCATTTACACGAACGCTCTTTTACACGAACGCTCTTTTACACGGGCGGTCGTTTACACGGGCGTTCGTTAACACGGACGCTCTTTTACACGGACGGTCGTTTACACGGACGCTCTTTTACACGGACGGTCGTTTACACGGACGCTCTTTTACACGGACGGTTGTTTACACGGGCGTTCGTTTACAGGTACGTTCGTTATCATGGTGTCTTACTTACATGGTCATTCAGTGTAAAAGCAGACCGCTAACAATGCCTTTAGTCGCAGTTCACTTTAGTCAACGTTCACATTAGTCGTTGAGTAAACGACTAAAGTGAACGGCAAGTAAAGCGGACGACAACTAAAGGGAACTACGATTAATGCGGACGACGACTAAAGGGAACGACGATTAATGCGGACGACGACTAAAGGGAACGACGATTAATGCGGACGACGATTAATGCGGACGACGACTAAAGGGAACGACGATTAAAGTGGTCTACGACTAAAGGGAACGACGATTAAAGTGGTCTACGACTAAAGGGAACGACGATTAATGCGGACGACGACTAAAGGGAACGACGATTAATGCGGACGACGACTAAACGGTCTCTCAGTTACAACTGGGATTTTCAACCTCAAAAACATTCACAATCACCAACAATTAAAACCAAGCCCCCCAACTTAACCTACATGTAAAAAGCTTTACATCACCTCCGTGGCAGCTTTGTTTGACGTAATTGGCTTGTTAAGTAAGTGTGTCGCGCTTGGGGCTAATCCCATCTGCGGGGCGTACTCATTTGGGGTGTGTGGGGTGTGGGGGGGGGAGGGTGTGGAGGTTGACCTCCAGCTCCCGTCACTTAACCTTTGATCCCTTGACAGAGTTGATTACATCTCCTTTTCAATACAACAGTGGAGAGTGAGCCTCAACTGTGTGTCCAGCTGGGTAACCTAACATTAGCCTCCCCAACATTAAAATAGCCTTCGCGTCATCTGATAAACTCGGCTGCATGTTCAGTTGCACTTTATATCCCGTAGTTCTGGTCCTCTCCCTTACCCATAGCATTAGTCCCTGTCTATATCTCGTGTGAGTCGAGGCTTTATCACCCGTTACTCTCAGCACTTCGTGACGTGAGCCCGAAGCTTGTGTGCTTGAGTAGATGCGGGTCTTCCAGAGCTAGTCTTGGGAGAGAGAGAGGGGTAAAGTGTTATGTCTATGCGCAGGTCTTTTTTCTTTGTCATAGATGTGGAGTCGTTGCCTTCAGGGTGATAACTTGCCTACAAGTTATCGTTGACATGCATCTTCATTACACTGCCCTTGCTGGAGTTGAACTCTTAGTGACATCTTACCTAGTCATCTGAAATTTACGTCATCCTACAATATTTGTTTCTTTACTTAACAGAAACAAAAGGGGTGTCAGGGGTGACCCTCGGGAACTCCACAACTTAAATTTGCCCACTTAGATATTTCAACCCTGACTATGACTGCATTTTATCTTTCAGCCATTTCTTTATATACTGTAACATCTTTCCTGCCACTCCAACGTCCCTCCCCCTCCCCCTGCCCTCCCCCTCCCCCTGCCCCCCTCCCCCTGCCCTCCCCCTTCCCCTGCCCTCCCCCTCCCCCTGCCCCCCCTCCCCCTTCCCCCCTCCCTCTCCCCCCCCCTCTTCCTCCCTCCCTACCTCCCTCCCGCTCTCTCTCTCTCTCTCTCTCTCTCTCTCTCTCTCTCTCTCTCTCTCTCTCTCTCGTGTGTACTTATTTAGATGTAGTTCCTAGCACCAACTTTCATGGTTGTCTAATAAAATACCATTAATTTCTCAAGCATCGCTTCTTATTAAAATTTATAGCTGCCTATTGAGGTCGCTTTGACGATCTCTTCTTGTAGTCAAATCCTCCTGCTAGCTTCTCTCGTTTTGAAGTTTGTAGTGATTTGTGTCTCCCTATTGATTATATCTGCATTTAGTCCTATCAGTTATGTTTTCCAAGACTCTTTCTTCCATCTTGCGAGACGTGGAGGAAAGGTCCTGTAATAAAGTGATATGGGTGAGACAGGTTATACAATGCTGATCTCTCTATCAAACGCGGTTAAACTTCCTTTTGATTACCTCTTAAACACACATTCATTAGAGTAACCTTTGTTGACAAGGACCCACCTCACTTTATTGAATTCCTTTTAATATGCTGTCCAGCCACTTGGGCTGGACGGTAGAGCAACGGTGTCGCTTCTTGCAGGTCGGCGTTCAATCCCCGACCGTCCAAGTGGTTGGGCACCATTCCTTTCCCCCCGTCCCATCCCAAATCCTTATCCTGACCCCTTCCCAGTGCTATATAGTCGTAAAGGCTTGGCGCTTTTCCCCTGATAACTCCCCTCCCTCCTCAACATGCTTCCAATCGATAAAAATCAATAATACAGAATATATCCCCACCTATAAACCTCTGTCAAAAGAACTGCAATATCCTACGGTTCACGGGACGAAGGAAGGAGTCCCGATAGACACAATTAGTGGAGACTTGACCCGTGCCAACAGTGAGCTGAAGACACAGCTCATCATTCATCACAAGGATTAGAACACCGCCAACTTTATCATTAATAACTTACCCGAAACTTGAAAGAGAGGAATTGTGTCTAAACCTTTACATGCCAACTTGGAGATTTTCAGCCATATGTAGTTGTTGTTGTTATAGATTCAGCTACTGGGAACAAGTTCCAAGTAGCACGGGCTATGGTGAGCCCGTATTGGACTTACCAGGCACAAGAGCGGGGCTGTAACTGTTCTGTGTCGTGTTGAGCCATAACGCTCTTATCGTCCAGGACAACAACCATGTCTTTCAAGGCACCTGAGAATCAACAAACAACAAGACGCCATTAAGAGATCCCATAAAATCTTGCACACAACCACACTATCACCATAGACATCCTGACCAGGTCCTGGAAGGGAGCCGGTCGGCCGAGCGGACAGCACGCTGGACTTGTGATCCTGAGGTCCTGGGTTCGATCCCGGGCGCCGGCGAGAAACAATGGGCAGAGTTTCTTTCACCCTATGCTCCTGTTACCTAGCAGTAAA
This sequence comes from Procambarus clarkii, assembly GCF_040958095.1. NCBI lineage: Eukaryota > Metazoa > Arthropoda > Malacostraca > Decapoda > Cambaridae > Procambarus > Procambarus clarkii. Next base: position 38,877,001 of record NC_091170.1, on the reverse strand, counting down.
ATAGATACCTGGGTGTTAGTCAGCTGTCACGGGCTGCTTCCTGGGGGTGGAGGTCTGGTCGAGGACCGGGCCGCGGGGACACTAAAGCCCCGAAATCATCTCAAGATAACCAAGAAGATAACCAGCAACAGGAAAAATAATAAGACATATACGGAGACAACAGAAAAATTAACATAGCAGAAGTCCTTTACATTACACACATACAAAAAGTTTATATATGTAAACCATTTCTCCACGAGGTGAACCTTCCGAGGATGTATACATGTATATACATTTTTTTCATTATTTTTTTACGATCGTCTCCCTCTCTGCTAATGTCCATCTTTATCAGGTCCCTAATTATGCAAGCGTCTGGGCCAGCGTCGGGCGACGCTCCTTGAACAAAGGATGGCATTGTAAAATCTCCCGCTACGCCACACAGAAAAAAAAGAAGGGAAGGGGAGATAAAACAATAATGTAGAAGGGATACATACACACACACACACACACACCAAGAGTCAATGCTCGATCCTGCAGACACAACTAGGTGAGAACACACACAAAAAATACAAAAAAAATTTTTTTTTTAAATCTTGCCCCGAGGGGCGAGTTTATTGGGCAGCGCCACTCATCTTGTGAGTGGACACACCGCCATAGCAGCATGTACAACACTTCCCAATAGGAAGAAACCCGACTAAAATAATTACAATTTTCCACGGCCATGGGTGCCCTCGTATCTCATATCATCCCTACACATTACCATTTAGAGTTGACGCGATATAAAACAGCTCGGTGCTACAAGACACTTCCCTTTTCCCGTGCTCAAATTAGACACAAACTACGGCGTCGAGGCAACCTATGCAAATGATGCAACAAAAAAAATTATCATGTACATCGCTTGGCAAGCACGTACTAAATACGAGCAAACACGAGCACAGGCCCATCCCCCCCTTGGTCTGCTTGGTAGAGGGAAGCCCTTGGTATCTTGCAGGGTTGTCGTTCGAGCCCTGATGGTACGTGTGGTTGGGCACTGTTTCTTCATCCCGTCCTCATACCCCAGCATCTTGTCCTCATACCCCCCCCCCAGCATCTTGTCCTCATACCCCCCCCCAGCATCTTGTCCTCATACCCCCCCCCAGCATCTTGTCCTCATACCCCCCCCAGCATCTTGTCCTCATACCCCCCCCAGCATCTTGTCCTCATACCCCCCCCAGCATCATGTCCTCATACTCCCCCCAGCATCTTGTCCTCATACCCCCCAGCATCTTGTCCTCATACCCCCCAGCATCTTGTCCTCATACCCCCCAGCATCTTGTCCTCATACCCCCCAGCATCTTGTCCTCATACCCCCCAGCATCTTGTCCTCATACCCCCCAGCATCTTGTCCTCATACCCCCAGCATCTTGTCCTCATACCCCCTAGCATCTTGTCCTCATACCCCCCAACTCCTTGTCCTCATACCCCCCCCAGCTCCTTGTCCTCATACCCCCCCTCCCCAGCTCCTTGTCCTCATACCCCCCTCCCCAGCTCCTTGTCCTCATACCCCCCCAGCTCCTTGTCCTCATACCCCCCCAGCTCCTTGTCCTCATACCCCCCCCCCCCAGCTCCTTGTCCTCATACCCCCCCAGCTCCTTGTCCTCATACCCCCCAGCTCCTTGTCCTCATACCCCCCCCCAGCTCCTTGTCCTCATACCCCCCAGCTCCTTGTCCTCATACCCCCCAGCTCCTTGTCCTCATACCCCCCAGCTCCTTGTCCTCATACCCCCCAGCTCCTTGTCCTCATACCCCCCAGCTCCTTGTCCTCATACCCCCCAGCTCCTTGTCCTCATACCCCCCAGCTCCTTGTCCTCAGCTTCTTACTCTGACATCCTTTCTAAGTGCTTAGAGTATTCACACTTGCTTAGAGTATTCTCCAACAGGTATAAGGAGTCTTTAGGGGACAGGAGTAATCAAACACTGGTATCTACTTCAGAAACCTCTACACGTTTCCTTACTTAAGGCACCTTTGTATGCATTTAGCAAACAGTTTACACGCTTCAAACCTTCACAACCCGAGGTTATTAGTGTTATAAACAACCATGTAGCGCTTCACGAGCTCATAAACTGTTTAATAAATAGAGACTAAGCCGCAATGCTCAAAATAGGATGAGCAGTTAACTAGGTAACTGAACACTCACGTAGTTGACATACTGAGCCAAGGTTCATCAAGCATGTGTGCATTCATGAACATAATGCATAATAATGACCTTAATTAGCATCTTTCTAATGAGTAGCACGAAATATGCAGTTTTCGTACACTTACGAAACCTGAATATCACGAAATCCGAACATCACGAAATCCGAACATCACGAAATCCGAACATCACGAAATCCGAACATCACGAAATCCGAACATCACGAAATCCGAACATCACGAAATCCGAACATCACGAAATCCGAACATCACGAAATCCGAACATCACGAAATCCGAACATCACGAAATCCGAACATCACGAAATCCGAACATCACGAAATCCGAACATCACGAAATCCGAACATCACGAAATCCGAACATCACGAAATCCGAACATCACGAAATCCGAACATCACGAAATCCGAACATCACGAAATCCGAACATCACGAAATCCGAACATCACGAAATCCGAACATCACGAAATCCGAACATCACGAAATTCGAACATCACGAAATCCGAACATCACGAAATTTGAACATCGCGAAATCCGAACATCACGAAATCCGAACATCACGAAATCTGAATATCACGAAATCTGAATATCTTTCCTATACAAAGCGGCCATGATTAAGGAAAGATGTACAGGCTGTCGTTAAGTGGGTGCATAAATGCATGGTAACTCCTGGGCTTTCTTTGTTCTGACGCTCCCTTCAAGACGTGCCAAATGTTCCAAATTTTGGAGTTCAGTTCACAAAGATACTCGACTGCTCGCCTGGAGTTGAACCACTAAACTAGCAGGACAATCTCAGAACACTCATGGGTGCTCGCTAGACCTTCCCGCACCACCACAAAACACTCAAGGTGCTCAGAAGAACAACTGTGACCACCACAGAAGACTCACATGGTGCTCACAGTAATTAGAGTCGGATCCAGTACTGTGCATTTTTTTTCCGAATCGACAAGTGGACGGACCATTCCTCTCTCCCCACCCCCTCGGCTCCATTCCAAACACTTCTCCTTCACTCACTCACTCAATCACTCACCCCCCCTACTCCCTCTCCCAGACTTCCTACAACCTTGCTGAATAAAACATCTGTTCATTATTCATAGTATTTATCACATTTAATATACTGGCCTTTATTAAAAAAAAAATGTTATTTGAAACAACTATTTTATATGGAGTAGCAAATGGAAGGAATGGATAACACAAACTAAGAAAGAACAACTAGCCCACTAACCCAAAGAGCTCCTACACAAACCCTTTGCTGGCCCATACATCACACCCCACTAAAAACCCCAGATAAAACCCCATAAACCCAGAAACCCACAATTGAACCCCACAATCACATAAACCCACAGCTGAAAATCCATAATCACCCAAGCCTAAAGATACACAATTCCTCATCTTTCCCCCTAAAGCCACACACAAACCCACATCTGATTCCCACAATCACACAATCCCCCTCTTCCCCCCCCCCCCAGGATAACGAACCCATAAAAACACCCCATTCAGACCAATTCATAGCCGACTCCCTCATTCAAACGGACCCATAACCATTTGGCCAAAAATAGCTTGTTAGCCATGCTTCCCAGAATCACCGACCAGTTTGAGCTTAGCTACCATCGTTTCGTTGTAGTTTATTTTGATATCGTAGCCCTGTGTGCGTGCGCGCGAGCGTCTGTTAATGTATACGAACACGAACACAAACACAAACACAAACACAAACACAAACACACACACACACACACACACACACACACACACACACACACACATGTACACGAACAAACAACTTTCCCTCCCATCCTATTTTCAATATTCACTTGAGTCTCTTTCCACGTTGACCTGTTTACTTCAAGTAAACTTCGAGTATTACTTCAAGTTTGCTAATGTCACTTTGACTTGATTCTTATTAATATCTGATAATATTTTCCACTAATCTTTCGTTGGGTTTTTTTCTTTTCATCGAAGATTTTCCCTTTCACGTCTCCACGAGTCGTCGGCAGGAACGGATTACGGATAAAACAAGGATCGGTTGAATCGATCAAGCGATCGGTTGCATGGATGAATGCAACCAATCGTATGTATACGAATGGTTGATGCTTGTGATAAGCTCATCACCACAGCCAACACGCCACCTGATAATAATCTGAAAGATGATGAAATTATCATCGAGAATTCTCCAGCCCTTACAGAACGGGCCCTTCAACCCACGCCTTAAGTCTCGGTGGTTGAAGGGATGGGGAAGAGGTTGGTGGGGGATAGTGGGGGGGATGGGGAGAGTGAGATGGGAAAGAGGTAGATGGGGGTAAGGGGATGGGGGTAACGAGAAACAGCTACAGAGTAGTACTGTTTTCATAGTCAAATCAATTTAACAATGAAACTAACTCCATCACCCCCCTCCCAAACTAACCCCAGACCACCCCCCCTCACATTCCCCCTCCCCCCCCCCCCACGTACCTCAGGCCTCCACCCCCGGGGACATCAACCTACCCCCATCACTAGCCCCTGACCCCCCCCCCCCCCATGTATTCTTATAACCGAAGTAGCGGAGTTGTAACTAACCAGCAACCACGAGATTTTTCTGATCTGCGATCTGTCTTTAATTAGTACTTTTTTATGGCGCATTTCACGCCAAGAGGGGAGATTATGATAACACTGGGGTGGGGGGGGGGTCTGGGGCAGGGGTGGAGGAGGCCAAAACGAAAATATTTTGATAACAGATGGGGGGTCCTGGGTTGGTTGGGGGGGGGGGGGGGGGGTGCGGCCGTGATTCTGGTATTGGGGGGGGGGGGAGGGCAGAGTTACTCCTATCGTCGATCAGGACGTCCAATCATCCTCGTAATCGGTAGTTTTATGTACTCGTGCCAATACATAAAGGAGTACAAAATGCGACAGTGCCTCGTTTCGTGGCATTAGGCAGTGATGTTGTGGAGGCTGACTCCATACACAGTTTCAAGTGTAGATATGATAGAACCCAGTAGGCTCAGGAACCTGTACACCAGTTGACTGACAGTTGAGAGGCGGAACCAAAGAGCCGGAGCTCAACCCCCGCAAGCATACCTAGGTGAGTACAACATCTAGGTGAATGATTTTAATGTTTTCCTCAAGTATTATCCTCCCTTCTCAATATCCCATCTATATCCACCTCCCTTATAGCTTCCATTCCCTTTACCGAAATCACCCTAAGGTCCCCTTAAGTAGTTACCCCTATTCTAATACCACTTCATCTACCCCCTCCCCCCCCCCCCTCGTTCATGGCCCATCTCGCTTCCTCCTTGTTTATCCTCCACTGGTGCTTTTTTGGGGGTTCCAAATAGGTTATTTTCGAGTAATCTGGTTCCCTCTCCCCCCCTCTTCTTCTAATTTTCCCCCTCATCACATTTACCCTAATGTGTCCCACTCACCACATTTCCCTCACTGTCTCCCCTCGCCATATTTACCTCATTGTCTCCCCTCGCCACATTTCCCTCACTGTTTCCCCTCGCCATATTTACCTCGTCTCCCCTCGCCACATTTCCCTCACTGTCTCCCCTCGCCACATTTCCCTCACTGTCTCCCCTCGCCATATTTACCTCATTGTCTCCCCTCGCCACATTTCCCTCACTGTCTCCCCTCGCCATATTTACCTCATTGTCTCCCCTCGCCACATTTCCCTCACTGTCTCCCCTCGCCATGTACACTCTACCCAGCTCCCCTAAACACAATAACCCCTAACTATCCAATGATTATAACAACCCATTCATAATGTTCCCCTAAAGACACACACACACACACAACCCTTACTCTTCCTCCTCCCCCCCCCTCACGAAAACCACAGAACCAACCCCCCCACCTCCCCTCCCCCCCAACTCTCCCCTCACAGACACCCTCGTATAACCCCCCACGGCCACCAGATCCCCTCTTCCCCACATCAAAAGTGTCCCAGTGGGTGGTCACTTCCCCTTCTTCCCTCCCCTCGTCCCCTCAACGGGTTGACCTGGCGCCTGAGGTGGCTTCCCCTCGCCACAGTCACAACTCTCCCCTCTCTCTCCCGAGCAGCGTGGCGTGACCCTCGTTAGTGACCGCCATTGTCTCCATATTCAAATGGTCGAGGGTGTTCACTCTGGCGGTCTTCTCTCTCTCTCCCGCCAACTGACTTTTTTTCCCCCTATTTTTTTTTCCCCCTCCGTTGCTGTTGGTTTATTTCGCGCGGGATATTTTCCATGCGGTATTTTTTTCGCGTTTATCTAAAAAAAAAAAAAAAAATAGGCTGTTGGGTTTCTCGCGTTTTTCACGTTTTCTGTTATTGTTTTTTATTGTTTCTTATTATTAAAGATTTTTTTTCCAAAATTGGATGTTTTTCGAGTTGATTCTGCGCTAACGGTAACTTTTACCCCGTTGGCTGGCGTTGATATCGCTGGCTAGCTTTGGCACCGTTGTGTAGCTATGGAACCGTTGTGTATAGCTATGGCACCGTTGTGTATAGCTATGGCACCGTTGTGTATAGCTATGGCACCGTTGTATATAGCTATGGCACCGCTGTGTATAGCTATGGCACCGTTGTGTATAGCTATGGCACCGTTGTGTATAGCTATGGCACCGTTGTGTATAGCTATGGCACCGTTGTATATAGCTATGGCACCGTTGTATATAGCTATGGCACCGTTGTGTATAGCTATGGCACCGTTGTGTATAGCTATGGCACCGTTGTGTATAGCTATGGCACCGTTGTGTATAGCTATGGCACCGTTGTGTATAGTTATGGCACCGTTGTGTATAGTTATGGCACCGTTGTGTATAGCTATGGCACCGTTGTGTATAGCTATGGCACCGTTGTGTATAGCTATGGCACCGTTGTGTATAGCTATGGCACCGTTGTGTATAGCTATGGCACCGTTGTGTATAGCTATGGCACCGTTGTGTATAGCTATGGCACCGTTGTGAATAGCTATGGCACCGTTATGAATAGCTATGGCACCGTTGTGTATAGCTATGGCACCGTTGTGTATAGCTATGGCACCGTTGTGTATAGCTATGGCACCGTTGTGTATAGCTATGGCACCGTTGTGTATAGCTATGGCACCGTTGTGTATAGCTATGGCACCGTTGTGTATAGCTATGGCACCGTTGTGTATAGCTATGGCACCGTTGTGTATAGCTATGGCACCGTTGTATAGCTAATTTCTCACACGGCTGTCAGCTGCTATCCGCCCCGATGCTTTCTATTTAGCTATTTCTTTCAATTTCTTTCCATTTCTATTTCTTTCTAGTTAGAAATTTCTCACACACATTCTGCACCGATGGCTTATTTCTTCAGCGCCGATATCTTATTTCAGCACCATTGACTTTCTTAAGCACCTTTGGTTAACTTCGACATCTTAGAATTTCTTGAGCACCGTGGGCTATCTTTAGCGCCGTGGGCTATCTTCAGCGCCGTGGGCTATCTTTAGCGCCGGGGGCTATCTTTAGCGCCGGGGGCTATCTTTAGCGCCGGGGGCTATCTTTAGCGCCGGGGGCTATCTTTAGCGCCGGGGGCTATCTTTAGCGCCGGGGGCTATCTTTAGCGCCGGGGGCTATCTTTAGCGCCGGGGGCTATCTTTAGCGCCGGGGGCTATCTTTAGCGCCGGGGGCTATCTTTAGCGCCGGGGGCTATCTTTAGCGCCGGGGGCTATCTTTAGCGCCGGGGGCTATCTTTAGCGCCGGGGGCTATCTTTAGCGCCGGGGGCTATCTTTAGCGCCGGGGGCTATCTTTAGCGCCGGGGGCTATCTTTAGCAACTACATATACACTGAATAATTTTGAACATAAACAAACCAAGATTAGGTGCTATTGTGATAGATTAATATTATAAATATATAACTGGTAAATGTTTCTTTTTTATTTTTGAAAATTTTGCCATTTTCATCTTTAATTTTCTTTTTTTTTCATATTTATCTAATGGAACGGAAACTTCTACCAGTAGAAGACTTTAACAATTCCATTTTGTCAAAAAAGTTTAATTTACGAATAATTTTTTTTTTTGCATGGCCCGCCCTTTCAACACACGGCTGTCGAACACACGGCTGTCGAACACACGGCTGTCGAACACACGGCTGTGGAACACACGGCTGTGGAACACACGGCTGTCCAACACACGGCTGTCCAACACACGGCTGTCCAACACACGGCTGTCCAACACACGGCTGTCCAACACACGGCTGTCCAACACACGGCTGTCCAACACACGGCTGTCCAACACCCGGCTGTCCAACACACGGCTGTCCAACACCCGGCTGTTGAACACAGAATAAGTGAACACTCACAGCAATATTCACGTTTGTTGCATTATGATTTATTTTTATAGTTCTTAAATAATTTATTTGCCAGTAAGGGAATACATTCTTCAGCTGGTAGTGCTGTTTTTGCTGTTGTCGCTGTTGCTGTTATTGTTACTGCTGTTGTTTCAAAACGGAACAGTTACGTTTCTTAATGTAGGTAGCGTGTCATTGTCGTCGTGTCAGCGTGTACGAACGGGAGACAGTCAACTGTAAACTATGTGTACCCGAGCCGTCTAATCACCCAAAGCTGCCCAAAGCAAACCCAAAGTAACCCTGCCCCCCTCTTCCCCCCCCCCCCCCTGCACAAAAAAAAAACTGTCGTTGCTGCAGCGATCACGACCTCTGACCTGAAGCAACCTCCGCACACCTCCCAACCAAGGAAAGTCCAGCGAGTCACATCGTTACAAAGCCCATTTCACGGTCTATAAAGCTCTATAAAGTTCAATTTTAAGTGGCAGCTTGGGCCAGTGCGGCACATATATGGTCTGCGGCACCCAGGGTGACCAGAGCGTGTCTTCCTCCTCCTCCTCCTCCTCTGTCTTCTCTCTCTCACCATCCCTACCTCTCCTCTCCCGTCTTATCTACCCCCAAGTAAGCAGAGTTAAGTGTTCCAAGTAGATAATCTTGGTATAAAGAGTAGGCCCAAGGTGTCGTGTTGATCTGTGTTCAGACCTCGAAAATAATTTCACCAAACTACATCAGTGCTACTCTAAGTCAACCCACCAACCCAACCAACCCACCAGGACCCACTAAGCCCAACCAACCCACCAGGACCCACTAAGCCCAACCAACCCACCAGGACCCACTAAGCCCAACCAACCCACCAGGACCCACTAAGCCCAACCAACCCACCAGGACCCACTAAGCCCAACCAACCCACCAGGACACACTAAGCCCAACCAACCCACCAGGACCCACTAAGCCCAACCAACCCACCAGGACCCACTAAGCCCAACCAACCCACCAGGACCCACTAAGCCCAACCAACCCACCAGGACCCACTAAGCCCAAGCTAATATGTAACCAAAATAAGATAAACTGTTTTATATACGACATGCCGAAGGTGTGTGTGACGTCAAGTTTTGATTCCGTCAAGGTTTTTAGATTTAGATTTTGATTTTTTATTCAGGTAAAGGTACTTACATTGAGTCACATATATAATGTTGGATTTAAAGATAGAGATAGTACATATAATACCTAAAGCCACTAGTACGCATTGCGTTTTGGGCAAAACACATTTTAGTTAGAGGCTGGTGGTGGCGGTGTTAGCTGCTTGTACCATTCACTCTCACTCACTCATCCCACTCACTCACACTCACTCATAATTTCCCCCCATCCTTCCTCACACCAGAAGAAAGGTACAGGTAAATATTTAGCTGCAACTGGAATGACAGGAGTCCTAAGTTGACCAGACCACACACTAGAAGATGAAGGGACGACGACGTTTCGGTCCGTCCTGGACCATTCTCACAATCGACTTGAGAATAGTCCAGGACGGACCGAAACGTCGTCGTCCCTTCACTTTCTCGTGTGTGGTCTGGTCAACTTTAGCCACGTTAATGTGACTCATCGCCTGCATAAGGAGTCCTAAGTCTTATTAACAGCAATACTGGCTCCTCAATCCCCCCCCCCCTCCTCAACCCCCCTCTACTCACACAGATACCAATAGGCAACATTTCCATCACCTGATGTCTCTGTTCACCTAGTAGTAAATAGATACTTTGGGAGTTTGCTGTTGCTGGGTACATCCTGGGGTTACCTGCGCGTGCGTGCGCGTGTTTAGTCAATAAAAAAACAAGATGAGTTAAACCGGAAGTGATTATGTGAGACGAGAGAGTCTGACAAGCCAAACTTAAGTGTCCTCCGGACCCTTAAGAGTACGCAAGCCTCCTGTGACGGAAACCTGGCCTTCCAATATGGCTGCCTTCACCATGCATCTGCATGCTCTGCTGGTAGTATGGGAGGGCGACAGCTCCAAGGTAATGAAACACCAGAAACTACACTATGAATACTAGTACACAACAGCTACTTCACCCCTCACATACTACCAGCAGAGTCCTCGCCAGCACCTAGCCAGCAGAGTCCTCGCCGGCACCTAGCCAGCAGAGTCCTCGCCAGCACCTAGCCAGCAGAGTCCTCGCCAGCACCTAGCCAGCAGAGTCCTCGCCGGCACCTAGCCAGCAGAGTCCTCGCCAGCACCTAGCCAGCAGAGTCCTCGCCGGCACCTAGCCAGCAGAGTCCTCGCCGGCACCTAACCAGCAGAGTCCTCGCCGGCACCTAGCCAGCAGAGTCCTCGCCGGCACCTAGCCAGCAGAGTCCTCGCCGGCACCTAGCCAGCAGAGTCCTCGCCGGCACCTAACCAGCAGAGTCCTCGCCAGCACCTAGCCAGCAGAGTCCTCGCCGGCACCTAGCCAGCAGAGCATGCAGATGCCGCATGTTGTATTTCTATGCGTGCCCCCCAAGACAGAAGGAATGGGCAGGGGAACTCTTCTTCACAACAACAACAACAACAAGGCCCCGCCCCCCCCCCCCCTCTCTCTCCTCCGAAACATTTGCATAAGAATTCAGCATCCTGTTTTAGCTATCACACACGTGAAGGTCTCTCTCTATCTCTTCCCTCTTTGGCTCCTCCCGCCACGCATCACGAAGCAATAATAAAGGGAGGCAGGGAAAGTAACTGAACCACAATTGTCTTTAAAAAAAAAAAAAAATTGAAGAATACAGAATTTACAATTTTCAGGGAAATGATTTTCAAATTATACGAATTTAAATGTTACTTAATTTCACTCACTAGAACATATTATATTATATATATATATATATATATATATATATATATATATATATATATATATATATATATATATATATATATATATATTTACATTTACATGTGTGTGTGTGTGTGTGTGTGTGTGTGTGTACTCACCTAGTTGTACTCACCTAGTTGTGTTTGCGGGGGTTGAGCTCTGGCTCTTTGGTCCCGCCTCTCAACCGTCAATCAACAGGTGTACAGATTCATGAGCCTATCGGGCTCTGTCATATCTACACTTGAAACTGTGTATGGAGTCAGCCTCCACCACATCACTTCCTAATGCATTCCATTTGTCAACCACTCTGACACTAAAAAAGTTCTTCCTAATATCTCTGTGGCTCATTTGGGCACTCAGTTTCCACCTGTGTCCCCTTGTGCGTGTTCCCCTTGTGTTAAATAGACTGTCTTTATCACAAGGGGAACACGCACAAGGGGTGTGCGTGTGTGTGTGTGTGTGTGTGTGTGTGTGTGTGTGTGTGTGTGTGTGTGTGTGTGTGTGTGTGTGTGTGTGTGTGTGTGTGTGTGTGTGCGCGCGCGCGCTATTGAATATGACAAAAATTATGAGATCAATCAATCTAGCACGAATCTTCTCAATATTTCTAATGCTCTTCACTTGCGAAGTTGAAAAATTAACTCTCCAAAGTTCATTTTAGTTTTAATATGGCCTGACATAAGGAGATGTATTTCGTTGTGCCTTACTTCAGTTGATCTTACTATGGCTGGGACGGTATGCTGAATGTTCTGTCTTGGTCTTGAAGACGGTAGAATGTCACAGTGGTCACTGGCTGTTGGTAGTTGAAGTTCTCTCTCGTGTTCATCGTTTATTCCTTTATTGTTACTGCATTTGTCGTTATTTCAGTGTTGTTTATAAAATATATTTTGTTTATTAGAGTTAACAACATCTTGAGGTTATCTTGAGATGATTTCGGGGCTTTAGTGTCCCCGCGGCCCAGTCCTCGACCAGGCCTCCACCCCCAGGAAGCAGCCCGTGACAGCTGACTAACACCCAGGTTCCTATTTTACTGCTAGGTAACAGGGGCATAGGGTGAAAGAAACTCTGCCCATTGTTTCTCGCCGGCGCCTGGGATCGAACCCAGGACCACAGGATCACAAGTCCAGTGTGCTGTCCGCTCGGCCGACCGGCTCCCTTAACTTAACATACTATGAGATCAAGAAGACCGCCTTAATATGGTCATGAACTCTCCCGATATCAAACGAAACGTCTTGAGAGGAATGTCGTCTATACCTTCATATGCCCATTTGGAGGAACTATCAGCCCCAACGATCTCAGTATATAGGCAAGACGACAGCATCTCTTTCAAGACTTCTGGCAGTGCACACACAGCAAAGCTTCTTCAAAGAACATATAATCTCTAGACACAACTAGATCATCACCGGAGATTGGAACATTATCTAACACAGTCCACAGTTACAAACCATTAAGGTTTCAACTTAGATTCAACAGAGCAGAAGTTGTTAAACACACATGGTAAAATCTTACTGAAGCGACCATACGAGTCATAAATACTCATACTCCGCCCAAGTAAAACAGAAACAAACAACACTTAGTGGGCCAGCCAGAGGCTTAGGGCCCGCGCAGGAATATCCCTGAAAAAAAAAAAAAAAAAAAAAAAAAAAAAAAAAAAAAAAAAAAAACGGAGATATCCTGACAAGTAACATCGTAGAAGCTACACACACACACACAAAAAAAAACTAACACGCAGTTATAATCTACAACTTTCATGAAATTTCTCTTGTCTGCAGAGCTGTGTGTTCGAACCCTTTGCGACAGTGACTTTCTTGCAGCCTACAATGATGACACCTCTGAAGAAATAAAAATTATTTTCGTTCAGCACTTGTAAAGTTTGAAGACCTGTTTTAAGGATTATTTTCCTCTTTTTAATGCGAGTAACAACTGGATTTGGGATTTATTTTATGTAGATGTAAAACATGTAAAAAGATTTATCTACAAATAAAGAAAATAGTCTTGTAAACTTTCGTTCTGACAGCTCACTGAGGTCAAGTTGCATTCAATACAACTTATCCGAATTTTGGTTGCGAGTGAAAAATCAGTATCCAGATTCTGGCCCTCCAAAGCTCTGCGAGATATTTACAACCATCTCCTATAACATATTTATGCGAACAGACTTTCTCCCATATGTTTTATATCAAATAAAAATTCAGAAACAGGATGAATGTGGAACCTGATCCATGCTTCTATCTGGCGCTGAACCACAAATTCGACACAAAATGTCAACCAAGCAGCCTCAACCATCTCATTAAAATAAATACGGTTTTAACATTGATACTTATATAACTGAGTACTCGCTTAAGGGCGTCTTTCAACCGCGTAAACGAGCCTTTCAAAACCCGGGCTCCGTGGGGGAAAATAATTTAAATACAAGGGTTCCTTGAAGTGGCTTGGTGCTTTTCCCTGATAGTTCCCTACCTCCTTGGTGGTGACAAGGTGGTCAACCACTGCCCTGGGCCACCTGCCTCAGGGGGGCAACCACTGCCCTGGGCCACCTGCCTCAGGGGGGCAACCACAGCCCTGGGCCACCTGCCTCAGGGGGCAACCACTGCCCTGGGCCACCTGCCTCAGGGGTCAACCACTGCCCTGGGCCACCTGCCTCAGGGGGGCAACCACTGCCCTGGGCCACCTGCCTCAGGGGGGCAACCACAGCCCTGGGCCACCTGCCTCAGGGGGCAACCACTGCCCTGGGCCACCTGCCTCAGGGGTCAACCACTGCCCTGGGCCACCTGCCTCAGGGGTCAACCACTGCCCTGGGCCACCTGCCTCAGGGGGCAACCACTGCCCTGGGCCACCTGCCTCAGGGGTCAACCACTGCCCTGGGCCACCTGCCTCAGGGGTCAACCACTGCCCTGGGCCACCTGCCTCAGGGGTCAACCACTGCCCTGGGCCACCTGCCTCAGGGGTCAACCACTGCCCTGGGCCACCTGCCTCAGGGGTCAACCACTGCCCTGGGCCACCTGCCTCAATTAGTACATTGAGTGGAAAAGTAGCGGCTCACAGGTATCCCCGTTTTCTATGCATCGAAAGATAAGGTTACGTGAGTTGGGTTAAGCCACCCACCTAACCCAACCTGGGTTGGGTTAGGTGGGTGGCTTTATATTTTGTACGTTGTGGGAAGTCAAGAACACGGCCTCAATTTCCAGGTATGTATTTCATCGCTAGGTCAACAGAGGCATCAGATGAAAGGAATTGTGCTCAATCGTTTCTGCCCTGTTCAGGGATTGAAGCCCGGTCCCTCGGTTGTCAGCCGAGGACGCAGACCTCTTTAATGCTACACGACCCATCAATGCTACAGGACCCCATCAATGCTACAGGACCCCATCAATGATACAGGACCCCATCAATGCAACAGGACCCATCAATATTACACGACCCACCAACGCTACACGACCCATCAACGCTACACGACCCACCAACGCTACACGACCCACCAACGCTACACGACCCATCAACGCTACACGACCCACCAACGCTACACGACCCACCAACGCTACACGACCCACCAACGCTACACGACCCATCAATGCTACAGTATCCACAGTGTCTCAGTATGACTTCTTTTTCATCTTTTCCCCCTCAAGACTTTATAACCTAACCTAACCGTATATCCCTTCACAGACCTCAAGAAGACTGCTGCCTCAGCCCTGTGTCGCAAGAAGCTGGTGGCCACGACGGCGGAGTTCACCAAGGTGAGCATCTTCCCAGAGCTGTTTACAACAGTGTAGGACAGAAGCTGTCGACTCAGCTCACAGTTGGGTATAACTGTCATCTGGTTTTCATCTCCACCATATTCCCCACTTGCTGTCAACACTACATTTTCGAAACACTACATTTCGGGATCACAACATTTCCGATGAATTCAACTTCACGCAAATGTGCCAGCTGATAATATAGCGAGCGAGCGAGCGAGCGAGAGCGAGAGAGAGAGAGAGAGAGAGAGAGAGAGAGAGAGAGAGAGAGAGAGAGAGAGAGAGAGATAGAAGGAAGGAATTATCAAGGGAAAGCGCTAAGCCATTACGACTATATAGCACTGGGAAGGGGTCAGGATAAGGATTTGGGATGGGACGGAGGGAAAGGAATAGTCCCCAACCACTTGGACGGTCGGGGATTGAACGCTGACCCGCATGAAGCGAGACCGTCGCTCTATGTCTCCAAGCATGTATTTAGCTATGTCAGTAAGGATAGGATGTATGTTTCCTGATATTGGAGGATTGCTGTCAGTTGACAGCTGAGACATTTATGAAATGTGAACATGTTTATTATGATGTTGGACTATTATTTGTCAAATTTTATTAGTTAGGTTAGCTTTTGTTTGTGGCATGAGTTGAATTGTGGGTTTGGATACTAAACCTCGTGATTTTTAACAAATTAACAAGGTTTACTAAGTGCTTGTGTGGGGGGGTTGTAACAAACAAGGCTGTTGTAAGAATTATTCCAGAAGGTTCCAGAAGTTTCGGGTAGAGACCTGACCTCTCAACGCACATTCCCCTGAGGATTAGCAGGTCTGAGTCACAAATGGCGGGCATCTTTGTTCATAGTTTTGTATAATGAATCATCCTATAGTATTCAGTAATTTAGAGAAATTAGCCTTTATTCATTTTGTATTAAAATTGTATTGTATAATAGTACTGGGTACAATATCAAGAGTATTCTAATTATTGAGTTTAAGTCACCATCAGTGACGTCACGAATCAGACGTAAGTTGTAAGGCGGAGTGACCGGCGGTCATAGGTCATCAGGGTTGACATGTCTACTATTTCTCAAAGTTCAATTAACCATTTTGGGTATCGGGAACAGCTCTGCCGTTAAATACTTGTGTAATTTAATTTCAGTAAAATAATTCAACCAGTCTGGATCAATTAAGTACAACAGAGGTTAATTGTTATAACTTAACCTTGCTAAGTAACTGGGTAAGCGATGCGGAACAATACAATGCTCTAGTCTGGGCTAGACCAGACGAGGATAGATTAGTGTGGACTCCGGATCTACTGGGAGAGGTCACCCCATCTTACCTCTCCCAAGACCAGCCCCAACATCTAGCTGGTTGCCCAAGGTATAGTTGCTATTGTTAATTATAGGGATAGTCTTCTCATTTGCCATCCAGGTCAAGTAGGGAGTGTTAAAGTGACAGGGAGTGAACATATTTAGATTTTGTTTTAGTTTTTCTTTTAATAAATTAATTAGTTAATAATTTGCATTTTTATTGTTTCCATGTGTTTACTTGTCCTGGTCACGTGGTCCACACGAGGTAAAGTTGGATTGGGCGCCGATTCTAACATCGAATCGGAATTCTTCATTACCGTGTAATTTATTCCACACTCAAGGTCATCGGTTATAGTGGGGATCAAGCCCCAAGGTTGATTAATTAGCATGATCGATCCAGACCTCGATCATTGCTCGTGTTACTGGTCTGGTGGTGGCGGCGGAGGCGACTCTAGGGTTTTGCTCGAAGCCTAGGTCACGTCATACTGGTTGTAGAATCCTAAGTCGGTCAATCGTCTTAGGACCACGTGGCGTGGAGTTGGCTTTGGTAAAAGTTTTGGAGTCCCTTGTAGAGAATAAAAAGTAAGAATACGGGTAGAGGGGAAAGAAGAAGGAAAGAGAAGTAAGAGAAACCCCTACCCCGTGTTACACTTCTACACCAGTAGAGATATTATCAAGGTTCTCCACAGACGATGCACACCATAAGAGACCTCCGAAGTGACTTTACACAAAGGAGTTTACAGCTCTTGAGACTATTATCTAAAGAGTTAGCGCTGGTATTGAGCGCAGATGCTTAAGGCAGCCTTCAATTATCTTGTAACCGATTATAGCTTTTCATTGCCTTGTTTCTCATGACATTCATCTTTTTTTTCTGAATATGCTGTTTACACTAAGTATATTAATCATATTTTTTCAGTTTAAACAATAACATTAAAATAACAAACACACACACACACACACAAAAAGTAGTTAGTAAACAGGTGACTGACAGTTGAGAGGCGGGCCGAAAGAGCAAAGCTTAACCCCCGCAAACACAACTAGGTGAATACACACAAGAGTATGTTACACGATCTGTGTAACACAGAACGAGAGGCGAATGGTGCAAGCTAAAGACACAGAAGAGCCATACAAATTTAAGGAAACCTTTAGTTAGCCTCAGGGTAGGAAGCCAACGTGTCGAGGGAGCAGGAGGTAGCCGAGGCTAACACCATGCAATGATTTAAATGAAGACTTCACTGAAATATCTCTTGGGTCGAGCAACAATGAATTAGAATGACCGAGAGATGAAGAGGCGGAGCCCAATATTGAATCCTCAGTCTTCGAGGAACAATTAGGCTGACGTTCAAGAGCTGAAGCTCGATCTTCAAGGTACGGTAATTACACACACAGGTATATGAATAGTCAGAAGCCGAGGCCCAGGCTCTAAAGCTCGACTCCAATAAACAGAACCAAGAAAACCGCATTATTTTAGTCTCCTTTATTATTATTATTAACATCTTTATTGACAAAATTAATTACAATTTTGCCTAATCTGAGGATTTTGATATATAAGAGGAACCGGATAGCTCCTACAAGACGTGCTAGAGGAGCATGGTGTTCTAATTCTCAAAACAATAAAGTAGTTGGTTGGGTTCCGGAGTCAGAGGGCAGAGAAGGGGGCGTGGGCATGAGTGGGTATTAAGGGGGTGACTCATGGCCCCCCGAGGCCATAGTCCGGGGCATGTGTGTCTGAGTCACAAACAGGTTTGCCCTCCACTAACTACAAACACACCACTGCCCCCCCCCCCCCTTAAGTACTTTAACTGGCAGGAATATTTCCCAACCATTATACAGCATGATGCTCAAATTTCATCAAGTCGCAAATACTTCGCCCATGAGGTCACCTTCTTGCATTATTCAAGGCCGCGAGTCTCGCATCATTCACGCAACAAGTGAAAATACAGCCTCCTCTTCTCGCAAATAAAACAAAATCCTTCTTCCATATGAGGATGTATTTATCAGTAGTAAGGTAATATAGTCAAGATTGAGGGTTTCATCTTAGTAATTACATTGTGGACACACATGAGTGAGAAGCACACAACTTCAGACACACGCAAGGCCAGTACAGACGTTGGCCACTACTGGGACGCCAGACCTGACTCTTGTATGAGAATCAGAATAGAATTAACATAGTTCCTCAGAGTGTAACAAATTTCACTGTTATGGTAGTTCAGAGTAGCCCTTCTTTTGACGTAGGACTGTAAAGCCCTAGCTTAGAGGTAAGTCTAAACAGCGGTAGCTTTAGAGGTAAGTCTAAACAGCGGTAGCTTTAGAGGTAAGTCTAAACAGCGGTAGCTTTAGAGGAAAGTCTAAACAGCCCCAGCTTAGAGGAAAGTCTAAACAGCTCCCAGCTTAGTGGTAACCCTAAGCACCCCTACTTTAGAGTAGGACTTGAAAAAAAATAGCACTAACTTAGAACAGTTGACATATGAATCTAAACAGAAAAGAACAATGAAGATATAATAATAATAATAATAATAATAATAATAATAATAATAATAATAAGAAGAAGAAGAAGAAGAAGATCGATTGGAGCCATGATGAGGATTTGAACCTGCACTCTTGGTGTAGGTTCGAATCCTGTTTGTGCATTTGAAGTGATCGTTGGGGGGATGGGGGGCCACCTAAACCACCATTGTGCCAGCTGGTAATGTGTGAAACCTTCACTTGGTATCCGCCTTAAGAACCCTTCGTTGGAGACAGTTGAATCCCAGGTTGCAGTACTAACAACACGTCGTGGTCCAGTGGTGCATGGCGGGTGCACGGGAGTACTGCAAGTTCGAATTCTAGTTTCAAGTGATTGAAACTAGAATTGATACAAGTTTCAAGTGATTGAAACTCATTGATACATCACCTTAATTACTGTGATTTCTTTGTAAATAACAGTAACTTCAACATTCTTCATGGCAATCATTCAACAATTAACCGATCGAAACTTAATTTCATAAAGTATTCACCTGGTTGTGCTTGCAAGGGTTGAGCTCTGCTGTGTTCGGCCCGCCGCTCAACTGTCAATCAACCGTTACTAACTACTACTAAATTGGCGTTACTTGGGAAACACACAGAAATAACAGGAGACATATATTCAATACACTTATAACATAGGCTTAAACATTAAGTAGGTTGTCTTAAGCTTATTTATTTTTGTTGTGTTGATTTTGGCAAAAATCACAACTAATTTGGCATTCACAAAACGGTAAGAACGGGCTGGAGGAAGCTTCTATAACGCCACCAGCAACACCACGTGTTTATCCTTGTAACGACCATGGAAAACTAGCACACTTGTACATGAGATAGCAAAAGGTGACATGTACACCAGAACACAAGCAGAACACACACACACACACACACACACACACACACACACACACACACACACACACACACACACACACACACACACACACGAGTAAGTCAGGCCGTTTTCCTCCTCCCCAGAACAAGCACAAACACACATATCCACCCACATAGAGACATGTACCAAAGCAAAAATACAGAAAGAGTGGACGAAATACAGTACAAATCCATATGCATTTGGCTTCAATACAATAAAAATACTACCCAGAGCGCCGACTGTATTCCCCCTCCCCCCCCCCCCCCCCACACACACACACACACACACACACACGGTCGCAGCAAGACCCTACCGAATGACCAAACACAATAATGACCTTACATGAGCAGTATGGGGGGCAGTTTTTCGAACCTGTGGACCCCTGGAGGATAGCATTATATGTCACATGGTAATTCCAATCCCCAAACCTACCCCCCCCCACCCCCTCCCCCGCCCCCTCTCCCCCAACACACACAATGCAGTGACTGTTGTATTTGAGTGATGTATAAAACAACGAAAACAGGAAAAAAATAAACCCACTCCGTCATTACACACTGTGGAGGTATTATGTTTCATTTGCATTTTAGTACTAATAGTAGAGCAGGCGGGGATCGACACGCAGCCCCTCTGTTTATATCACACATAACCACGCCGGCTCTATATTGTCATATAGAGGCCGGCTCTATATTGCCACATAGAGGCCGGCTCTATATTGCCACATAGAGGCCGGCTCTATATTGCCACATAGAGGCCGGCTCTATATTGCCACATAGAGGCCGGCTCTATATTGCCACATAGAGGCCGGCTCTATATTGCCACATAGAGGCCGGCTCTATATTGCCACATAGAGGCCGGCTCTATATTGCCACATAGAGGCCGGCTCTATATTGCCACATAGAGGCCGGCTCTATATTGCCACATAGAGGCCGGCTCTATATTGCCACATAGAGGCCGGCTCTATATTGCCACATAGAGGCCGGCTCTATATTGCCACATAGAGGCCGGCTCTATATTGCCACATAGAGGCCGGCTCTATATTGCCACATAGAGGCCGGCTCTATATTGCCACATAGAGGCCGGCTCTATATTGCCACATAGAGGCCGGCTCTATATTGCCACATAGAGGCCGGCTCTATATTGCCACATAGAGGCCGGCTCTATATTGCCACATAGAGGCCGGCTCTATATTGCCACAGAGGCCGGCTCTATATTGCCACATAGAGGCCGGCTCTATATTGCCACATAGAGGCCGGCTCTATATTGCCACATAGAGGCCGGCTCTATATTGCCACAGAGGCCGGCTCTATATTGCCACAGAGGCCGGCTCTATATTGCCACAGAGGCCGGCTCTATATTGCCACAGAGGCCGGCTCTATATTGCCACAGAGGCCGGCTCTATATTGCCACATAGAGGACCCCCCCCCTTCCCCTTTCCATGTGAATTACAATATTGGGAGTCAAAAATTGTTTAGAACTTCCTGAAAATACTCAGTTAAATATCCATGAGCGTTTGGGACAGTTATAGTTATAGTTAGGATTGAATTACATCCTCACGTATGTTACCTAGCAGTAAATAGGTACCTGGGAGTTAGACAGCTGTCACGGGCTGCTTCCTGGGAGTGTGTGAAAAAACAATAGCTGATTGACAATTGAGAGGCGGGCCGAGAGAGCCAGAGCTCAACCCCCGCAAGCACAACTAGATGAACACACACACACACACACACACACACACACACACACACACGGCTGCGTGGACAGCGCTTGACGGGGTCGTAGTCCGGGTTCGATTCCCGGTGGAGGCGGAATCAAACGGGCACAATTTCTTTCACCATGAATCCCCCCCTGTTCATCTAGCAGTAAATAGGTACCTGGGAGTTAAGCAGTTGCTACGGACTGCTTCCAGGGGGGGGGGGTGTGTTTGCGCGTGTGTTAGAGAGAAACATATGTAGTACACATAATAAGAGGAAAAATAGATACGTTAGAAAGGCGGTGTCCAAGAGCTAATAGCTCGATTCTGCCGACACAATCAGGAAATACAAATAGTAAATGCACACACTCACACCTCACACAGGTCAACCCCGGCAGCTGTAGCCACCAGTGTTGCCACAACCCCGGCAGCTATAACCACCAGTGTTGCCACAACCACGGCAGCTATAACCACCAGTGGTGCCACAACCCCGGCAGCTATAACCACCAGTGTTGCCACAATCCCGGCAGCTATAACCACCAGTGTTGCCACAACCACGGCAGCTATAACCACCAGTGTTGCCACAACCACGGCAGCTATAACCACCAGTGGTGCCACAACCACGGCAGCTATAACCACCAGTGTTGTCACAACCACGGCAGCTATAGCCACCAGTGTTGCCACAACCACGGCAGCTATAACACCAGTGGTGCCACAACCACGGCAGCTATAACCACCAGTGTTGTCACAACCCCGGCAGCTATAGCCACCAGTGTTTCCACAAAATTGTTGGTTGCTTGGGTTGTCCTCGCGCCACCAGGTCTGACTCCACCACAACAGATCCATTATTGACTTCTACAACTCGTTCTACCACTGGTTGTAGCCACCACTGGCTGTAGCCACCACTGTTGCTACTACCACTAGACAAACCAAGCCACGATCGCTACAGTTGTCCCCATCGTTTCCGCTACCACTGTAGCCTACAACACGAGCCAACCACCATACTAATCACCCCAAAACACAGCTTAACCACCATATACTAATTAACCCCCGTTTCCATAATAAGTATCTCCTTATTATAAGTATTTCCATATCACACCCACGTCATTAAATTGGAGACGGAACGACTAGGTACTTAACAAGGAAGGAGGAGACTGTTTACAAACTGTTTACAACAACTGTTTACAAAATACGACAGGACTAGACGGCTGGGATGGGCTCATGGGGGGGGGGGGGGACGTAACGAGACAAAGGGCTGTGGAACCTAAGAGGATATCATAAAGGATCCGAAATGCTGCAGAAATCCTCCGGAAATCATTAGCAAATGATATCAC
>NC_091170.1:38846821-38849321 GCF_040958095.1 Procambarus clarkii | reverse complement strand
TAACCTCACAATTGTATTCCGTCACAGGTGTTGGCTCTCGAGGAAGAGCAGACTACTCTGAACCGACTCGGACAAGCGATCCAGTTAAGAACACGTAAGTTTAATTCCCACTTAGGTCAAAGAATGTCTAAAGAATCACATATCGGTCTCCCTGCTATTGAGAATGTCCAAAATTTCTCTCCCTGGGTGACCTCTGTTTGCAATATTGCCGATGCAATTTGGTTGACTTCTCACAGTGGTCATGAACAGGTTAAAATAGTTTTAGAGCAACAACACGGAATTCTATGAATTCCGCCTCATTATTCATCGTATCTAACTCAACCTGGTAGGCAGGGAATTTAGTCTCGGTACCATTAAATTGACATGATGCCGTGCTAGCACTAATATGGCTCCCTTAATGAGGATGACAGATTTGATATGAGGGAGACGGGATCATATATACAACCACGTGTAAATGAAAGCAACTAATCTACTACGTTTAATCCTACATATATGGTTTGGGGAATTCTCTACTCTGTCAAGCGTCTTACATGAAACTTTCAACCAGGATGGCCTGTACTCGCCACGTGAGGCATCCTCGATGATGATGATGAAGATTAAGCCACCCAAAAGGTGGCACGGGCATGAATAGCCCGTAAGTGGTGGCCCTTTGAAGCCATTACCAGTATCACTAGATGATACTGGAGATCTGTGGAGGTGCGACTGCACCCTGCGTGACGGGAGATGTCTCCCGTTGAGGTACCCTCATCTTGACACTACAATTATATGACACACCACTACACAGCTACCTATCACTGGGTGTCCTAATCATAACACCTATGTTCTCCAGGCGACACCCAATCCCCAGAGCAACCTGTGTCTCCCATACCTAAAGTTTAGGGGTTGACAAATGTTAATCATCTTATTTGACAAGCTGTTCACTTGAAGCAGTTAATCAAGTCCCAGCTTTGTCTGGGTACAAGTGATAGGATTAACAACCCAGCGGGTTTTCTTGCTATTGGGGAGTGTTGTACATGCTGCTATGACACTTATAGGATGAGTGACGCTGCCAAATAAACTCGCCTCTCGAGGTAAAATACCCCCCCCCCCTTCCCCCCCAAAAAAAATCACCCCCTAGAGCAACCAAGTTGACTTCCCCAAATTAATTTACAAAAAAATTGACAGCAAATTGGCAACAAATGAAGGCTCACAGGAACTGAGTAAGGCGAGCCATTATTGGTCAAAGTTCCTTTTAAGTGCGAGCATTATTTGACTTTATTACTCTCACACTTGCCGGAGATGTAGGTCAAGGTGTACCTCGCTTAAGTCGCTCCCTTTAACCCAAAGTAAATATTTAATATAAAGTATAAAATAAATTTTAAATCCCGAATCCATCTGGTCTCATGTCTAGAGCAACTATTTTTTTTCACGTAAATTCGTTTCTTGGATTCTTACTTGTTCATTTACAGCCTAATGCAAAAATCGATCGTACAAAGGGGGTAAAATACAGTTATATTTTTTTCCTCCATAAGATAACCTCCATAGTTTTATTACCTTACCAAGAGCAAGAAGCACGACCCCCCTCCTCACCCCAGTAACAGTTGAGGGCAATAACAGCGACACACACTCCAAGACTCACCCTCTTAACAAACAATGCCAGAGGTAATTAACAAGGCACTCGTATCCTTCCGCAGAGAGGGCTATAGAGCCATAAATTCCCAATAAACATAAAAGAGCGGCCTCCACAACAGCCTATTGCTCCAACGTCGCCAACAAATTCTCGTTTTCTACAGCAGGGAGAGAAGAGGGGGGGGGTGTTATGGGGGACAACCCTCTGGGGGGTGGAGAAGGGGGTTATGGGGCCACCCCCCCCTAACAACCTACCATCTTGCTGCCCCCCGGAATCATGTATGCTATATTATTTATTCTTGGGCCACACACCTCGCTACCAAATGGCGCTAGTTTACATAGCACCCCCTCTCCTAGCGCCTCTTATATTGCCCACACCGCGCCAATTCCCACGTTTCTACCCACTTTAACACTGTCATTTGAGCGAAATGTTGACATAGGAGGCTAATATTTTAGACATGGTCTAGCGCGGTTGACGATTGGCGGCCGCGTTCACTTTAGCGAAGTTGTAGGATGTATTGTGTGACTACTGTCTCTCTCTCTCTCGTGTGCACAATACACGCGGCTATAAACTCATTTGAATCACAATACGAACCCGGCATCTATAAGGCGCCCGCCTACGAGAGCCTTATAACCCAAGCTTCCACAACAAACTCCAACCTCACCGTAATGAGGTAATGGCCCAGGACCCTCCCACCAGCTAAGGCGAGGCGCAGAGCAACTGCAGACCGCCAGAGTTGGATATTAACGAGGTCGCGGGGATAAGTATGGTGATCATACAGTGTGGTGCTTCAAACCATAAAAATGATATAGGAACTGTGACGAGAAATAGGTCGTTTTGTTGGGAATGATACTACCTCTGACTCGTGCGTGCGTGCGCGTATTCACCTAT
>NC_091170.1:38826821-38844321 GCF_040958095.1 Procambarus clarkii | reverse complement strand
GTTTAGTGGGGTGGTGGGTAGGGGTAATAGGGGTGAAGGGAAGGGAGGGTTAAGAGGAGAAAAGTAGAGAAAGGTAACTATTTAGCACGTGATTAAAATGTGTTTTACCAAGATGTTATGAGAAGACAGATGAAAGTCAAGAGGCCGGGTGAGACACAGAGCCGTACGGAAGCAACACTTCTTCAAAGTATGTGTTGGGGGGCAGGTGGACTGGTCCAGACTCATTTACAAGGGAAGATAATGTAAACTTGAGTCTCGGTCCAGGAGCCGGAGCTCGATATCTCCAAACACATCTAGGCCATAATACACACCAACCTCCTCCCCCCCCCCCATCCGCTTTTCGCCCATTCCGGAGCTCTACGTTTAATAGTGACTCCACTCACCACCCTATTTCCCAGCATAGACATCCAGGCACCTGCTGTCAACCATGATATCAACCGAGACACCAATAGCCTGTTCCCAGGCCTTCACCCACTACTCACCACGCCCGCCCACCCATTACCCTCTACACCCAACCACACACCACCCATTACCCTCTACACCCAGCCACACACCACCCATTACCCACCACAAACCAATTACCCAAACCGTTCATTACCCACTACTCCAACCCACCCACCAGTCCCAGCGCCCGTAACCTACCACACCCACCCACCCACCCACCGCCCACTCGGGCCAACAAACAATGGGCAAGCACCTGCAGGGAGCACGACCCACCGCCAGCACCAGGGGGGCGAGACGTGGAGACAGCCATAAACATGACCCCGGAGGAGTGGCGCCTGCACACCGCGGAGCCTCAACACCAGGAACAGCGGCTAGAAAGACAAGGAGGAGCAGAGGGTGAGTATAGGAGAGGTGGAGAGGGGGAGAGGTGGAGAGATGGAGAGGTGGAGAGGGAGGGGGGTGGAATACGGGGTGTTCACTTGAGGCAAAGTGTAATTCATACCAGTTCCTACATCTATCATCATTCTAGCATCATTCTATTATGCAGGAAGAACCGCACGTCTATGGGTCATCCAATAAGGTTAGCAGACTTCTAGATGTTACCACTGCTAGGTTTAGGCTCGGCTACAAATGCCTCTGGGGGTTTGTACCACCTGCTGATGTAGAATTGACTTAATGTAAAGTCTGTCAGCAGCACTATACTTTGCGTCATTATATAATGGAATGTGAAAACATCGCGGAATTCAGAGATAACACCATCATTGGTGTCTAAGAAATGTGTAAGTACTTCATTCATAATGATGTACTGCCCGGGAATCTTAGCCAAGTATCCAACGTTTCCTTACTGTAGGTGCAGCCTGCACATGACTGTAAAGCTGCCGCCCAGTTGGGTGGGTGTGGAACACATGACTGTAAAGCTGCCGTCTAGTTGGGTGGGTGTGGAGCACATGACTGTAAAGCTGCCGCCCAGTTGGGTGGATGTAGAGCACATGACTGTAAAGCTGCCGCCCAGTTGGGTGGGTGTGGAGCACATGACTATAAAGCTGCCGCCCAGTTGGGTGGGTGTGGAGCACATGACTGTAAAGCTGCCGCCCAGTTGGGTGGGTGTGGAGGAGGACTAGTAACTGTGTGACTCACCATAGATGTAAACTGCCTTGTATAGTGACTGTTGAGAGACTTCTTGAATCACTTGCGATATAAAGAGCTACTGATTATAATATATATATATATATATATATATATATATATATATATATATATATATATATATATATATATATATATATATATATATAGTTAGTATTCACCTAATTGTTCTTGCGGGGGTTGAGCTCAGCTCTTTCGGCCCGCCTCTCAACTGTAACTACTAACTAATTTTGTTTCCACACACACACACACAGGAAGCAGCTCCGTAACAGCTGTCTAACTCCCAGGTACCTATTTACTGCTAGGAAAACAGGGGCATCAGTGTAAAATAAATTTTGCCTATTTGTTTCTGCCTGGTCCGGGAATCGACCCCGGGTCACAGAATTACGAGTCCTGCGCGCTATCCACTCAGCTACCAGACCTCCTGAATGTGTATATGTACATGTGTATGTAATATTAACAATTGTGTAACTAGCTTCACATGACAGTCACTTGCTTGGCTAAAGGAACTGTGGGGTTCAGTTCTTGAGCCCATTATGTGCCTCTGTAACACTTTCCACCACCGCCCACAGGATGGGTATGGGGTCCACCACCGCCCACGGGATGGGCATGGGGTCCACCACCGCCCACAGGATGGGCATGGGGTCCACCACCACCCACAGGATGGGCATGGGGTCCACCACCACCCACAGGATGGGCATGGGGTCCACCACCACCCACAGGATGGGCATGGGGTCCACCACCGCCCACAGGATGGGCATGGGGTCCACCACCACCCACAGGATGGGCATGGGGTCCACCACCGCCCACAGGATGGGCATGGGGTCCACCACCACCCACAGGATGGGCATGGGGTCCACCACCACCCACAGGATGGGCATGGGGTCCACCACCGCCCACAGGATGGGCATGGGGTCCACCACCGCCCACAGGATGGGCATGGGATCCACCACCGCCCACAGGATGGGCATGGGGTCCACCACCGCCCACAGGATGGGCATGGGGTCCACCACCGCCCACAGGATGGGCATGGGGTCCACCACCGCCCACAGGATGGGCATGGGGTCCACCACCGCCCACAGGATGGGCATGGAGGTGCATAATAAATGAAATTAAAAACAAATACGTGGTAGAAAAATAATAAAACACGAGGAGATAGATGAAGGAGAAGAATAGAAGACAATAATGACAATGATGATGAACCCAAGGAAGACGGAGGAGGAGGAGGAGAAGAACAAGTAGGAACACAGACGGGGGAGGACAATGGGGTGGGGGGGTTGGGGGACACTGGGGTGGGGGGGGGGACACTGGGGTGACGGGCCCCAGGGGTTGTGGTGGTGAAGGCTGGTGGCCGCAAGACCTCACTGGGGACGCCCAATTGGACGAGATGTGGGTCTGAGGAGCAATAAAGTGTTTCCCAAGGCCTATTGAGGTTGCGGGAGCATGAAGTACGCTACACAGAGAGGCTCGCGTGGAGGTGTAGAGTACGGGGAGGTGCTGTACTCATCCTGTGGGCGGTAGTGGGTCCCATACCCATCCTGTGGGCGGTAGTGGGCCCCCATACCCATCCTGTGGGCGGTAGTGGGCCCCATACCCATCCTGTGGGCGGTAGTGGGCCCCCATACCCATCCTGTGGGCGGTAGTGGGCCCCCCATACCCATTCTGTGGGCGGTAGTGGGCCCCCCATACCCATTCAGTGGGCGGTAGTGGGCCCCCCATACCCATCCTGTGGGTAGTAGTGGGCCCCATACCCGTCGTGTGAGTGGTAGTGGGCCCCATACCCGTCGTCTGAGTGGTAGTGGGCCCCATACCCGTCGTCTGAGTGGTAGTGGGCCCCATACCCGTCGTCTGAGTGGTAGTGGGCCCCCCATACCCATCCTGTGGGCGGTAGTGGGCCCCATACCCATCCTGTAAGAGGTAGTGGGCCCCATACCCATCCTGTAAGAGGTAGTGGGCCCCATACCCATCCTGTAAGAGGTAGTGGGCCCCATACCCATCCTGTAAGAGGTAGTGGGCCCCATACCCATCCTGTAAGAGGTAGTGGGCCCCATACCCATCCTGTAAGAGGTAGTGGGCCCCATACCCATCCTGTAAGAGGTAGTGGGCCCCATACCCATCCTGTAAGAGGTAGTGGGCCCCATACCCATCCTGTAAGAGGTAGTGGGCCCCATACCCATCCTGTAAGAGGTAGTGGGCCCCATACCCATCCTGTGGGCGGTAGGGGACCCCATACCCATCCTGTAAGAGGTAGTGGACTCCATACCCATCCTGTAGGCAGTATAGTGGAAAAAGATACTCATGCACATAATGGGCTCGGGGACTTAACGCAAAAATTCATTGAGCTAAGCAAGTTAGTCTTGATAAACTAGTTGCAACAATTAACGGGTTCGAGACCGACCGAGACATGTACAGTCTCTAAACTAAGCAACTTACATATGTGGTGAGTTAGTTTTGTAATTGATATATTTACCCTCCACTCCCCCCCCCCTCCTCTAGTGGGCAGCGGTGGAAAGGTTACAGTAATCCACATTTATTACCTACAGTTAGCAAACTGGAGATCTTTATGTAGGCGTAAAGCGGGTATGTTTAGACATGATGGCAGGAGGGGCTAGCGAGGCTGTGTGTCGTGCACGTCTACAGGGTTGGATGCTAGCTCCAGGATCCCGTTTTACCAACTGTCGATTGCTTAATGCAGTGATTCCTCTGATCCAGTGATCTCTTTTTTTGCGTCATTTACTTTATGAAGTATTGTACTGTATTGGCTTCGGGGTCTCTTCCCTCTAATCCACTCCATAACCTCAATACCCTAAAAGGATCCTTTTGTAACATCGCTGCGGGTCACCTGTGCCTTTTAGTGTCCAATCTTGTTTCATTGCTCTACCTTACCTTACAATGAATATGCTCTTTGAGTAGTTTTTTTTAATCAATTCCTGAGAACCGAACTAACCCCAAAATTTGTTTAGCTAGACATGTTACAACACTGATGACCTGTAATTCATTGTGACTTACTTAAGGGAGCCGGTCGGCCGAGCGGACAGCACGCTGGACTTTGTGATCCTGTGGTCCTGGGTTCGATCCCAGGCGCCGGCGAGAAACAATTGGCAGAGTTTCTTTCACCCTATGTCCTTGTTACCTAGCAGTAAATTAGGTACCTGGGAGTTAGTCAGCTGTTACGTGCTGCTTCCTGGGGGTGGAGGCCTGGTCGAGGACCGGGCCGCGGGGACACTAAAGCCCCGAAATCATCGGGTGACCAAGACCAGAACTTATAAACACTTAAATGTTCACTTACGACACCTGTACATCTTTCTTCAATCGTGGCGGGTTGGTTTTACATGTATTAAACAGGTCGAGGGCCCCCCAAGCACAACGAGGTTGTCTATAACAATAACAACTTTTAGCTGCCAAGTTTCCAACCCCGTAAACTGTTTACTAAATAGAGCCTAAGCCGCCACGATCGAGGAATTATCCTCAGGACGCGTAAATGCTTAATGAATTCCTGCTGTGTATGCGATCCGTATAATTACCCGAAACCTCTTTGAACAGTATAGTAAGCAATTATATATCTTTTTTTTTCTTTACTTACGTAATTCTAAGAGGTTTCGGGTGGGTTCCTGATCCCTTCCCAGTGTTATGTAATCGACGTAGCGGCTTAGTGCTTTCCTGATAATTACCTGATGGTGGGGTTGGGTCTATTCTATTATAACTATCATAACTATAACATTATAACTATTCGGGTCCTGGAATGTGTCCCCGTGTGGCCAACAGTGTACATTTATCACTCATTACTCGACACGTATGATATATATGTGTAATTATTTACATTAGAAACATTTTTTTTAATTTAATTTGAATCTATATGACTCAAACTTTATATATGAATTTGATCTGTATTTGAAACCCTAAAAGTACACAAATTTGAATTAGCATTTGACTTTCTCTTTAGAATATGTGTATACTTGTAAATGATTCGATTTAATCAGGTGTTTAACATCATCATTTAACTGACATGACAACATGACAATAACATGTTATACGTCATTTGAGCTTTATTGATATCATTCTTCTTGTAGCTGAGGAGATTTGACTGATTTGATTTTGTTCCTTATTTAAACAAGTCTATTAGCGTTGAGTCAGTTTACCGGGTAATGACTCACGCACGCGCGCGCACACACACACACACAAAGAGCCGAGAACTGAAACTCAACCCCCGCAAGCACAACTTTGTGAGTACAGACACACACACACACACACACACACACACACACACACACACACACACACAGACACACACACACACACACACACACACAAAGACACAGACACAGACACAGACACAGACACAGACACACACACACAGACACACACACACACACACACACACACACACACACACACACACACACACACACACACACACACACACACACACAGACAAAGACACAGACACACACACACACACACACACACACACACACAGACAGACACACACACACACACACACACAGACAGACACACACACACACACACACACACACACACACACACACACACACACACACACACAGACAAAGACACACACACACACACACACACACACACACACACACACACACACACACACACACAGACAAAGACACAGACACACACACACACACACACACACACACACACACACACACAGACACACACACACACACACACACAGACAGACACACACACACACACACACACACACACACACACACACACACACAGACACACACACACACACACACACACACACACACACACACACACACACACACACACACAGACAAAGACATACACACACACACACACACACACACACACACACACACACACACACACACACACACACACACACACACACACACACACACACACTCGCTTCCCCATAAACCTGCTCGGCAAACACAGGTGGAAACTGAGTACTCATATGAGACACAGAGATACTAGAAAAAAACATTTTCAGTGTCAGTAGCTGATAAATTAAATGCATTAGGCAATGCTGCAGTGGAGGCAGACTCCATACACAGTTTCAGTGTAGATATGATAGAGCCAAACAAGCTCAGGAACCTGTATACCAGTTGATTGACAGTTGAGAAGCGGGACCAAAGTGCCGAAACTCATCCCCCGCAAGCAAAACAAGGTGAGTACAACTCGGTACAACACAAAATCTAGACCTCATTCCCTAGCAATCACTGTTTGGAAATAGATAGTAGTTACAGTTGAATGACAGTCGAGAGGCGGGCCGAAAGAGCCGAAACTCGACCCCCGCAAGCACAACTAGGTGAATACAGACAATCACAGGTTGATGGATGGGTTGGGAGCCGCGTGACTGGAGGCGTGAGAATGAGCGAGGTACAGTGACAGCCAGGATAAAGTCATCAACTGTGGCACCAAGCGTCACTCCACTCAACTCACAAACACTGAATAAAAACAACGACATCTCGACATGATAGGAACAGCCAAGCACCGACAGACCAATGCCAGAACAGTGATATATATTAGTAAAGCGTGACATGACAGTGATATATTAGTAAAGCGTGACATGACAGTGATATATTAGTAAAGCGTGACATGACAGTGATATATTAGTAAAGCGTGACACAGAGATGAATAGTTAACGCGTGACAGAGAAATCAGAATATATCGATCATGTGTCTTCACTACGAGAATACCACTGGAACCAGGGGCCATATTCACGATGCAGTTACGCAAGCACTTACGAACCTGCACATCTTTTCTCAATGTTTGGCGGCTTTGTTTACATTTAATAAAAAGTTAATGAGCTCCGAAGCACCAGGAGGCTGCTTATAACAATAACAACAGTTGATTGGGAAGTTTTGATGGTTGTAAACTGTTAAATAAATGTAACAAAAGCCGTCAAAGTTTGAGGAAAGATGTACATGTTCGTAAGTACTTGCGTAACTGCTTCGTGAATCTGGCCCCAAAACCTCGGGGCCCAGTGACCTCGGGACCCTCTCTAAAAAATGCTGTTAGAGTTCAATCCCAAAAATTGTTAGGTAATGAAGACGGGAAAGGGAAAAAGGGACTCCCGATGGAGTCTTCACCATAAGGGAGCCATAACTATAGGAAGCGAAAAGAGAAAAAGACTTGGGAGTGGACATTAGCCTCAACAATAACACCAGAGGTACACGCAAACAAGGTATCATCGGCAGCGTATGAAAGGCTGACACGACATTTTAGAACCTAAATTAAGTATCTTTCAAGAAAATCTATATTGCTTATTTACGACCAATACTGAAATATGCAATACCAGTCTGGAATCCACATATTATGAAACTCTAAACTAAAAGTAAAAACTGCAGAGGACTGAAATACGATTACTGATAGAACAAAGAGGGCTAAGCTATGAACATTGGTCAAGGGAACTAATTCTCAGAACCCTAGAGAAGAGAATAGAAGGGATATGATCACTATATGCAAAATACTGAATTCAATTTTTCTTAATTATGCACCCCCATACCCATCCCGTAAAGGATTACAGAGGCACATAATCGGTTCAGGACCTGAACCCTCTAGTTCGTTTAGCTAAGCAAATAAAAATTTTTGACGCTAGTTACAAAATTATTAATGTTATATATACATGTACACATTCTCATACATACATGTACATATTATATATATATATATATATATATATATATATATATATATATATATATATATATATATATATATACGTATATATATATATATATATATATATATATATATATGCAAACAAGCCTGAATGGTTATATATATATATATCAGTTATATATATATATATATATATATATATATATATATATATATATATATATATATATATATATATATATATACGTATACATGTATGTATGAGAATGTGTACATGTATACAAAATACTGAGGGGATAGATAGTTAAGATCGGTCGAAACATTGAGAGAAATTAGAACAAGAGGTCATAGGTGGAAGCTGAAAAAACGTAAATGAATTGAGGAAATGTAAGGCCCAGTCTTGTCCTAAACGGGTCGTCAACAAGTGGACTTCACTGGAAGAAGAAGAAGAAGCCGAAGAAGCTACCTCCATCCTCAACTTAAAAATTCCCAATAGGATCAACAAGGTTAGTGCAGAGACGACTAGACCTCACTTCACTGACAGGTAAGCACCATCTACGACCTTCCTTCCCACCCATCAACGAATGAGTGGGAGGGAAGGATCTCTTCCTCTATTCCGTTCCTCTCCTCGCGTTCCATCATCAACGGCACTATTACAAAGCGCCCCTCCCCTTCCTCCTACCCCCTCCCCTTCCTCCAAGCCCCTCCCCTCTCCCACCCTAAACTAACTCACCTCCATTTCCTCTCCCATCCTCTTCCACGCCCGTCACGGCTGACCGCCCACCGGGGATATTTCTCAGCATTATGAAAAACAGCCTGGCAAATAATACGGACTTCCTACCAGTAAAAAGCGAGGAGGACGGCGCTCGAGCCCGCTATTCCGCGTCATTTCCCATCCGGCTGACACCTATCCTCCCCCTCCCCCCAATCCCCACAATAACGGGATAGAAGCTCGCCCTGGGAGGTCTGTTGGTGGGGGGGGGGGGGGGATAAGTGGGAAGGAGGGATATGGGATGTAACTTACATGCCCGGTCCTGTGCTCGATAAGTCCACTACGGGCTCGCCATAGCCTGTGCTACTTGGAACTTTGTTCCCAGCAGCTGGATCTTTAACAACAACAACAACGGATGTAACAATAAAAATAAGTGTAAATTTTGTGCCCAACCGGCTCTCAAACTTCTGAGCTTTATCATTTGTGGCTCTTACAGTAAGCAAGTTCCTCTGTCATATATAAATAAACATTTGTATTCACCATTTGTATTCAGGCTGTGACTCATACGTCAGGCTACGAGCAGCCGCGTCCAACAGCCTGGTTGATCAGTCCAGCAACCAGGAGGCCTGGTCGACGACCGGGCCGCGGGGACGCTAAGCCCCGCAAGCACCTCAAGGTAACTTCAAGGTAACCAAAGTTCTATGTATAGTTAGGCAGAGGTTAGGTGTTTAGGTTCTGCTGGCGATTATTTGTATTATTAGTAAGTGGCTGAAGCATTTACATCATCGTCAGTTCCGCAACCCGGCCTCAGACCAAGTCCATTCCATCCAGCGGTCGACCCCAAAGACGCATTCATCAATTTTAACACGCTGTTAATTCAAAACAGGAATTTTCTCAAATATAAATTAATATTGTTATCTATTAGCATACTGGGCATATTTAGGCATTGGTTAGGTTAGTGTGTTGAGGTTCTGTTGACGATTATTTGTATTTGTAGTACGTGGGTCCGTGTTGTCGTGTGTTAACTGTTTTTCCAATCATAAAGAGGGAGTTTAGCGGGTAAATTAACAAGCATTTGGCCTGTGCTGATGAAGACGGGATGCATCATCGGTTGAGAGTCTTGTGTTTGATGTTTTCTATTCATAAAACCAGAGGGAGTTTGGAGGCTGGGTTAAGAAGCATTTGGCGTTGATGAGGACACGTTACAGCCTTGATAGGAGGGCTGCCAAGGTTCGAACCGTTTAGGTTAAGAAAAACAAATACAAATTTGTCGCTTGTCATGTCGTGATATTGGGTTGACGTCCTTCCTGCAAACCCAACATTCAAATAGAGTGCCACTGGAGTACCAATGGAGACTAAAGTACCAATGTTGTATCAGTGAAGTGCCAACAAAGTGCAAATGTAGTGTAAATGGAGTGCCGAGAGTGAAAATTGAGTCCCAATGTAGTAGAAGTGGAGTGTCAATGGGGTCCAAATGGTGTGCAAAAGGAGTGCCAATCTAGTACCAATGGAGTGCCAATGTACCGCAAATGAAGCGCCAACGTGGTGCAAATGTAGTACCAATGGAGTGCCAATGGAGAGCCGGTGATAAGCTCACGCACGACTGCTCCTGACTGCCAATAGAGCGCACAGTAATGAGTAATGTTTAATTGGTCGTTTGACATGAACAATTACCGTAATTCACCTGCCTTGTAAATGAACACCCACCATTGGCGCACTGTTCTATCTGTATTCACTAATGCCAGTGCATTTATAAATGGATTTAAATACAAAATACTGTCAATAATGGATACTTTGACGGATTGGTCGAGGAAGATCATTAAAAGGAAGACGAGTTGCCAATATTACCTCTGACGGAACAGCCAACAGTACATTACCGGTCCTTATTAATATATTCTACAAGAACTACTTCTCCACGCCCCACAAAACGGGGAGAAGAGAGAGAGAGACAGAGAGAGAGAGAGAGAGAGACAGAGAGAGAGAGAGAGACAGAGAGAGAGAGAGAGAGAGAGAGACAGAGACAGAGAGAGAGAGAGAGAGAGAGAGAGAGAGAGAGAGAGAGAGAGAGAGAGAGAGAGAGAGAGAGAGAGAGAGAGAGAGAGAGAGAGAGAGAGAGAGAGAGAGAGAGAGAGAGAGAGAGAGAGAGAGAGAGAGAGAGAGAGAGAGACAGAGAGAGACAGAGACAGAGATTTTGTCCTGAAACACATTACTGATGAAAATGTGACCCCTACCGACACCAAGCACAAGATCGAATTAATAATATACTATAAGAGCAAGAAGTCTTGCCAACCTGCTCATGAAGAACTCCCCCTTGCACACCAAACAAAACGCTTTGAAACAGTCGCATGTTGTCAATGCCTTCACATGCACACCTGGGAACAGTCAGCCCCAACGATCTCAATATACAGGCAAGACAACAGCACCTCTTTCAAGACTTCTAACAGTGCACAAACCGCAAGGTTCCATCAAGGTACATGTGGTCTTAACACGAAAACCAGATCACCAGATATATCCTGATATATATATACACAGCACTACAATAATCAACACACACAGCCACAACACAAGACTGGACACCGGCGAGGTGTTGCACAATGTACATCACACAAACGCCGCCAGCTATCAACAGCCGGCTATCACCAGGCTACACTCTGCCTATCTACCACATTTGAAAAACAGAAATTATGTATGAGCGCTCTCCAATACTCTCGCTCAGACATAATTTCTATTTTTTGTACGAAGTGGTAGCTGCTGCATTTAATGATATCAGTGTTTTATATGTGTTGCCCAATCTGCGGGGGAAACTAAAAACTAAAAATAAAAAAAAAAACTTTGCCACTTGGAAGACATCCAGGGTCAAAGACCTGAAGATATCAGCAGAGAACAAAAGGTTATTATACTTACTCTCAGTTGTTGGGAAGGATCTGTGAACAAATCATTCCTGTGAGACTTGAAAACAACCTTCACAAGGACTATTTACCAACAAGAAATTTGGTATCAGAGATTATAGGTATTAGAAGCAGTAGAAGCACATGATGCTTTTACAACAATTTGGTTCATTTATAGTGGTACCGCATACCCATTCTGTGACTGAGTGGTAGAAATGGTTCAGTGCCAAATATTGGGACCAGGTTCTGGATCCCAATAGTTTTTTTTAGCTAAGAAATGAACCTTTGTGGTAAGCCACTTACGTTTAATGTTTAATTGGTCTAACATACACGCCACACACACACACACACACATATCAAGAGGGCGTCAGTGGCAAGGTTACAGTCCCGTATATGCCCAACTTATGGTAAGCAAACTTGGCATATTAGGTTCAAATTTCTGGCCTACTTGGTGCTGGTTGTGGGAAACAATGTCCCAACAGTCTAGTTTCTGACCAGCCTTCCTGGTTGATAGTCTGGCCAACCAGGCTGTTAAGACGCCGCTGCTTTGTCTGACGTATGAGTCACAGCCCGGTTGATCAGGTATATCCTATGGAGGTGTTTATCACATTCTCTTTTGAACACTGTGAGAGGATGGCTAGTTATACCATTTATGTTTAGAGGGAGAGTGCTGAAAAGTCTTGGGCCCTAAATGTTGATAGAATTATATTTTAGTATACCTATCTTGAGATTATCTTGAGACGATTTCGGGGCTTTTAGTGTCCCCGCGGCCCGAATGTCGACCAGGCCTCCACCACCAGGAAGCAGCCCGTGACAGCTGACTAAGATCCAGGTACCTAATTTACTGCTAGGTAACAGGGGGATAGGGTGAAAGAAACTCTGCCCATTGTTTCTCGTCGGCGCCTGGGATCGAACCCAGGACCACAGGATCACAAGTACCGCGTGCTGTCCGCTCGGCTCCCTGTATGTGCACCTCTACTTTTCAACGAGGCTATTTTGCAGTTTTTGCGATGCCTTCTGGTCTCATGTGGTGTTATTTCCGTGTGCAGATTTGGAACTCGTTCCTCTAATATTTTCCAAGTGCAAATTAGCATGTGTCTCTCTCGCTTGCGATCACGAGAATACACAATTAGAAATTTCAAGCGGTGTCAGTAATTTATATATCTTAATTGAAAGAATTTGGCCAGTTAAAAATCTCTACATGTTCTCCAGGTCATCAACTTCTCCAGCTCTGAATGGGGCTGTAAGTGTGCAACAATATTCCACCCCAGAGAGCACTAGTATCTTCAAAAGTATTATCATTGAAACAAGTGATGAGCAACCAAAGGTTTTTGTTTCAGTATTCAGTCTGTCATTTTCTTGCATTTGTGATTGCTACTTTACCGTGTTCTTTAACGGTAAGGTCTGATGGTGATGTGTGATATATGATTTGATATTGGTATCACTTTCATGAAGAATTCGTTTGATTTATCGACCTTTAGTGTGTTCATGGATTCACTGTAAACAGAATCGCACTGTTTTTCAGTCGCACTCGGCATTTCACTAATTTCTTTACCGCCATCTGTTAAACTTCTCTCTTCTTTGTATAAGGACCCAATGCTAGATGTACTTTTTGTTCTAGATTTGGCATATGATAAAAAGTATTTTGGATTCCTTTTTCAATGATGTGTTTTTGCTGTCTTTGCCTCTCCTAGATTTTATATTATTCTAGTAGCCAATATAATTGGCTATTAAATTCAGTTTGATTGTTTATACTTCTCTACATAGCCTTCATTCCTGCTTTTGAATTGAGTAGTTCTGAGATTTGCTTTCTTCGCCCATAAAGAAAACACCGTTTTTGTTCAATTTTGCATATATTTTTTCCTATTTTTGTTATAGGTATGTGAGTTTGCCTTATATCTTGTGATACTGTGCCTATTTCCTTGAGTTTTTTTTGGTTTGTATTATCCAGCTGTTCTTCCCAGCTTATTTCTGCGAGGTCTTGGGTTATTAGTTCCGCATTAGTCATTTTATTATTAAAACTGAATTGGGTGAATTCTCCTCGTCGTGAATGCGAGACTGGCTATACAGGTCTGTTGCCCATGCCTGTCTGAATTTCGATTTTGTTGTGATCTGAGTAACATGTATTTGTAATCATTACGTTCCTAATCAGTTTATCATTGTGAAAATAAGGTCTACTGTTTTCTTTACTAGTTGGTTCCACTATTTCCTGGTTTAAGGCAGATATGTCACACATCCGTAAGACGTAATTTGTGTGAAACTTCCTTCAGACCACTTCCAGGGATTTGATCTGATATAGTGACATTTTCTATATTCTTCTATTTCAGGTGCAGTTAACCCAAGTCACTAAAAGCAAGATGATGTTTGGGGTTAGACTTGTGCGCTTTTCTAACCAAGACTAATTTTCCTTGATCTTCACACAGTTGAAAAAATTGACCTCTGGTGACTTATATACAAGAACAATCACCACATTTAGGATTTCTGCTTTGATCATCAGCACTTCTACCATATCGTTTGTGGTGTTCAGCAGCACAGTGCAGACGAGTGTCTTTGATGTACAAGTTGACCCCCCCCCCCTACCTTGTAGCCTGAG
Source organism: Procambarus clarkii (assembly GCF_040958095.1). NCBI lineage: Eukaryota > Metazoa > Arthropoda > Malacostraca > Decapoda > Cambaridae > Procambarus > Procambarus clarkii. The sequence continues at coordinate 38,829,911 of NC_091170.1, read as the reverse complement.
TCTCCTGTCACACCTGAAACGATTGTATTCTGGTTTCCGTATCTCATTGTCATAGACTTTTGTGTGTTTCAGTTATGGCTGTAAACACTGAATTTGCCTCATTTAGGAAGCTAGTTTGTAAATGTACTTTGTTTTCAATTTTTTATATCCTCAACATTGGTAAATACGAATAATTTTATTGCATTTTGAAAGTGCTGGATGTTATATCTGTAGTTCTGGTATAGTGTCACTGTATTTGTGTCCTGTCTAGTATTTGATCGAGTTTGTGACACAGCCTTGTCATTCCTATCAATTTGTCTCCATTCCTCCCCTCAAAAAAAAAAAATTATATTATATATATATATATATATATATATATATATATATATATATATATATATATGTATATATATATATATATATATATATATATATATATATATATATATATATATATATATATATATATAAATTTCATAATCTCCAGGTAAGTAGAATTATGGCTGTCTTCATAGTCGTTTTACTCGTGTTCAATTTGTTTTATTTGCCTGGTTTCTCTGGTGTGAAATTTTGAGCAGTCTCTCCCATAGCATTCTTTCTAATTTAGTGAACTTTTACACAGTTCAAGGTAAAAAGATATGCACTTTTGTAATAATATTTACCTGCATTGTCAATAACCCATACATAATTTTGAGCTTCTCATATGTGCATATTACATTAGTTCTGCTAGAAAGACAATATTTGCATATATATCCCATGCATAACATCAGCAGGCTACGAATTTGTTTTCAATTTGTTTTTATCTGTCTTCATGCGCTGCACTTTGTACTGGCGCTTTGCTGCTAATTGTTGACCAGACCACACACTAGAAGTTGAAGGGACGACGACGTTTCGGTCCGTCCTGGACCATTGTTTGCTAATTGTTTGCTTAGTCTCCTCTGCTTTTGTTGGAGCTGGGCTCAAACCTTGTTCATTGTCATCCTCTTTCAAAGTATTTAACGCCTGTCTGATTACACTATGTAACACAGGTTTAATCCCTGGGTAGTATGTGTTACTGCATAATTGCTTATATCTCCATAGTATAGAAAATGGTCATTATTCTCAAACTTTGTTTTGACTTTTGCCTTAAGACAGCCGAGGGAAAGTGTCTTGACGGTTCCTGAAGGTTCCCGACTTCTTATATAGAGCTGTGACACATTGCCACTGTTGTAGATAAAGAGTCTGCAGCCTCCAAGCAACTGGCATCTTCCCTTAACTGTCTAAGGCAAAAAATCAAAACAATGTTTGAGGAGAATAATAGCCATTACCCATGTTTTGGAGGCATAAGCAATTAGCAAATAACATTTACTACCCAGGGGGGAAAAAAAAAGTTACATTGGTTTCCTTTCCTTTCTACAAATGGTTGAAAATGGAACAAGAATCAATTGTGGAAAAGATGGATGTCTCATAGCCTTGGATATTGCTGGAGCATTTGACAGTGTTTTGGGAAGTTCTGGTACCTAAGTTTAGGCGACTTAGGAATGATATAACTTGTGTATTCATGAGAAGCATCTAATTAACCGAACAATCCAAGTTATCATCAACAATCTTGTAAAGCCACTTACAAACATGCCACAGAAGTCTAGCCCAGAATAGTGTTATCTGACCACTTCCGTAGAACATGAACTTCCATGTCATCCCGACGATAGCCGCACAGACGTCGGCCATGCATATGACTGCACGCCAAGTTTTACTATAGACATGAAAGCGAACGCAAATCACATCAACGATACACTTCAAACCATTTATCTCGTGAACGATGCTGGCAAGTTCCCGTTGCCGCAGAAAGAACTCAAATGATGGTTATCTCAAGGAGTCACCAAACATACCCCCCCCCCCACCACCAACCATAAGGCAAAACAAGAAAACATATAATTCAACCATTAATATATTATGCAGAGAGAGACTGATGAAAATCTTTCCCTTACCAGGCACCTGAAAGATGTTGCAACTAAGTGCACAAGGGAACTGTCGTGTGTGTGTGGAGAGCGACGGGCCTCGCCAAGATGCTATGGAGCGTAAAAGTCTTCACTACTCACAAATAAGCTCTATTGTGGAATATTCACCACTAACCTGGCATGCCTGTCCACGTATTTACATACAATGTGTCAACAAAATTCATACCAGGGAGAGACACACTTAATTCCCTCCACCCAGTATGCGTTAGTGCCAAACTCTCCAAGAGAGACAAGTTTGTGTGCTCTCTTGTCTTCACAAATAGATGTGTGTGTGTGTGGTGTGGAGAAAACAAATAGTAGTAGTAATAGTTAGAAACAGTTAATTGACAGTTGAGAGGCGGGCCGAAAGAACGAAGCTCAACCCCCGCAAACACAACTAGGTGAAAACAACTAGGTGAATACATACACCCTCACCCACACCCTAACCTTGACTTCACTACAGCTCTCAACCTCAGTAATAAACTACTAAGCAAGAGGAGAATCAAGTATCAAATCTTTATCAATGTTTGCTCGAACATAAGAATATCGACGCTCGTATCATGCAAATACCGCACAATCACGGAACTCGCTGTTAGCGAGCTGTTTGGCGGCCAAAACAAACGGTCACTTCATTGATATAAAAATGGCATTCACTCGGTTTTTTTACGAACTATATACACCTATCTTCACTTTGTTAAAAAAAAAAATACGAAAATACAAATGTGAATCTTTGATTTCCTGCACATAGCTCTACAGCACACACGTGTACTTCTGTCTGGGTACAACCTAATAAAAGTCACATATACGTACAAAACTAATAATAGTAACAGCATAATAAGAGAGAGAGAGAATAATAAACAAATCTAGGGGGGATTTATAGGGATTTGCTTCAGATGAGCAGAGGTAGGATAACAGCTCTTGCTTGTAGAATGAAAGAGACTGAATGACTGACTTCGATTCTCAGCCTTATGTCCCGGGTTCGAATCATGCCTGGAACAGAAACAAATTGGCAGCGTTTCCTTTCACCTTATACACCTATTCAAGTAGCAGTAAATAGGTACCTGGGAATGAGACAGTTTCTGCTGGCTGCATCCTGCGGTACAGACACACACACACACACACACACACACACACA
>NC_091170.1:38748269-38826321 GCF_040958095.1 Procambarus clarkii | reverse complement strand
TAGCGTTGGGTTCAATAGGAAGGTCTCCGTGTCTCCGTGGTGTAAGACACTCACGTAAGACACTCGCCTGGCGTTCCGCGAGCGCTATGTCATGGGTTCGTATCCTGGCCGGGGAGGATTTACTGGGCGCAATTCCTTAACTGTAGCCTCTGTTAAACGCAACAGTAAAATGTGTACTTGGATGAAAAAACGATTCTTCGCGGCGGGGATCGTATTCCAGGGACCATAGGATTAAGGACTTGCCCGAAACGCTACGCGTACTAGTGGCTGTACAAGAATGTAACAACTCTTGTATATATCTCAAAAAAAAAAATAAAAAAAAGGTGGTTGGGCTACACAGGTGTAGGGTAATTAAGAAATGTACAGGTAGAAGAGTAGTGGTCGTGAGAGAGAGAGAGGGGGGGGGGGGAGATGAGTGGAAGTACAAGACTTCTATAATAAAAGACCCACCTCCCCCCCACCTCCCCCCCCCCCTTCCCCCAGACAGTAAATCTGGTGTCAACACCTCAGGACAATGCTTGTAAACAAACAATACATTCTCCAGAACATTGTGGCCAGTGTTATCCGTCTTTGTTTACACTCTTGCCCCCCCCCCCTTTGTTTACACTCTTGCCCCCCCCCTTTGTTTACACTCCTGCACCCCCCCGTCCTTTGCCTACACTCCTGCACCCTCCCCCCCCTTTACCTACACTCCTGCAACCCCCCTTTGCCTACACTCCTGCCCCTCCCCCTTTGTCTACACTCCTGATCCCCTCCCCCCCCCCCCCCCGTTTGTCTACACTCCGGCCAGAGCTCGGGAGAGGGGGAGGTGAGGCACGGACACCGTATACACTCTTGACTGTGGCTGGGTGTTGCTGTAGCTCATGTGTATTCACCTTGTTGTGCTTGCGGGGGTTGAGCTCTGCTCTTTCGGCCCGCATCTCAACTGTCAATCAATCAACTGTTACTAACTACTTTTTTTTCCACACTACACACACCAATAAGCAGCCCGTGACAGCTGACTCACTCCCAGGTACCTATTTACTGCTACATAATGGGTCATCAGGGTGAAAGAAACTCTGCCCATTGTTTCTCGCCGGCGCCGGGAATCGAACCCGGGACCACAGGATTACGCATCCAGCGTGCTGTTCAATCCCCCACCGGCAGATGTGTGTGTGTGTGTGTTGCCAGGTGTCTGTGAATGTGTATCGTGGTCCATGTGTATTGTCGGTTTGGGTGAAGGGAAACTTTCACTTTCGCCCGAGTCACATGTAAATATGTTTTTGAGTTCAAATAACCAATGACTAAACCAAGGAAGCACGCCCAATGAAACCACTCATAAGTTTATCCAGAACCTCTCCGTATAAGCACTGTTCAAAGTTTTAAGAAGAGTTTGAAACAATAATTAAGAGCTCAGTCTTAAACTAACGAGAGATGGATACGAAAGAGTAAAGTAGGATAGAAAAACAAACCAGAGGGTCTGTATGCTGGTACAAGACCGTCGCAACCGTTAACAAGACCGTCGCAACCGTTAACAAGACCGTCGCAACCGTTAACAAGACCGTCTAATAAAGACCAGACTGTTTGAGTAGGAAAACCTTTTGTCAAATATACACACAGCTTCCTTTAATCATCCCCCCCCCCCTCCCATTTTGCACAGCGCAAGATAACGTAAGTTCAGAGGTTGGTAAATGTTAATCTTATTGTTTGATAAGCTGTTCACTTGAGACAGTTAAGCAAGTCCCAGCTGTGTCTGGGTACAAGTGACAGGATGAACAACCCAGCGGGTTTTCTTCCTATTGGGGAGTGTTGTACATGCTGCTATGGCGGTGTGTCCACTCAAGATGAATGCCGTTGTCCAATAACGTTGCCTTCAGGTAAAACTTAAAAAAAAAAAAGTGTAACAGTTAGGGAAAAACAACTTAGATTCAAATGAAATCATAGAGAACCAAGAGACCAGGAAAGCCGCCGAGACAAAATTTAAAAAATAGTTAGTGTGTTGTCCAATCTACTATCCATCCATACGCCCACAAGATGGGTATGGGGTGCATAATAAAGGAACTAAACTAACTAACATCCATACCCCTTTTAGACTAAAGCTTAGAAGAACAACAACAATAGCAGCAGCAACAATAAAAAATACATACATATGCATACACATACATAACATGCATACATACCTCACTTAAAAGACACCTTACTACTCGCTTCCCGCAGCCCCACCTGTTGTCTGAATGACCATCATTTTGGAGTGTATCAACAAACTAGCCACAACACTCACCTGGGTAGGCCATGGTGTGTTGTGTCAGTCACGCTTTCAGAAGATCCCAGCTGGTGTACCGAGCTGTCTGCATGACGGCAGTTTACAAACTGCAGGAAAGTGACAGCAGGGTTGAACGTATAACGACAGCATACTATCATTCAGCGGCAGACAGCGGCTGTCCGTCACTTTCTCCATCTCTCTCTCAATGTCTTTGATTATTCTCTCTCCTCCCTTCTCTTCTTTTACATCCCTCCCCCACCGTCTCACACTCTCTCACCGTCCACACACACACTTTTTTCTTTATTCCCCTTCCTGCCTCTCTCTCTCTCTCTCTCTCTCTCTCTCTCTCTCTTTCTCCCTCTCTCTCTCTCTTTCTCCCTCTCTCTCGCTCTTTCTCCCTCTCTCTCGCTCTTTCTCCCTCTCTCTCGCTCTTTCTCCCTCTCTCTCGCTCTTTCTCCCTCTCTCTCGCTCTTTCTCCCTCTCTCTCGCTCTTTCTCCCTCTCTCTCGCTCTTTCTCCCTCTCTCTCGCTCTTTCTCCCTCTCTCTCGCTCTTTCTCCCTCTCTCTCGCTCTTTCTCCCTCTCTCTCGCTCTTTCTCCCTCTCTCCTCCTCTCTCGATCTCCCCCCCCCCCTGTCTCGCTCTCTCTCCCTCTCTCCAGGTTTCCCTAGTCTTTATCCAGATTCCTCCCTTTCATCAACCACGTCCTTCCCTTTCACCACTGGCTCTATCCCTCCCTCTCCGTCACCAACCCATCTCCTCCCTTATCGCCACTCTCCCAAACACCGCTCACAGACCTCTAACCCTGTCCACGGAGGACAGAAGAAAATGTATATACGCTGGTTATCATTGTAAATGTGTGGCCACGTCTGTGGTCACACATATACAAACAAAAACAAAAAACCTCTCTCCTCTCCCTGTCACCACTTCTTTCCTCCCTCCCTCCCACCTTTCCCTCTCCCCCCAGCTCTTAGCTACTTTTTCCCCCTCATTCTCCCCTTCCTTTCTTTTCTCCTCACTGTGGCCTTGTTGTCCCTCAATATACACAGGCATCCGACCATTTCCATGCTCTTATATACAGTAACGTCGCTTCCAGAGCGGACGGTGTGCTCCTGCACGCCCACGCTGCACGCCCACACGCCCATCCCGGCCTGGCCCACCCCACAGCGGCACGCCCACTAACCGTCGGCCACTGGAGAAAGACGGAATAGCAATCCAAGCATGTACCATGCAGGATACAGCTGTAAAGGCTACGAACATCACCACCTCAACACTTCTGGAGACCCGCAAAGGAACCGTGTATATAACTTCTCACCTTTCCTCCGACCTCTCGCATTAAGGAGCCTCTTACAGTAGCTTTAAGGAACAATCTTTAGTCAGAGGAAAATAATAATAGTACGATGAGCAGACGAGGCAACAGCAGCCACAACACTAGCAGCAGGAGGCACAGCACCAGCAGCAACACAGCAGCAGGAGGCACAGCACCAGCAGCAACACAGCAGCAGGAGGCACAGCACCAGCAGCAACACAGCAGCAGGAGGTACAGCACCAGCAGCAACACAGCAGCAGGAGGCACAGCACCAGCAGCAACACAGCAGCAGGAGGCACAGCACCAGCAGCAACACAGCAGCAGGAGGCACAGCACCAGCAGCAGGAGGCACAGCACCAGCAGCAACACAGCAGCAGGAGGCACAGCACCAGCAGCAACACAGCAGCAGGAGGCACAGCACCAGCAGCAACACAGCAGCAGGAGGCACAGCACCAGCAGCAACACAGCAGCAGGAGGCACAGCACCAGCAGCAACACAGCAGCAGGAGGCACAGCACCAGCAGCAACACAGCAGCAGGAGGCACAACAGCAGACAGCAGCAAGGGGCACAGCAGCAGACAGCAGCAGGGGGCACAGCAGCAGACAGCAGCAGGGGGCACAGCAGCAGACAGCAGCAGGGGGCACAGCAGCACACAGCAGCAGGGGGCACAGCAGCACACAGCAGCAGGGGGCACAGCAGCACACAGCAGCAGGAGTTACAGCAGCAGACAGCAGCAGGAGTTACAGCAGCAGGGGGCACAGCAGCAGACAGCAGCAGGGGGCACAGCAGCAGGAGTTACAGCAGCACACAGCAGCAGGAGTTACAGCAGCACACAATAGCAGCACACAGCAGCAGGGGGCACAGCAGCGCACAGCAGCAGGAGTTACAGCAGCAGACAGCAGCAGGGGGCACAGCAGCACACAGCAGCAGGAGTTACAGCAGCACACAGCAGCAGGAGTTACAGCAGCACACAGTAGCAGGAGTTACAGCAGCACACAGCAGCAGACAGCAGCAGGGGGCACAGCAGCGCACAGCAGCAGGAGTTACAGCAGCAGACAGCAGCAGGAGTTACAGCAGCAGACAGCAGCAGGGGGCACAGCAGCACACAGCAGCAGGAGTTACAGCAGCACACAGCAGCAGGAGTTACAGCAGCACACAGCAGCAGGGGGCAGAGCAGCACACAGCAGCAGGGGGCACAGCAGCGCACAGCAGCAGGAGTTACAGCAGCACACAGTAGCAGGAGTTACAGCAGCACACAGCAGCAGGAGTTACAGCAGCACACAGTAGCAGAGTTACAGCAGCACACAGTAGCAGGAGTTACAGCAGCACACAGCAGCAGGAGTTACAGCAGCACACAGTAGCAGAGTTACAGCAGCACACAGTAGCAGGAGTTACAGCAGCAGGAGGCAGAGGATCAGGTGCAACAGGCAGCAAAAATACAGCCACAGCAGCAACAGAGACAAACAGCGAAGAGTGCCAGAACACGAAGATGAACAAGAGTAACGGTGTGTGAAGCAACAGTTTGGCAGCAGCAGCATTGGCAGCGGTGTAACGGGGCGTCGCCCCCCGTCAGCACCACCACCTGCAGCAGCAGCAGCAGCAGCTTCGAGCACCGGCAACAGTACCAACAGTAACTATAGATCGTCGTAGCTTCCTGTTCAACCACCCCCCCTCTCTCCCCCCCCACTCTTCAAAAGCCCCCCTCCTTCCCCTCCCCCCAACCACCCTCTCCCCCTCAATTCCCCGCATGTTCCCAAATTCCCTCCACACCCACTTTTCCCTTGTTTGTAAGACCCATCCAAAGGCCACGTTCTTGCCCCTGATTGCGAGATGTATTTTCCCTAAAATAAACTCCCAGGAAATATCTATTTCCACCCCCCCCCCCTACAGCCGTTTATTTTGATTTTTGTATGTGTTTTGTTTTGTTAGGGAGCGCCACCTCCCACAGCTGGAGGTCATGACACATTTACATGACACAGCCGGTGACACACACACACACCAGCCTCTTGACACACTCGGATCATCAATAGTGAAATTTCAACGAAGGCTACTGAGGAATTTTCCAGCTCCAGATCAGACACTGCGCATGCGTGCCAAAACTGGAAGTTCGTTCGTACGTACGTACGTGCGGGGGTAGGGAGGGGGGATCCAGATGCTGTGGAGTCAATCTCTCTCTCCACTGCTATGGCGCCGAGGCTTCTCCAACCACCGGTGGAAATCCTCTAAAGTGAACCTATTCCACCCCCCCCCCCCACCCTCAAGCAAAGCCAATCTCCACCCCCGTATATATATAAGAGAGAGATCACCAATGCAGCGTTGGCGTTGAGGACTACTTGCAACGCGGACAGAAGTTCTTGGTGTAGCGAGAGGTGGCAACCCCGCATCGTGTCGCCAGCCTGGCGCCAAATGAGGCTGGAGAAAGGGGGGGAGGGGAGGGAGGGGGGAGGAAGGGAGGGGCCGGAGCGCTGGAAGAGCTGAGGATGGGGCCGGGCCTCGGGTAGAGGGAGTAAGTAGAGGCAGCCGAGAGCTGGAGGGAGGAGGAGCACGCTTGTTGCTCTCGCCACACACACACACACACACACACACACACATTAGAAAGTGATGTGGTGGAGGCTGACTCCATACACAGTTTCAAGTGTAGATATGATAGAGCCCAGGAATCTGTACACCTGTTGATTGACAGTTGAGAGGCGGGACCAAAGAGCCAGAGCTCAACCCCCCGCAAGCGCAACTAGGCGAGTACACCTAGTTGACTACACATACACATTTTGCCTGGAACGCACACAAGCACAATCACACACACTGGCGCAAAAGATACGTACGGGACGGGGGAAGGAATTGTGAGTCTGACAGGGATAAGGGGGGTGGATGAGGATATGAGGGGGGGGGGGGGGAGGAGAGGAGAACGCTGAAGATAGATCCCAATGAGAGGAGGTCTTGGCGAGGTCAGGACACCAACTGTGGGGGAGAGGGGTGAAGCTGAGGCACTATTGTCATGGGGCTGTCCCAGATGTTGTTGAAATGATCACGCTTGACGGTTGAGAGGCGGGACCAAAGAGCCAGAGCTCAACCCCCGCAAGCACAAATAGGTGATCACACACACACACACACACACACACACACACACACACACACACACACACACACACACACACACACACACACACACACACACACACACACACACGGTAAGTTAACACAATTTGCAGCTTCACATCAATGAACCCACACAAGGTGAAGCTGATTTTGTTCATTAATTATGCAACCCCTCCCTCCCTCCATGCCCTGTCAGTGAGTGGCAGGGCACGTACCCATACCCAGCCTTTAAGCATGCCTATCCCGCGGGCGGTAGTGGGAAGGATTACAGAGGCACGTAATGGGCTTAGAGACTGAACAGAAGTGAGAGAGAGAGAGAGAACTACGCCTTGCCACCAGACAAACCCCAGAGATGAGACAGACAAGCTGTAAGGACAAGCTGTGAGGACAAGCTGTGAGGACAAGCTGTGAGGACAAGCTGTGAGGACAAGCTGTGAGGACAAGCTGTGAGGACAAGCTGTGAGGACAAGGCTCTAGTCCTTGCTGTCACAGTCACAGCCAGGCTGATCCGGCATCACCAGCAGACACATGTCAAGTTCCTCCGTGTCTAATACTACTGCAATTTTCATGCTTATTTTGGTGTCGTCCGCGAGTGATGATGCAAAACTGTGAACTGTATCCCTCCGTGTCTTGTGAGAGGACCGGGAAGTGTGTTGGTGCCAGGAGTTGGCGCTCAACCTTCTCAATGGCATTTAGGCGAGTACATTTATGCAAGTACACTGTCAACACACCTTCATGAGGGAAACACAGCCACCCAACAAATTCCCGAAGAGTCACGAGAGAGATGTACTACAAGCCAAATTGGTCCTCAAATCTTTATTCTAACTTGCCTTTTACCCATTACGGCTGACACGAGTACCTGGTTTGATAGTTGGCTGGTTGGCTATATGGCTGGCTGGTTACATGGCTGGCTGGCTAGCTGATAACATAGCTGGCTGGCTGGCTATATGGCTGGTTACATGGCTGGCTATATGGCTGGCTATATGGGTGGGTATATGGGCGGCTATATGGGTGGGTATATGGGCGGCTATATGGGTGGGTATATGGGCGGCTATATGGGTGGGTATATGGGCGGCTATATGGGCGGCTATATGGGTGGGTGGGTGCAATTCTGGCATCCTTGGCGTCTCGATCCTTCCTTCCCACCTGTCAGTAATTTTACGACATATCATTGTATTCCATTAATATATTCTTTAATCCATTTCTTCTTCATGTTGTTTCTTCACCTCTAAATTTATGCTCTTAAATTATTATATTTTTGTGTGTGTCAATTATCTGGACCAGCAGAGTAATTTATGGAATATTAATACTTTATATATATATATATATATATATATATATATATATATATATATATATATATATATATATATATATATATAATATATATATTAAAAATTACAAATAATATAATTTTAATACATTCACACGCAAACACACACACACACAACGAACTTGAATAAAAAACAACGCAAGAAAAAACATACAATTGTTAGAAACAATTAATTAAAATTCCTTGACGTTTCCTCGCCCAAAACAATTAATTCTGAAGCATGTCATTTAAGTGTTTATTTCATGACGCGTTCATCATTGCCAACGCTCCGCCATCATGCAGCGGCATCATCATCCCCTCAGTGTTGCCACGTTGCACGGGACAGGCAGCCGTATGTGGTCATTTGGAGCGTATAATTATTGTAGGTAATTTGTAACATCATTATGAACCTTCATATTACTCGTTACATCACTCATTGTAGATTCCTTATTTAGCACATTGGAGAGCATATTTTTATGTAGCTCAGTGGATCATCACTATGTAACTCACTGGAGATTCATCACGTTACTCATTGTAACGTCATTATGTAACTCCTCCTATCATTATTTGTAACTCCCATGAGCCTCATTCTCAAGCTCATTGTAGAAAAATTATTTCTCTGCATTTACCCGAGAAAATCTGTAAAAGACCATCTCTAGAAGCCTGCATGGGGGGGACAGGAAGTCACCGGCTTGTCTAAGGTTCACCCATTATTTTCAGGTGAAAATCGACCTCAAGTATTTAATGTCTTGGCATTTATGGTTTCTGCGGGCAGGTGATTCCATGGGTTTGTTACCCCTGTGGGGTTGGATGTTACCCTACGAGTAACAAAGGTCGTCTGGTCGAGGACCGGGCCGCGGGGACGATGAGCCCCGAATTCATCGCAAGATAAGGTATGGGGGAGGTTTGTTGTTCTACGGTTGAAGATGTATCTCTGTTTTCTTAAAGCTTTCATAAAGAACCAACATAAAGCTCTTGTATTTTCTGAAAGTTTCAGTCGAACATTTAAAGAAGTGTTCTGGATCAATATCTTCCAAACTGGTTAGTATTTCAAGAGACTGAGATGAGCCCTGTCGTGTCTGATTTGAAGTGCCGAGCCCCTCAACCCTTCCTGATATGAAAACTTAAGTTATTAGATTTTTTTTTATTGATTTGCATTTAAACTTTTTTTTTCCCCAAAGCAAATATGTCCTTTTGAAGGTGAAGTTTCCATGCTTTGGATATGGTCGTCCAGAAGGAGGGAGTTCCCTAGATTATTGTAAAGGTTTGGTTGGCTTTCGAATATTTCCGCAGCGCCTACTTGCTTAGTAATTAATTGTCAATGACTCGTGGATCTTAACTCCTATGTCCTTATCAGTCTGTTAACTCCTATCAGTCTGCTTCATGGTCATGTTGATATGGACTGTCTTCCAGCAGACATCCCGGCTGGTGTCTTCCAGCAGACACCTGGAATCACCCGCCCGCCGAGTGAACGCAGGCAGACATACGGGCTATCTTGAGGTTATCTAGAGATGATTTCGGGGCTTTAGTATCCCTGCGGCCCGGTGGTCGACCAGGCCTCCACCCCCAGGAAGCAGCACGTGACAGCTGACTAACACCCAGGTACCTATTTTACTGCTAGGTAACAGCGGCATAGGGTGAAAGAAACTCTGCCCATTGTTTCTCGCCGGCGCCCGGGATCAAACCCGGGACCATAGGATCACAAGTCCAGCGTGCTGTCCGCTCGACCGACCGGGCTAAGGTGCAACAGCATCCTGATCACTTGCACTAAACCGAATCAACAACTTGGTGCCAACTCCCACGTAGCGAGGTGGGCGGAGGAGCCACACCCACGGTGGTAACCCGCCCACACAACACGGGAGGGGAGGAGAAGTGAGGGGTATTCTAGATCAGATCTACTAGTGAACGAGGAGAAGGAAAAAGCCATCCCATTCCAAACAGGCGAGGAGCTAGAGGGTGGGAAAGGCAAACTTCTGTTCCGCGGATATGAGGGGAAAATGCAAGCGTGCTAGAGAGCTTTATTATAATGTAGGCGGATACAGGTGAGAGAAAACAGAAACTGGAGATGCGAGATGGCAAATCAAGAAGCGAGATAGATAGGGGAGAATCAGGATAGAAAGGGAAGATACAAGATGGAAATAAGAGAGGTGAAAGAGAGATGGAGAGGCGAGATAGAAAGAAGATAGGCTATTCACCTAAAGAGAAAGGCACTACGGGCTCACCATAGCCCGTGCTACTTTGAACTTTTTGTTACAGGTAGCGAATCTTTAACAACAACAACCACCTAAAGAGGATAGGTTTATAAGATAGGTTAAAATTAGTTATCAGTCTACAATAAAAAAAAACAATATGTTATTTGAAAGAAAATTCAATCATCTGGCAGTAGCACTAAATATTTTGTTTAATTTTGCTGAAATGTTTATATGCGGGGCTCTTTTACATCTTGTAACACAACGAACGGGTATACTAATCAATTAGAAAAAAAATGATTTTGGCCAGCATATCCTCTCATTGTTAAAAGTCGTCAAATAATCCCCCACACACAAAATTTCAGCAAAATTAAATCATATTTAATGCTGCCGGCAGTTGATTTAAAGATGCATACAATAATAATAATAATAAAAAAAAAAAAAAAAAAAAAAAAAAAAAAAAAAAAAAAAAAAAATATTGTTTAATCTTATCAAATAAGCAAGTGTTCAGATGTTCATCAAATACTAAGATCCATTCTGCAACGTTCACTGAATCATTCACCCCTTGGCTGGTGTGGACATACAGCATTTATAACACTGATCTAAATTCCAATCTTCTGGCAGTACTTTTAAATATTATTTGATTTTGCTGATTTTTTTTTTACAACTTATAACACAGTGAAAGAGTATGCTAATCAAATGGTTTTTGGACCAAAATAAATAAATGAATATATATATATATATATATATATATATATATATATATATATATATATATATATATATATATATATATATATATATATATATATATATATATATATATATTTTACAGTAAAAGCGCTCCTTCGTCCGTCATTAGAAAACATTTATGCAAATGTTGGTGACAGTATAAATGAATTAATTGTCCAATTCTGACATTGTAGCTAATAATCTGAGCACTGTTGCGCCCACCACAACCCAACCACATGGAGCAAAAAAAAAAAAAATTTAAACATTTTCATATTGCAAATAGTTCTCTGTTTACTGATTAAACATGAGATTAATAACTAATGAGGCATTCCTTCATGACGGAAATACTGAGCCCCTCCCCCCATATACCTTCATGAGGGGAAATATTCACAACCAACACACCTTCATGAGGGGAATACTCTCAACCAACACACCTTTATGAGGGGGAAATACTCACAACCAACACCTTCATAAGGGGAAATACTCACAACCAACACACCTTCGTGAGAGGAAATACTCACAACCAACACACCTTCATGAGAGGAAATACTCACACCCAACACACCTTCTTGAGAGGAACACAGCCAACCAACAAATTCCCGAAGAGTCACGAGAGAGATGTACTGCAAGCCAAATTGGCACTCAAATCTTCATTCCCACTTGCCTTTTACCCATTTCCTATCCTTCATTCCTCCTCGCCACACTCCCGCCTCCATTCCTCAACATGCTTCACCTTCCTCCTCCCTACCAGGGCTCTTCCTCGCCCAAGGACGACCTGCTTGGGGCTTCCTACCTGACCTCTCGTGTCTGCCAAACTCATTTATTCGCCAGTCTGCTCTTCCTTGTTCGCCACCTGGCTCTTCCTCCTCAACTTCCCCGCTCTTTTTCATTCTTCTTCATCCTCCTCCTCCTCCGCCTCTTCCTACTACTACTCCTCCCTGAATTACCCCTACAACTTCCTTCTCCTTGAAAAACCTTCCGTGTTTTAAGTCTAAAGTCTGTGTTTAACTATTTTGTTTCGATAACAACAATAATTTCGTCTCCCTCACCTCCTGATTCTTCCTCTTCCTTCTCGTTTCCCTCTGTCTCTGTTCCTTTCCCCCCCCCCTCACCCAGCCTTTTATGGCGTATAATTCTAACGAATGACAATTGTTGCGTTACAGCCCCGCTCCTGTGCCTGGTAAGTCCACTACGGGCTCACCATAGCCCGTGCTACTTGAAATTTTCTGTTCCCAGCAGCTGAATCTATAACAATAACAACAGACAATTGTTGGTCACAATGTCCAAGATGCACTGCACTTAGTGGGTGACTTGTCTATCCCTTCCTTGATTGATTAAGATTAAGCCACACACAAGAGGTGGCACGGGCATGAATAGCCCGTAAATATCCCTTCTTTCCTTCGTTGTTGATGTTGTTGTTGTTTAAGATTCGCTACTTGGAACAAAATAGCACGGGCTATGGTGAGCCCGTAGTGGACTTATCTGGCAGAGGAGCGGTGCCGACTGACCTGTATTTTGTCCTTCCTGCCTTCCTTCTCCTCTCTTTATCTACCATCCTTCTCTACGTCCTCGTCTCATTCAACATCCCTTCTCCCTATTCACCATCATTTCCTCTCTCCCCTCTCTGTCCACTGTTCATTCCACAATCCCTATCTCCCCTGTCTAACATCTCCTTCCCTCCCTACTTATTTCCTCCCACTCTCCTAGCATGCATCCCACCACAGTTCCCTCCCTTTTGTCACCCTATTACCCACTACGGTAGTCCATATCCCTGCATCACACACACCCTGGGGTTATCTCCCTCCCCACCTCCGTCCCTCCCAATGTGGTAGCTGCTCTCCACCCCCCAACCTCGCCTCCTCCACCGCCTTCCCTCCCCCATAACCCCGCCCACTCCTTCATCATCCCTCGTAACTCCCCCCCCCCCCCCTCAACGCTTTGGCAATCCACATCCTCCTCCCCCCCTTCCTAACCCCCAAACCACACCCGCTTCCCATCCCCCAAGCCCTCCAGTTCCCAAAGTTCCCCAACCCCATTCCCCTCTCATGGCCCTCCCCCGCCCGTGGTCCGCCCCCGGCCCACGAGCGTGGCGCCAGGACCCCGCCCAGCTTGGCTACCTGCGCTTGCTGATGGCGACGGAGGAGGCCTGCGCACAGCTCAATAATTCTGACGCCACCATCAACACTTTCTTCTCTCTCTCTCTCCCTCGAGGTGCGTCCCGGATTTTGCCATTTATTTTTGTTTGTTGAAGATGGAAGGAAGAGACAGAAGTAGTTAAGGAAAATGGAACCAACGAGAGATAGGAGGGTGGATAGAAAAAAAAAATAGTCATTCTGGCGCCAGACTTACCTTATCTCCCTTATGAGGAGACAAAGAAAGACTTAATTTGCATGTTCAAGACAGGTGAAGGGTAGAGGTGACATGCTCCAAGTATACAAATGCATGAAAGGTATACCAAAGGAGGGGAGGGGGGGGGTATTAATAAGGTGTTTCAATATATCAACACCAAAATACAACACAATGAATATCAAACTGGATAAGTACAGTTTCAGAAAATACCTGTGTAATACCATATTGTGTAATACCATATTGTGTAATACCATACATTGTAATACCATATTGTGTAATACCATATATTGTAATACCATATTGTGTAATACCATATTGCTTTCAAAACAGCGGGGTGTTGAACAACAAATTACCGGACAACATAACACGTGTGATGGCTGGGGTGCTTGTCAGTCCACTGTAGGAGGGTTAGCCTCCCCCCAACTCTCCAGGATGACACGTCGGGACGGTATGGGAGTATCATAGGCCTCACAGGGTCGGTCTCGGTGCCAGCCTTTTAGCGACCCTCCGACAATTTTCATGAAGTCTGAAATTGATGTATTTTTCGTAGATTTTCCGGCAGTTTTTTTCAGTTCTTCGTAATATTAAATTTTCTGGGAGAAGGATGAGAGGGTGGATGATGAGGGGAGAAGGATGAGAGGGTGGATGATGAGGGGAGAATGGGGGGGGGGAAGGGGAGGAGCGTGCAATGAGGGGAGAATGGGGGGGGGGAAAGGGGAGGAGCGTGCAATGAGGGGGAGGAATAGGGTAAAGGGGAAGAGAGGGAGGTGAGAGAAGTAGAGAAGGCGAGAAAAAGGGTGGAGATTGGGAGTAAGGGCGAAGAGGGAAGAAAGACGAATAGGGTGGGAGAAGGATAGAAAGGTGGGGGATAGGAGGAAGAGGGATGAGAGAGGGGGAGGAGATTGAAAGGGAAGGGGCGAGAGACCTGAGCACAGCCGGGTACTCCATCTAGTTATTTAAATCTCTATATATATATATGGAAATTCCTGTCTGCTCAAGGTTAGCTGCCACACACTTGGGGCAAGCTCGCCGAATTTTGTATCCTGATTCCTGTATCTTGAGATTATCTTGAGAAGATTTCGGGGCTTAGCGTCCTCGCGGCCCGGTCCTCATCCAGGCCTCCTCTTTGTTACACCCCCTCCCCCCTAGGAAGCCGCTCGTAGCAGCTGTCTAACTCCCAGGTACCAATTTACTGCTAGGTAACAGGGGCATCAGGGTGAAAGAAACATTTTGCCCATTTGTCTCCGCCTCCACCGGGGATCGAACCCGGAATCTCAGGACTACGAATCCGAAGCGCTGTCCACCCAGCTGTCAGGCGCTGTAGGGTACATGGTCGGGTCAGGGTTGGCAACATTCAACAGTATACGGCTTGGCATGGTCACATACTGACCCCCATGACTACACTGGCACTGATTCCTGTCTGATTAAATACTTTGTAAACGTAACAAAATTATTTATTATAATACTATAAAAACATTAGTCAGTGATCTTGGTGAAAACTAACAAATTTTTTGCTCATAGCAATAAAAGATGAAACTTTTAAAGTACACATCACCATGAGAGAGAGAGGGGGGGGTAGGGAAGGAGAGGGGGGAGAAAGGGGAAGAGACAGAGACGAAGAGGGAGAGACAGGGAGAGAGATCGACAGAAACACACACATTGACGGATGTGGTCACAGCAGAGTATCCCACAAGGCTCTTCATACCAACTCATCCTCCTGAAATAATACTACTTTTCTGTAATGATGTGGTCAATTGTACCAATAGGCAGTAATGGAGTCCCAGTGAGCCACTATATATTTTTTTTTTAGGATTTTGAAAAAATTACAGCTATACACCAAACTTAAATATTCCTAGACCTAGTATAGCACATGTATGTTCTATATTAGACCTAAGCGTGTATTAGGCCTTGGATGGTTAGGTTAGGGTTTATTAGTAATATAGATATATAACAACATTTCCGGTTTGTCCAAATTTAAATTCTACAAAAGTCTACTTTCTAGTCTACTTTCTAGTCTACTTTCTAGTCTACTTTCTAGTGGTTCATCGCGACAAATTTGTACCTTTCCACAACACAGACTTTCTTCGGCTTCTTATATTCTTATATTCTACTGTTCTTCATTCATACTTTAAACTGAAGAGGAATATGATAAATATAAAAAACGGAACAAAATAAAATAGTGAGCGATGGAATAGTGATATCTATTCCATCGTTATCCATCCCACCATTATGTAACTAAGCATTATCCATCCTAGTATTATGGAAACATCCATCCGTGCCTTATCCATTCCATGTTATCCAACCAACCAATATCCATCCAATCATTATCAATCAGAGCATTATGCATTCCATCGTTATCCAACCAAGCATTATCCTATCATTATCTATCCCATCATTATACTCGCCAAGCATTATCCATGCTAGCATTATCCATCCGAGCACTATCTGAGCATTCTCTATCCAAACATTATCTATCTGAGCATTATCCATCCAAACATTATTCATCTTAGGATTATCCATCATAGCATTATTACAATAACAACAACAACCCCCAACTATCACAACACTTGTATAAGCCCCAAAAGTCACGATATATATTTACAACCACAGCAGTAATACAACCATAATATTCACGATACATTGACAACCACAACACTAACAATACATTTTACAATCACAATACACAATACATATAAAAGTGGCAACAGGCACAATAGCCTGGCCTGCAAAAGTAGCAGCAGCACCTATTGTGCTCCTCTCGTGTCCGCGAGCAACAAGGGCTCATGTGCCGCGGCGTAACAAGATGCAATTGACCAATCAGCGTCAAGAAGACCGCTCACACAACTTAAGTTTCCCCTCCCACTTCTTCCCCCTGCCCCCCCCCGGTCCCATCCCAGATCCTTATCTTGACCCCCCCTTCCAAGGAATGTATAGTCGTAATGGCTTGGCGCTTTCACCTTGTAGTTCACTTCAGTTCCCTCTGCCAAGCCTCCAGCAACCTAATCCTTCCCCGAACCTCCCTTACTCCCCCCCCCCACTCCCTAACCTCCCTCCCACTCACACCTTACACCCCCCCCCCCCCCCTGTAAGGGGTGAGTGGGATACGCCTATCCTCCCCCTTGACCTATTCCATTTCGGGGCAGTTTGCTGTCAAATTGAACGACAAGGCTATGGCAACAGTGATGCAGGCGATGCACAAGTTGCCATTTATTGTAAATTTTGCTTAAGAGGGAACTGTTGCTGCTGCCACTACTCCATCTCTCAAGATGTGATCATGGATATGGTTCTCTTCTACAGCTGGGAAAGGGAATGGGTGAGAGGGGGGGTAAGGGAGGGAGAGGGAGCCAAGGAGAGGCAGGAGCATACAAGTGGGAGGTGAGTGTTGGAGAGGGCAAAGAGTAAGAGGGAGAGAGAGAGAGGGGGTGAAGGAATAGGGGTAAGAGGAAGGAACGAGACCAAAGCAGCAGTTGAATTAATAATCAGCTTTGAAAAACAATGCGAAATAAGTACCAACAAAAGTGCCAAATAATACACATTGCAAAGAGAAGCCCAAGAGCCCATTATCCTTGACAACCGTCACATCCAACATACTGATGTAGACACAATACTCGGACTCAAGATTGATAGAACAGGAATACAAACTCGTCTAATGACAACAAATAGAGCAAAAACAGCCTTAGGCAAACTGAGGAGCTTCCATAACCTTTTCACGAACATAACATTACTATTATGTAAGGCTCTATAGTTCGGCAGCATCTCGAATACCCTCCTTAATTTTTTTTTATAATTTTGCCCCGAGGGGCGAGTTTACTGGGCCGCGCCACTCATCCTGTGAGTGGACACACCGCCATAGTGACAGTATTGGGCAGCGCCACTCATCCTGTGAGTGGACACACCGCCCTAGTGACAGTATTGGGCAGCGCCACTCATCCTGTGAGTGGACACACCGCCATAGTGACAGTATTGGGCAGCGCCACTCATCCTGTGAGTGGACACACCGCCATAGTGACAGTATTGGGCAGCGCCACTCATCCTGTGAGTGGACACACCGCCATAGTGACAGTATTGGGCAGCGCCACTCATCCTGTGAGTGGACACACCGCCATAGTGACAGTATTGGGCAGCGCCACTCATCCTGTGAGTGGACACACCGCCATAGTGACAGTATTGGGCAGCGCCACTCATCCTGTGAGTGGACACACCGCCATAGTGACAGTATTGGGCAGCGCCACTCATCCTGTGAGTGGACACACCGCCCTAGTGACAGTATTGGGCAGCGCCACTCATCCTGTGAGTGGACACACCGCCCTAGTGACAGTATTGGGCAGCGCCACTCATCCTGTGAGTGGACACACCGCCCTAGTGACAGTATTGGGCAGCGCCACTCATCCTGTGAGTGGACACACCGCCCTAGTGACAGTATTGGGCAGCGCCACTCATCCTGTGAGTGGACACACCGCCCTAGTGACAGTATTGGGCAGCGCCACTCATCCTGTGAGTGGACACACCGCCATAGTGACAGTATTGGGCAGCGCCACTCATCCTGTGAGTGGACACACCGCCATAGCAGCATGTACAACACTGCCCAATAGGAAGAAAACCCGCTGGGTTGTTCATCCTGTCACTTGAACCCAGACACAGCTGGGACTTGTTTAACTGTCTCAAGTGAACAGCTTATCAAATATGATAAACATTTGTCAATCTTGCGGATGCAAAATGGTGGAATCTTTTAAGAACAGTATCTACATGTTTGACAAATAGTATTTTCCTAACCCAAACATTGTGGGGTGTATTATGTTACACATTTCTAATGTCTTTTAGATGTTCACATTTTCTCAGGTAGTGGTCAAGGCGATGTCCGCCACTCTCACCACATTCTGCACCTCCGCTACTCAGTTGTTGTGTTCCCCCAGTACCCTTCACTACCACAACGGGGTGAGAATAGCTTGAGCTACCTCGTCCCTTTGTATGTATTTTACTTCAATAAACTTATTTCAATTTCAATTCAATTTCCACTACCACTACTTACCTTAAAGAAAGCTGACATAAGGACTACAAGCAGTGCAAAATAAGGCGCTAAGGAGAGCAGCAAAACACTGTCCACCATATGATCAGACAATCCAGAAGCTCCATGAAGCCCCGAACACACAACCACTGAACATCAGACTACAGCACCAAGCCACCAGGGTGTGGATTACGACCGAAAAGTTAGAAGACCCAATCATAGAAAGACTACTCCAAGAAGAGCCGCCCCGCTCTCCACAGCTGGTGGCCGAGCAGCTTGCATCTACTCGATGGATAACCAAGTCACACAAGATATAATTCCAAAACGAAACACAGACCACAAAACCCACACGGAAAACAAAAGTTTACCCCTTAGACAGAGCAGGGAAACATGTTCCTTGAAGGTACCCATCTACCTGAAGGTACCCATCTACCTGAAGGTAGGTAAAGAAGGTACCTTCCTTCTTTATTTCCCCTCACACAACAAAATAAGAGAAAAGGAGGAAAGGGGAAAGAGAATGAGAGAATTTGATATGACAAAACATATAAACAGAAAACATTACTTTCACTATCAAGGTTATCTACCGGGAAGACTAACTCAGTCACTTGCGCTGCTACAGATCCTATCCGGCCGGGCAGGTCAGGAAAGGAAGCACGTAAGGCTCCCTCCATGCTCTCAGCTCCCTCTGCCCGTCGGGAGTGTTGACCACAGCACTTCTCTCCCGGGAGTGTTGACCACAGTACTTCTCTCCCGGGAGTGTTGACCACAATTATGCTTGGCAACACTGGGAATATAAAGGCCGGAGGTCTTAAAGAGCGAGGACTTAAGCATCTGCTGCCTTAAGTGGACCAATCAAGCGGACTTACCGGGACGCTTGAGCAGAAGGAGGGAAAAGGATTGGATTTGGAGAAAAGGGGGGAAGACAAGTGAAGTGAAAAGGTGAAAGTGGAAAGGGGGGAAGAAAACGAAAAGAGGGAGGAGGAAATGAATGAGGGGTGGGAGGATGAAGCAAGATAGGATGGATGAGGAAGAGAATAAGAGGGGAAGGGAGGGGGAAGGGGGAGGGGGGGATGGATAATGCACCATACCGCCAGCAGGCGGGGTAATGAGGGCAGACAATATGCACCACAGGCCGTAGGGAGAGGGGGGGGAGGGGAGGGAGGGAGAGGGGGGGGGTCATAACCTCTGCCTTACAATCACCCCTACACATACCCCTCCCCCCCCCCCCCTTGGCCACAACAGAAGGCAGGACACACAAGGAATTACGGCCACCGGGCTATAAACACGGTGCTAACTGTCCCCCCTAATGCGGCTACCTTCCTCTTTATAACCGACTCTTCTTTTCATATGCACTATAAAAGTTGGCAATATGTATGCAAATTCAATTCCAGCGTATTTACAACTACCGCACCGGAGTGCCACCCCCACTCATTCCCTTCCTCTCTTCATTCTCCTCTTCCTCTCCCTCTCTTTTCTCCTTCACGTATTTACAACTGTCCACTAAACTCCTCCAAGTTGTTCTACCCGTCTCCTCTTCAGCCTCCTGAGGTGATATCCACCTCTCCGCTTTTTCTTGAGACTTCCCTCCCACCTCACCTTACCTTACCTTCACAAATATTACCAAGTCATCTTAAACCCGCTGATCACACGCACCGTAAACGTCTGCACCATTACCAGACATCTTCGTCCGTGCGTCTGACGAGGGGACCGAACCCATCGTCAAGCATCTTGTGTCTTTGTATGTACTACCTCTATCTTTAAAACAAACAGAATGTTTGTACTGTAACTCTTCAACTATGTATGTACTTTTCCTAAATAAATTATTATTATTATTTGTCCAGTCTGTTCTCTCGGAGCTGTGAAGTCATCTCTGTCACCGGCATTCACTTCAACTGTTCTCAAATTCAACCTCATTGCATGTAGGAAGCTTTATTTTTGCACATTTCAATGCGCCCAAATAATTCATTATCACTGAAGCGTGCCAAGAGAAGCGTGGATAAAAAACTCATGTAGGGCTTAAGAGACTACAAAGTCTTCAGGGTTCCACTGAAATTGAAGTCTTGTGGGTTGTGTGGAAAGTCAAGACACGCTTGATGATATGCTCGTCTTGTACCCAAGATTGCCTTATTAATGCACCAGTTCTATTATGCATGCGATGTAACTATTCCCCGAGCTTGTGAAAACATCGTAATCACCTTGAGTGGTTAAGTACTTAACTCACTAGTTTCTATAGTACCTATCTTACTCTACCAATATAGAAGAGACATATATGGGTATGTATGTACATGTGTGTATATGTATGTATATATGTATGTGTATAGAAGTGTAAGCTGGTTAGAATTGCACTTCACCTTTGAAAATGCACATTAATCACATTATGTAACAAACATACCTAGACCACTGTTTATGTAGGACAGACGTAAATCTATGTATTTATGTATGTTGGTTAAATTAGCATTTTGAAAGCACTACACTCACTTACTGTGGTTTAATATAGTCCACGGAGGACAGAACGTGTATTATATATACATAGCCCTTCCCTCCAGGGAGTGTTGACCCCCATATAATAGTGTCAGACCACGGAGGAAGAATTGAAACAGAAATTTCCTTAAGTATTTTCGTATTTAATAATACATCTTCAGAAGGATCGTAAGATGTATTATTAATCATCCTTCTGAAGATGTATCATTAAATACGAAAGTACTTAAGGAAATTCCTGTTTCAATTCTTCCTCCGTGGTCTGACACTGTCACATTTTTCATCACGTGTTAATTTTCGTGATTTACACATACACACACAATTTTATATATATATAATATATATATATATATATATATATATATATATATATATATATATATATATATATATATATATATATATATATATATAACAGACAGGCAAGTCCTTAATCCTAATATTCCCCGGAATACGACCCGCCAAATCGTTTAACAACCAGGTACCCATTTTACTGTTGGGCAAACAGAGGCTACAGTTAAGGATTGGTGCCTAGTAAATCCTCCCCGGCCAGGATACGAACCCCAGGCCAAAGTGCTCGCGAAACGCCAAGCTAGTGTCGTACCACTACGCCACGGGTACTGTAGAATGAGTGGCTACGTCTGTGGTATAAAATAATAATAATTAAAAATAGTCTTCAGGGTCCAATGAAAATTAAAAGATTATGAGTTTAGGAAATAATAACAGCTTCAAGATATCTGCTGGGCAATGTTAAAATTACGATATCTAAATGTAAGAAAGATCTAGGAGTATTTGTAGGGATCGTAAGAAATCGTATTATTTGTAGGAGTATTTGTAGGGATCGTAAGGGACCTTCGGCATCCACCTTCTCCTGCTTCACCATCACCTCTTCTTCCTCCTCTTTCTCCCTTCTTCCTCCTCATCTACCAACGCTTGATGGTAAACCAATACTAAAAGATATACCAACGCAAGATATCAACGCTAGAAAGTATATCAACGTAAGAAGGTATATCAACGCTAGAAAATATATCAACGTAAGAAGGTATATCAACGTAAGAAGGTATATCAACGTAAGAAGGTATATCAACGCTAGAAAATATATCAACGTAAGAAGGTATATCAACGGTATAAGAAGGTATACCAACTACAAGTTTACTGATCAAGGTTAATAAAAAACTTTAAGAGGTGAGGCCAGTAACGGAAGAAGCGATTAAGGCCGCCATAAATCAGGTTATCTCATGAATATATAACGTGGAGTCTGATCTACGCCAGCCATCAATTTTCAGGTAAATAGGCACACCTTATAGAGTTCACACAAGTGCGCACGCACCGTCTTACGTACGCACGCACTCTCCTCGGAACGCCCGCACGGCCGACCACACGCACGCACGCATGATGAATCATACACACGACTGAACGGCCTATGTGTAAACACACACACACACACACACACACACACACACACACACACACACACACACACACACACACACACACACACACACACAGGTGGGAATTGAGTGCCAAATGAGCCATTTTTGCAGTGTCAGAGTAGTAGACAAATAGAATGCATTAGGAAGTGATGTGGTGGAGGCTGACTTCATACACAGTTTCAAGTGTTGATATGATAGAGCCCAATAGGCTCAGGAACCTGTACACCAGTTGATTGACAGTTGAGAGGCGAGACCAAAGAGCCAGAACTCAACCCTCGCAAGCACAACTAGGTGAGTACACACACACACACACACACACACACACACACACACACACACACACACACGCACACACACACACACACTTGATATTTGAGTATCTGGTAGAGGTAGTGATAACCTATCCAAGGAAGGGATCGGAAAGGAAAAGGATAAATTACCGAAGAGGAAAATATGACGAGATGAACTTCCTAATGAGAATCCCATGGGAAACATAACTCAGATAAAAGACTGTACAGGATATGATGGACTACATCACCTAGAAGTTCCAGGAAGCTGCAAACAGGTTTATCCCGGCCCAAAAGGATAAAAATGAAAAGCAACAGAAGAATCCATGGTTCAATCAGGAATGTAAGGTAGCGAAGCAGTTGAGTAAAAGAACACGGAGAAACTACAGGAACAACAGAACACCAGAGAGCAGGGAGAGATGCCAGAAGGCCAGGAATGAGTACCTCAGAGTGAGGAGAGAAGCAGAGAGACAGTATGAAAATGACATCGCGAGTAAAGCGAAGACCCAACCAAAGCTGCTCCACAGCCACACCAGGAGGAAAACAGCAGTGAAGGAACAAGTGATTAAAATGAGTTAAGGGGAGAACAGAAACAAAAACAATGACAAGCAGGTGTGTGAAGAACTCAACAAGAGATTCCAGGAGGTCTTCACAATAGAACAAGGAGAAGCCCCCTTCACTAAATGAGGAGGCAAACCAAGCAACTTTGGAGGAATTTGATCCCACCATTGATGGTCAAAACGAATCTGTTGGAGCTGAATGTGACAAAGGCTGTTGGGCCTGACAGACTCTCACCGTGGATACTAAAAGAGGGTGCAGAAGCACTAATTGTGCCACTCTCTATGGTGTATAACAGGTCACTGGAAACAGAAGACCTACCGGAAAGCTGGAAGACAGCTAACGTAGTCCCAATATACAAAAAGGGTGACAGGCAAGAGGCACTGAAATACAGACCAATTTGCCTAACTTGTATGCCATGCAAGGTGATGTTGAAGATCGTGAGGTAAAGAAGGCTCATAAAGCATCTGGAGGGAAATAGCTTTGTAACACACCACCAGCATGGGTTGTCGAGTATTAACTCTCTTGCCTTCACGTTTTGTATCACAAGCACGGCAACACCTCCACTCTTCACATTAATCTGTCATGTCTCCGAATTAAATATGACCTTATTGAAAATATTATCTTCAAGTTTCGTCTCTGCGGCAATATTCGGCAATAAACATCGTTTAGCTTCAATATTTTTCTTCTGACTCCGTCTCTTAGTATAACCTTTAGGGACATGTTCCCTCTCTCCCTTAGTTCCCCCCTTCCTCTAGTGATTTTGTTTGGTTTGCTTTTATGTACCACTTGACAGTCTTCCTGGCCGTTATCACCTTGTAGACAAAACAAAATATTCTTCTTCATTCCTACTCTCATTTAGATGTTTTACTTCACCAAGGTTTAGTTTTGCTTCACTCTGTCTTCCATTGAGAGGTCGCATCTTAATGACTATAGTTTTCCTTTCTCAACATTTTGTCATTTTTTTTTGGAATTCCTAACCTGGAAACACAAACCGAAACTGCCTCTATTTTCCACTTGTTACAACTTGAAATAAATTTGTTACATCTTTGCTTAACGTATTTATGACGTATTAGAACGTTGTTTCAACTTGCTATATTGGTTGTTATAACTGGTTAGGAAGTGTTAAAACTTGTTCAAACGTTGTACCAATGTCGTAGTTTCGGTGTGTGTTTGGCGGGTAACCACTTCTATCATCTGTTTCACTCCATTAAATGTCACCGATTATTTTTTGCAGGTTTGCCTATCCTCCAAAATTCACTGACATTTTTCTTTGCTATAAATGTTGCTTTGTTGTTTTGTTTGACCTTCTTCTAAATCTTCTCTTTTCTTAATTTGATTTCCTCTTCTGCTGCTCTAGATGTTATTTCCTTTTCCAAACGTCCAAAAATTATTATGGACATATTCATAATGTCGTGTTATAACAAAGCACATCTGAAGTGTTTTGTAGCAATTTACTGTTAGTAACTAATTCTTCCCTAATTGCTTGACTAATGTCTATTTATTGTTGCTCATTTCTGCTTTTGACTTACAAATATGCATGTGCACAAAGACACTTTTCAAAAGCCAGTCTCCGTGGTGTAGCGCTAAGACACTCGCCTGGCGTTCCGCGAGAGCTTTGTCATGGGTTCGTATCCTGGCCGGGGAGGATTTACCGAGTGCAAATCCTTAACTGTAGCCTCTGTTTAACTCAACAGTAAAATGGGTACTTGGTTGTAAAAACGATTCTTCGTGTGGGTCGTATTCCGGGGGAACATAGGATTAAGGACCTGCCCGAAACGCTACGCGTACTAGTGGCTGCTCAAGATTGTAACATCTCTTGTATATATCTAAAAAAAAAATGCTCATTCATATGTATTCCTGATATTTAGTATGCAAATATTAGAATACAAACCCACAAAGATTCGAAGTGAAAGTGACCGCTAGTAGATTGGAAGAGCATTACCCCATAGAAATTGTATCACTCTTACAAGAGACCTGGGGCCAGATTCACGAAGCAGTTACGCCAGCACTAACGAACCTGTACACCTTTTCTTAATCTTTGGCGGCTTCGTTTACAACTTTTAAACAGTTGACGAGCTCTGAAGCACCAGGAAGCTGTTTATAACAATAACAACAGTTGATTGGGAAGTTTTCATGGTCGTAAACTGTTTAATAAATGTAACCAAAGCCGTCAAAGATTAAAGGAAAGATGTATACGTTTGTAAGTGCTTGCGTAACTGCTTCGTGAATCTGGGACCTGGCCAGAGACCGAGCTGTGGGAACACTGATCCTCGGAACCATTTCTATGAACTAATCACCTCAAGGTAACTACACCAAGGGACGAACTGCATCCCTATGAAACAAGGCCATCCAAGACGTTAACTTTGAATTTAAAGATGCAAGAAGACTACCTCACCTGACACCAGTTAGGAGAAGGGGTGGAAGAGAGGAGGAAGGGAAAAGGAAGATAGAGAAATGATGGTGAAAGGGGTGAAAGGAAAAATGAAGAGGGAGGGGAGGGGAGGGGGGGAGAGAAAAAAGACGATGGATAGAGAGAAGCAATGAGAAGCAAGATAGAGGGGAATGTAAGGATTGGAGTGGAAAGAGGGGGGTGAAAAGGAAATTGGCGAGAGAGGAGAAAGAGGGAAGAGAAAGAAGGAGAGGGAAGAGAAAGAGAGAAAAAAGGAGGTGGAGGAGACTCCAACTGGTGGTGTGTCTCGATAAATCTCGTCAACATAGGGGAGAGAGGAAGGAAACATAAAAGATAAAAGGCTTCGTTGCTAAGAACTTCCACTCTATCACTTCCTGGAAGGTGTGGGTCTGCTGTCACAATACTGGAGAGTTCCTGGAAGGTGTGGGTCTGTCACAATACTGGAGAGTTCCTGGAAGGTGTGTGGGGTCTGTTGTCACAATACGGGAGAGTTCCTGGAAGGTGTGGGTCTGCTGTCACAATACTGGAGAGTTCCTGGAAGGTGTGGGTCTGCTGTCACAATACTGGAGAGTTCCTGGAAGGTGTGTGGGGTCTGTTGTCACAATACTGGAGAGTTCCTGGAAGGTGTGGGGTCTGCTGTCACAATACTGGAGAGTTCCTGGAAGGTGTGGGGTCTGTTGTCACAATACTGGAGAGTTCCTGGAAGGTGTGTGGGGTCTGTTGTCACAATACTGGAGAGTTCCTGGAAGGTGTGGGGTCTGTTGTCACAATACTGGAGAGTTCCTGGAAGGTGTGTGGGGTCTGTTGTCACAATACTGGAGAGTTCCTGGAAGGTGTGGGGTCTGTTGTCACAATACTGGAGAGTTCCTGGAAGGTGTGGGGTCTGCTGTCACAATACTGGAGAGTTCCTGGAAGGTGTGGGGTCTGTTGTCACAATACTGGAGAGTTCCTGGAAGGTGTGTGGGGTCTGTTGTCACAATACTGGAGAGTTCCTGGAAGGTGTGGGGTCTGCTGTCACAATACTGGAGAGTTCCTGGAAGGTGTGGGGTCTGCTGTCACAATACTGGAGAGTTCCTGGAAGGTGTGGGGTCTGTTGTCACAATACTGGAGAGTTCCTGGAAGGTGTGTGGGGTCTGTTGTCACAATACTGGAGAGTTCCTGGAAGGTGTGGGTCTGTTGTCACAATACTGGAGAGTTCCTGGAAGGTGTGGGTCTGCTGTCACAATACTGGAGAGTTCCTGGAAGGTGTGGGTCTGCTGTCACAATACTGGAGAGTTCCTGGAAGGTGTGTGGAGTCTGCTGTCACAATACTGGAGAGTTCCTGGAAGGTGTGGGGTCTGTTGTCACAATACTGGAGAGTTCCTGGAAGGTGTGGGGTCTGTTGTCACAATACTGGAAAGTTCCTGGAAGATGTGTGGGGTCTATTGTCACAATACTGGAGAGTTCCTGGAAGGTGTGGGGTCTGTTGTCACAATACTGGAAAGTTCCTGGAAGATGTGTGGGGTCTGTTGTCACAATACTGGAGAGTTCCTGGAAGGTGTGGGGTCTGTTGTCACAATACTGGAAAGTTCCTGGAAGATGTGTGGGGTCTGTTGTCACAATACTGGAGAGTTCCTGGAAGATGTGGGGTCTGTTGTCACAATACTGGAGAGTTCCTGGAAGGTGTGGGGTCTGTTGTCACAATACTGGAGAGTTCCTGGAAGATGTGGGGTCTGTTGTCACAATACTGGAGAGTTCCTGGAAGGTGTGGGGTCTGTTGTCACAATACTGGAGAGTTCCTGGAAGGTGTGGGTCTGTTGTCACAATACTGGAGAGTTCCTGGAAGGTGTGGGTCTGCTGTCACAATACTGGAGAGTTCCTGGAAGGTGTGTGGGGTCTGTTGTCACAATACTGGCGAGTTCCTGGAAGGTGTGGGTCTGTTGTCACAATACTGGAGAGTTCCTGGAAGGTGTGGGGTCTGTTGTCACAATACTGGAGAGTTCCTGGAAGGTGTGTGGGGTCTGTTGTCACAATACTGGAGAGTTCCTGGAAGGTGTGGGTCTGTTGTCACAATACTGGAGAGTTCCTGGAAGGTGTGTGGGGTCTGTTGTCACAATACTGGAGAGTTCCTGGAAGGTGTGGGTCTGTTGTCACAATACTGGAGAGTTCCTGGAAGGTGTGGGGTCTGCTGTCACAATACTGGAGAGTTCCTGGAAGGTGTGGGGTCTGTTGTCACAATACTGGAGAGTTCCTGGAAGGTGTGGGTCTGTTGTCACAATACTGGAGAGTTCCTGGAATGTGTGGGTCTGCTGTCACAATACTGGAGAGTTCCTGGAAGGTGTGGGTCTGTTGTCACAATACTGGAGAGTTCCTGGAAGGTGTGGGTCTGCTGTCACAATACTGGAGAGTTCCTGGAAGGTGTGGGGTCTGTTGTCACAATACTGGAGAGTTCCTGGAAGGTGTGGGGTCTGTTGTCACAATACTGGAGAGTTCCTGGAAGGTGTGGGTCTGTTGTCACAATACTGGAGAGTTCCTGGAAGGTGTGGGTCTGTTGTCACAATACTGGAGAGTTACTGGAAGGTGTGGGTCTGTTGTCACAATACTGGAGAGTTCCTGGAAGGTGTGGGTCTGCTGTCACAATACTGGAGAGTTCCTGGAAGGTGTGGGTCTGCTGTCACAATACTGGAGAGTTCCTGGAAGGTGTGGGGTCTGTTGTCACAATACTGGAGAGTTCCTGGAAGGTGTGGGTCTGTTGTCACAATACTGGAGAGTTCCTGGAAGGTGTGGGTCTGCTGTCACAATACTGGAGAGTTCCTGGAAGGTGTGGGTCTGTTGTCACAATACTGGAGAGTTCCTGGAAGGTGTGGGTCTGTTGTCACAATACTGGAGAGTTCCTGGAAGGTGTGGGTCTGTTGTCACAATACTGGAGAGTTCCTGGAAGGTGTGGGTCTGCTGTCACAATACTGGAGAGCTCCTGGAAGGTGTGTGGGGTCTGTTGTCACAATACTGGAGAGTTCCTGGAATGTGTGGGTCTGTTGTCACAATACTGGAGAGTTCCTGGAAGGTGTGGGTCTGTTGTCACAATACTGGAGAGTTCCTGGAAGGTGTGGGTCTGTTGTCACAATACTGGAGAGTTCCTGGAAGGTGTGGGTCTGTTGTCACAATACTGGAGAGCACGTGTGGAGATGTTTTGGGATCTGCTCTTGAAAGTGGATATGAGTCGAAGCTTTTGAACTCTGATGAGCCATAGAGAAGTTAAAGTTTTAATATAATAGTGAGAAAATGAAATGAACTAAAGGAGCAGGTTGTAGAAACGAACTTTATTCATAATTTTAAAAATAGATATGATAGGAAAATCGGCCAGGAATTTTGCATTAGACAATCTACAACGAGAAATGTGGGGCCCCAAGAGCTAAAAATCGATCCTGCTGGCACAAATAGTCGAATTCAAATAGCAGAGTTCTCACACACACACACACACACACGCGCGCACACACACGCACACACACACACACACACACACACACACACACACACACACACACACACACACACACACACACACACACACACGTGTGGCCAGACCAAAGAGCCAGAGCTCAACCCCCGCAAGCACAACTAGGAGAGTACACACAGGGGCCAAGATGGGCGGACAGATGCACAAGCCTCTCCTGCCACTTGGGAAGGAGGAATACACAAGAGGTAACAACAGGAGTAAACAGGAGTTACTGTTGAATTGAGGAGCCCGCCAAGGCCGGCCAGTATCTCGCCTCACAGAGTATACAGGCAACAACGGAGCCAGTAGAGCATACACACCTCCATAACAATGGTCTATTCTCCTCCCTTCTCACCTACTTCCTTTCTTCCTGGTCCTTCTCTTACCGTGCCTCCCTTTCTTCTCCATTCTTACTACTTCCTTTCATCCTGCCAGTCTCCCTTTCTTCTCGTTTTTACAGTTACTTCCTTTCTTCCGCCTTTATCTTCTTAATTCCATCTTGCTTTGACTTGCTCTTGCTGCTGCTGCTGCTACTGCTGCTGCTGCTCCTCCTCCTCCTCCTCCTCCTCCTCCTCCTCTTCTTCCTCCTCCTCGCTGTTACACTTAATTACTGTTCTGAAGCACTTTACATATCTTCAGTACTAACCTTCGTCCAGCAACCGCCTGAATGCATTACTTATTACGCGAGTCGATAGTTTATCTTCAACTATCCAAAGTTTTCCTTTAATACTCACGCACGCATACACACCACCCACGCACGCACGCACATACACTACACACACACGCATGCACGCATACATGTACACCACACACATACACTACACATAACGGTCGGACGTACACCTGTCCCGTGCTTCCAGTGCCTAAGGTCGGCTGCCTCAGAAAAACATGTGTAGCAACCCACAACCCGACGCCACACTGCCTGGAAAATGTTGTTGTTGTTATAGATTCAGCTACTCGGAACAAGTTCCAAGTAGCACGGGCTATGGTGAGCCTGTAACTTTTCCTGGCACAGGAGCGGTGCTGTGCCTGGAAAAAGTCAACAAAGAAGAAGTGGTACGCGCCTCATACCCGAGCATACCCAACATCGTTACGCGCGGAACAAGCCATGTTCCAGAACGGAAGAAGACCGTCCAAACATTATTGAAAGCCATTTAGACCTAACATTTGTTATACTAATCGCCCGAGACTGGATAAATATATAATGGAGTGGGTTTTTTTCTCTTCGACTCAATTCCCCGAGTTCATCCTCAGCAGTATCTAAATTATACAGGCATATGGTAAAACTTAGATTAATATACCAATTTAAATAACTACAGAATACGCAATTATCAAAGCGACAAATTACAAGAATTACTCAAGGGTCTACTGTAATCAAAGAAACAGCGGTTATGTTAACTATTACCTTAGGTAATTGGATGCTGGGAAAATGCCACTGGCAGAGTCGTGTCGCTGTTGCCAGTAATTAAGAAATCATTTTCAAAATGATAGGGTAAGATATAGCCCAATTCCTTTTGCATAAGGACTGGCCAACTCAAACACCATTAATTCTCATTAAATAAATAGACAATTAAAGTTACTAATAAAGAAATATGAAACTAAAAATGAACTGCACTTTTGAAGTATTGGATAAAAAAAACGGGCAAAATTTCTTAATCCATATGTAGAGCATGTTCTTAATGGCTTATGATATTCTTTACCGTCTTGACACGTTCTTGATTTTTAATTTGTGTTACCCTTAATTACTCATTCCTCAATATGAGATTTTGTATTATTATCCACACCACGCCACCCCGGCAGGGAGCCGGTCGGCCGAGCGGACAGCACGCGGGACTTGTGATCCTGGGTTCGATCCCAGGCGCCGGCGAGAAACAATGGGCAGAGTTTCTTTCACCCTATGCCCCTGTTACCTAGCAGTAAAATAGGTACCTGGGTGTTAGTCAGCTGTCACGGGCTGCTTCCTGGAGGTGGAGGCCTGGTCGAGGACCGGGCCGTGGGGACACTAAAAGCCCCGAAATCATCTCAAGATAACCTCAAGATAACCCCCACCCAGCCCCACCCCACACCCACTCCCACCCCTCTCCCACTCCCACTCCCACACCCACCAACCCCAGCAGCTCTCAGCGCGGTGGTCGGAGCTTGGTGCAGAGTGTCAAAATATGGCACTGCCCGTATTGTCCTGGGCGTCGGCTACATACCTGCACAACGTGGCCCGGTGCCAAGTGGGCCCTCACCGACCCTGTGGCCACCTGCTCCAAGGACCAATCTCCCGACGCTCACACCCTCCCCAGCGCCCCCCATTCTCGTCGCAGCCTTTCATGATTTTATTATTTCCGGCAATATTCTTACATTAAAGGGTCGTGTGTGTGTGTGTGTGTACTCACCTTCCTGTACATGCCGGGATGAGCCGCGGCTCTTGGGTCCCGCCTCTCGACTCTGAATCGATTGGTATACAAGTTCCACAGCCTAATGGGCTCTGTCATTTATATAAAGCCGTGTACGGAGCCTGTTTCCGTACACGCCCAGACAAATACAAATGTGGTAACTATATACAAGACAGGAGGAAAACAAGTCACAGAACTACAGACATGTATCACTAACAAGTATTTTCTCTAAGATTAACTAATTAGCTAATTAAGATTGGCCAGACTAATCAAAACAAAGCTCGTCGATCAATAACAGCTTTCATCGTTTGTGAAAACTATTATTGAGTACGCTGCCCCACCAGAATATCCCCGTTGAAAAGCAGAGGTGCAACAGGTACTCTGAGAGAGAACTCTATCAACATCAGAGGCCCGAGACTGTTCAACACGCTTCCACTACACATAAGGGGCATAACTGGCCGACCCCTCACAGTGTTCAAGAGAGAACTGGATAAGCACCTCCAAAGGATACCTGATCAACCAGGCTGTGACTCATACGTCAGGCTGCAAGCAGCCGCGTCTAACAGCCTGGTTGATCAGTCCAGCAACCAGGAGGCCTGGTCGACGACAGGGCCGCGGGGACGCTAAGCCCCGGAAGCACCTCAAGGTAACCACAAGGTAAGGTAGCATGGTACCTCAACCTAAAGAAACAAAAAAACTAAAGAAGGTCCAAAGACATGCAACAAGATTCGTTCCTAAGCTAAGGGACTGAGCTATTAATTTAAGAAAGGCCGAGGAAACTGGGCCTTAAAACACCGAAGGATAGAAGGAATAGGGCAGACATGATAACGACGTACAAGATACTGAAGTGGGGAATTGACAAAGTAGATATCAGGGGTAATGTTCAAATTAAGGGACAGCAGAACGAAAGGACAATTGGGAACTGGAAGCACAAATGAATCACAGGGATGTCAGAACGTTTTCAGTCTCAAGAGTCGTAAACAAGTGGAACGAACTAGATGAGGAAGTTGCCGAAGCCAAGTTGATACACAGTTTTAAATGTAAATGTGATACGAAAAACGAATGAAAAATCACCTCATTGAACTAATGACGGTCGAAAGGTGTGACTTTTGAGTAGATGCTCGACCCTGCAAGTTTAACTAGGTGAACACACACACACACACACACACACACACACACAGGACAACTGGAGGACACTGGAGAGCAGAGGACAGGACAGGACACTGGAGAGCAGAGAAAGATACCAGAATGCCAGGAATGAATATGTCAGGATGAGAAGAGAGGCAGAAAGACAATACGAAAATGACATCGCAAGCAAGGCAAAGACTCAGCCTAAATTGTTGCATAGCCACATTAGGAGAAAAACAACAGTAAAGGAACAGGTTATGAGATTAAGGATAGGGGCGGAAGGATTCACTACAAATGACAAGGAAGTGTGTGAGGAATTGAATAAGAAATTCCAGGAGGTCTTCACCTTAGAACAAGGAGAAATTCCAGAGGTAAGTGAGGGAATAGCTAACCAGGAACCACTGGAAGAGTTTGAGATTACCAGTGGGGAAGTAAGGAAGTGTTTACTAGAGTTGGACGTGACGAAGGCTATAGGCCCAGATGGAATCTCCCCTTGGGTTCTAAAGGAAGGAGCAAGAGAACTGAGCCTACCACTCTCCATAGTGTATAACAAATCACTGGCAACAGGGGAACTGCCAGATATTTGGAAAGCAGCTAACGTAGTCCCGATATACAAGAAAGGGGATAGACAGGAGGCACTGAACTACAGGCCAGTGTCCCTAACCTGCATACCATGCAAGCTGATGGAGAAGATTGTGCGAAAAAAACTAGTGGAGCATCTGGAGCGAAGGAACTTTGTAACACAGCATCAACATGGGTTCAGGGATGGCAGGTCCTGCCTCACAGGGTTACTTGAATTCTACGACCAGGCAACAAAAATAAGGCAAGAAAGAGAAGGGTGGGCAGACTGCATATTTTTGGATTGTCAGAAAGCCTTTGATACAGTGCCACACAAGAGGCTAGTGCGAAAGTTGGAGATGCAGGCTGGAGTGAGAGGGAAGGTACTCCGGTGGATAGAGGAATACCTAAGCAACAGGAGACAACGAGTCTGTGTGAGGGGTGAAGTCTCAGATTGGCGAGACGTCACAAGTGGAGTCCCGCAGGGGTCAGTCCTCGGACCTATACTGTTTCTGGTATATGCAAATGATCTCCCAGAGGGTATAGATTCGTTCCTCTCAATGTTTGCCGACGATGCAAAAATGATGAGGAGGATTGAAACAGAGGATGATAGTAGGAGGCTACAAGATGACCTGGATAGACTGAGTGAATGGTCCAACAAATGGCTGTTGAAGTTCAACCCGAGTAAATGCAAAGTAATGAAACTAGGCAGTGGAAACAGGAGGCCAGGCACAGGATACAGAATAGGAGATGAAGTACTTAATGAAACAGACAGAGAGAAAGATCTAGGAGTTGATATCACACCAAACCTGTCTCCTGAAGCCCACATAAAGAGAATAACGTCTGCGGCATATGCGAGGCTGGCTAACATCAGAACGGCGTTCAGGAACCTGTGTAAGGAATCATTCAGAATCTTGTACACCACATATGTAAGACCAATCCTGGAGTATGCGGCCCCAGCATGGAGCCCGTACCTTGTCAAGCACAAGACGAAGCTGGAAAAAGTCCAAAGGTATGCTACTAGACTAGTCCCAGAACTAAGAGGCATGAGTTATGAGGAAAGGCTGCGGGAAATGCACCTCACGACACTGGAAGACAGAAGAGTAAGGGGGGACATGATCACAACCTACAAAATCCTCAGGGGAATCGACCGGGTAAACAAGGACGAACTTTTCAACACTGGTGGGACGCGAACAAGGGGACACAGGTGGAAGCTGAGTACCCAAATGAGCCACAGAGACGTTAGAAAGAACTTTTTCAGTGTCAGAGTAGTTAGCAAATGGAATGCATTAGGAAGTGATGTGGTGGAGGCTGACTCCATTCACAGTTTCAAATGTAGATATGATAGAGCCCAATAGGCTCAGGAATCTGTACACCAGTTGATTGACGGTTGAGAGGCGGGACCAAAGAGCCAGAGCTCAACCCCCGCAAGCACAATTAGGTGAGTACACACACACACACACACACGTACGTCCTCGTGGCCAAGCGGACAGCGCTCGGGGGGTCGTAGTCCTCAGAGCCCGGGTTTGATTCTCGCAGAGGCAAAAGCAAATGAGCAGAGTTTTACACCTGCTGCCCTAGTTCACTTATTAGTAAGTAGGTACCTGAGAGTTAGTTGCTGTGTGCGCGTGGGGTGTGTATTTACTATTTGTGTCTGCGGGATCGAGCTATTAGCTCTTGGACCCCACCTTTCTAACCAATCTATTTTTCCTCTATTATATCTACTACATATATTTTTCTCCAACAACCCCCCCCCCTCTCCCCAGGAAGCAGCCCGTAGCAGCAATCTAACTCTCAGGTACCTATTTACTGCTAGGTAACAGGGGGCATCAAGGTGAAAGAAACTCTGCCCATCTGTTTCCGCCGATGCCGGTAATCGAACCCCGGACCACAGGACTATGTATTCAGCGTGCTGTCCATTCAGCTTGAGAGCTTATCGGTCTCCAGCTTCCCAGAGAGAGGGGAAAGGGGGTTACGGGTGCATGGTTAGGGGGGCATGGGATGGGGGGTATGGGTAGGGGGGGCATGGGTAGGGGGGCATGGGTTGGGGGGCATGGGTTGGGGGGCATGGGTTGGGGGTATGGGTAGGGGGGGCATGGGTAGGGGAGCATGGGTAGGGGGGCATGGGTAGGGGGGCATGGGTAGGGGGGCATGGGTAGGGGGGCATGGGTAGGGGGGCATGGGTAGGGGGGTCGTGAACTTTTTAATAGAACTCATAAACACCAATTTAAATGTCATTATGTCTGAGGCGAGAGGAAAAACGCCTGTTGGGCGCCAGGGGAAAATATAACAACGCGAATGAATGAGGAAAGAGTAGGTGTCGGGGGGGGGAGGGGGGGAGGAGGGGAGACCATCTGGCAGGCGAGGCTGACCGACCGATTGGTGTGGAATGATTAGCGATGTAGACCAACTTGAAGAGAGGGATCTTTCTCGGTGGTTTTCAAGCCCGAATTCGTGCATGGAGAGTAGCCACACGACAGGTGTGTGTGTCAGGGGTGGAGCTAGATACACGACAGGTGTATCTGGCGTGCGTGTGTGTGTGTGCGCGCGCATGTGCATGAGGGGTGGCGCCAGGAGGGTGAGGTTGGAGGGGGAAGGAGCGCTGCTCCTCCTCCACTCTCCTCTCAACCAGCAAGATCTACAACCTGTACCGCCGTCAACAACGAGGCGTCGTGTTGACGTGTTGACGTCACACACTTTTTAAAGCACAAAATGTTCTCTCTCGTTTGGGTTGGGTTTGTTTAAAGAGTATCTAAAGTTAAAGTACCTTTTTAGGAGTACTCCTAAAGACCTTAGGACGGCGGTCAGCTCGTCCTCCCAAGGTTTCCCATCGTCAAGAAAACGGTCAATTAAAAGTGACCTCTCCTAACCTACCAGAGGACCCAAAACAGAAAACGGGACAGTACGTTACTTTCGCCAGCCATTTTCTTCCGTTTTTCTTCCAACTTCCATTTTCTAGTACGACAATTTGTGGCCTTATGTAACGCATACGGGCGAAAAGCGACGTTCTTTGTAAGAGGGCAGATTGTTATGAGGATGATGATGTGGGAGTGTGATGGAGGTGGTGGCACTCAGCATGAGTTCCCAACATGAGTGAGTAACTACCATTATCCACGGGGATCTGGTCACGGTCACTCATACCTCATCATGGTCACTCACAGTGGCTCTCAACATCGCCCCAGACCCGATTTTTTTTATATAAATATATTAATTTTTTTTATTTTGTACGCACTTGATTCATAACCTAGAACTCTATAATATGATCGCGGGGCATCCAGAAAATATGAAACAATGCAGCTACATAAAACATGATTCATGCTCAAAATTGACGAGCCGCTCTTGCATGTGCTGCCTTACATAAACAAACTCAAGGAGAGCTATAAGCTTGTTTTTGTCGTGTAATCTCATTTATATTAGGGATAGTTCGAGACAATCTCTCATCATCTCAAGACAAAGAAGCCTCTCTTTCTCTCTCTCTTCTGCATTTTTCAGAACTGTAAATCCTCGTCCACAACACTATGTCCTTGATTGTCCACCTTCCCGCTCAGTTCGCCAGCTTCTGTCGGTGCATTCTATACGACCACAGCCCTAGCTAAGGCTCACGGAATCCTGGAGATGTCTGTTCCGAGGCCACAATAATATTAGGCATTCACTTTGCAGCTGATGTACACAGGCCCTCACAGTTATTACATAAGGGACCTTCCTAACCTTGCAGGAGTAGCCATGTGTTACTGATATGGCCAGTTGTAACACCGTGGCCAGTTACAACACCCTGACCAGTTATCAGCTGGTGTGGGCGCTTCTCACGCCTCTTTAGGAAGCGGCGTTAAGTTACAGTGGCGTGAGCCAATACTCAAATGCACCATCTTGGTCTTCCATCTTTGCGGGGCTGCAGACGGTGTGTGAAGACTACTCTGCTCCCATGTCTCCCGTATAGTAGTTGCTGCCTCAGATTGTGCTCCTAAGAACGCGCGCCCACATGAATAATCGAGACCACTAAATAAACTATGGAGTTCAGTTTCTGAACCCATTACAGGCCTCTGTACCCCTTTCCACCCCCGCCCACCGGATGGGTATGCGGTCTAACCATCTCTACCAATGGGATGGGTACGGGTTCGTAATAAGTAACTAAATTAACTAACGTTGGGTACGCTGGTCAATGCCCTACTGGTTGTATATACGGGTCAATATCCCATTAACAACAGAGGAACACTTTACTGCAATCTCACGTCCCAAGACAGTAGTGAGAGGTTAAAGAGGCCGTCTTATTCAGCGAACCTCGCTTCCTCTTGCTTATAGAAGTAGGTGACGGTAAAGCGACATATGTTCATCCCCTTCATTCATTTATCACTACAAAATGAATTGCCCGCTCCTCCAACCCCTTTCTTCTTGCTCCGCCTCTTTCTCTCACCCTTCACATTTTTCTCCTCCTTTATTATCTCTCCCCCACTTTCCCCCCATATATTCTCTTCTTCCACCTCTTGCTCTCTCTCTCTCTACCTCAAACTCTTTTCGTCTCCCTCCATTTTCGTCTTTTTCTTGCCCTCTCTGGCAATCACTTTTCTTCAAAAAAGAATTTAACATACTATCAGGAAATCCCATACCCAACCCACGAGCCCCATTATTTTCTTCCCACACATGTCACACTTATTTCCCCATTTCCCAACTCCTTCACTTGTCCCCCAGACGCTTCTAGAGAGAAGGTGGCAGAGTTGGCAGCACCCGGGGCGACCCAGCCCCGGGTGCTGGGTCTGTGTGTTGTGCCGCGTTGGCTTTGAGTCCCACATAAATGAATCGATCGCCCTTCCGACAACAGCCAATGAAACTGTCACAATACGAAAATTAACTGGCAGCGTGAGGTATAGACGGGTTAAAGGGGGGTCGATATGCCCGCTATGTTAGAGGACCCGGGTCATAAAAGGCTACGCTGTTTGGGTTCTGGCGTCAAAAAAGTGGCCCACGGAACATTAGCGAGACACTCAGGAAGAGTTGCCGGGGATAAGCTTCTTGGTGAGCGCCTGCCAAACAGGTACCAAAGCAGATCAGTCGTCATTCTCATAGAGCGAGGGCGAACCAAAAAAAGATAAAAACGAGTAAAAGGTGGTGTAGACAAGCGAGAATGTCTCCCGCAGCTTCCTTCTTAAAGGCGTAAAGAGAGTATAATAATTTATCACCGCGAGTTATGGGGCGAGCGCTTGAAGGCGCGGGGCAGCCACCACCTGCAGGCGTTATGCTGCCCGCTAACCAGAGTAGGAAGGGAAGGGGAGCTATCAGGGGGAAAGCGCCAAGTCATTACAACTATATAGCACTTGGAAGGGGTCAGGATAAGGATTTGGGATGGGACGGGGGAAAGGAATGGTGCCCCAACCACTTGTGGACGGTCGGGGATTGAACGCCGACCTGCATGAAGCGAGACCGTCGCTCTACCGTCCAGCCCAAGTGGCTGGTGCACCACCCCGACCTCCTTCACACCTCGTGTTGCTACACACTGCAGCCACCAACAGCGGGCTCCAACAGCGGGCTCCAACAGCGGGCTCCAACAGCGGGCTCCAACAGCGGGCTCCAACAGCGGGCTCCAACACCACGGTGTTATTCTTTTACATGCCGACGACCGGAAAAGAGGACGAAGTCACATGCACGCTAAAAATACACCAAACCTACGATCCCTCACACCTCCCCCCCCCCCAAGCCACTGACGATACCTACTGACACACACTAATGAACTTGAAACGAAGCGACGTTCCTGGCGATATATTCCTCCTCCCCGCATCATCGGCCAGGCTGACGGATACACGCGGCCACAGATCATATAACCGAGTGAATGATCCGTGGATCCCCGAGACTGGCACCTCCCTCAGGCACCCGAGTGAAGCACCTCGCCATACTGCTGCTGCTCTGGGCACCCTCGGAAACGCTAATGAGGATATATAATTGTCAATTAAGCATTATATGTGGTCTGGCCAAGATGAGCGGTGCCAACAGCTCTGCTACCCCAGGGGTGCCTTAAGCGCCCCCCCGGGGGAGGGGAGGGGGGTTAATGGGTGCGCCTGGTGCCACTGCTCCAGAAAGAGCAGGTAGGAGCAATTCCTGTATGTGTTCGTGTGTTGATATTTTATGAATAGTTTATAAATTATGCGGTTATGTGGGTTGTGGTGGTAGTGTTGATTGTGGTGGTGGTGGTGGTGGTGGTGATGATTGTGGTGGTGGTGATGATTGTGGTGGTGGTGATGATTGTGGTGGTGGTGATGATTGTGGTGGTGGTGATGATTGTGGTGGTGGTGGTGATGATTGTGGTGGTGGTGGTGATGATTGTGGTGGTGGTGGTGGTGATGATTGTGGTGGTGGTGGTGGTGGTGGTGGTGGTGGTGATGATTGTGGTGGTGGTGGTGATGATTGTGGTGGTGGTGGTGGTGGTGGTGATGATTGTGGTGGTGGTGGTGGTGATGATTGTGGTGGTGGTGGTGGTGGTGATGATTGTGGTGGTGGTGGTGGTGGTGATTGTGGTGGTGGTGGTGGTGGTGATTGTGGTGGTGGTCAATGTTTTTTGTTGCAACTACTATTGCTCCAGATTTCGATGAGGATGACGAGGGTGATGGTACAGACGACGACGACGAGACTTGAAACAAAAGCACTGCCTGGCTGTATAAACTGTTGTGGACCACTACTTGAATCACTTCTGATATAACACTGTTGTTATGTATATGTATGTATGTGAGTATGTGTATGTACGTGTGTGTGTATTATATATATATATATATATATATATATATATATATATATATATATATATATATATATATATATATATATATATATATATATATATATACACACACACACACACACAAACACACACACACACACACACACACGGGGTGGGTATGGGATGCACCACCGTCCACGGGGTGGATATAGGGTGCATAATAAGTAAACTCGTAACTGAGAATACAATGACAAAAACCCTTTCATTTTGCTAGGAATAACGTCTCATGGCCCAGGTGCCACCGACACAGCCTCCAGGTGCCACCGACACAGCCTCCAGGTGCCACCGACACAGCCTCCAGGTGCCACCGACACAGCCGCCAGGTGCCACCGACACAGCCTCCAGGTGCCACCGACACAGCCTCCAGGTGCCACCGACACAGCCTCCAGGTGCCACTCATAAAATACCCCCCCACCTGTCTGAGATAAACATTCTAAGTGAGTTAGTCAGTACATAGTCAACAATGGCTGACTGACAAGTGAACATACCCACTGCTGACTGAGCCTCCAGTGCACAGGATGCCCGAGCCTCATGAAGTAACAGTAGTTAGAATTAGACAACAGATGATTAACACAAATCTAAAAGCGTTCTGAAGTTAGAATTTACAGTGTGTGAGTGTGAGTGTGTGTGTGAGTGTGTGAGTGTGAGTGTAGAAAGGCGGGGTCCAAGAGCTAACATATCGATCTTGTAGGTGCACATAATACACACACATACATGCATGTGTCATTATACAACGACCAAAAATGTAACACATACGAGTTTAACATACCTGGGTGCACAGCAGCGATGGACCGGCTTACCTGTGAAGAAAAACAGAAATGATGACCAAACACAACTACTTTAACAAAGTCATTAATTTCACTCAAACTTTTTATCACATTCTCACTTAAATATATATATATATATATATATATATATATATATATATATATATATATATATATATATATATATATACATATATATATATATATATATATATATATATATATATATATATATATATATGGTAGTTTAAATACGGCTGATTGTTCTTTCTAGGTGTACTAGGTGTCCATATGTCTCAGTCACTGTCTTATGACTTACCTATACACTGACAGCCTCCGCACTGTAATACACCTCGCTGAATTTTTATACAACAACTGTGTCCGAACTTCAATAAAAATTTTTTTTTTTTTTTGTTTCTGTATTTATTTATATACAAGAGTTCACTAGCACGCATAGGGTTTGGTGGCAGGTCATTAGTGCTAATGTTTCCCGGAATACGACCCGCCAAATCGTTTAACAACCAGGTACCCATTCACTGTTGGGTGAATAGATGCTAAGGATAGGCGCCCAGTCAATCTTTCCCGGCCAGGATACGAACCCAGGCCAAAGCGTTTGCAGAGCGCCTAGCGAGTGTCTTACCACCTCGCCACGAGAACAGGCACCTGAATACAGTAACATCATGCTGACTGTAACGACTACAGTAGTTGATTTACTCAAATTCCCCCCCCCCCCCAAAATTGTATACAAATATTGTCAACAAAGATTTCATAATTTTATAATTCGATTATTTTAACTAGTTACATTTTGTCAAGGTGTTTTTAAGCCCCACGTAAAGGT
Source organism: Procambarus clarkii (assembly GCF_040958095.1). Classification (NCBI taxonomy): domain Eukaryota; kingdom Metazoa; phylum Arthropoda; class Malacostraca; order Decapoda; family Cambaridae; genus Procambarus; species Procambarus clarkii. The sequence continues at coordinate 38,785,008 of NC_091170.1, read as the reverse complement.
GTAAAGGCAATAAATTGTACAAGTCTACACTTCGACAATTTATGGACAAGAAATATGTGACACAATTATATATTATATAAATCGCGGAAATAAAGTGACCAACAGTGTTTCATGTTATCTTTTTGGGTGCCATTTTGTTGTTTTTCTGGGCGTGACCAAGTACCGAGCATCGTTACTACGAACAAAACACAGTGATCATTATCCAAAAAAATTATCAGATTATGGCAGGTCGGAATGACTATCAACACGGGATAGCAACAAGGCCTATGCGCAGCAAACAAACAAACAAACAAACAAACTACACACACACACACTGTCAAAGAGTGCTGGGAAGACGGGACACCACGAGCGTAGCTCTCATCCTGTAACTACACTTAGGTAATTACACACACATAAGGGGCCTCGCGACTGAGTGGACAGCGCCCTGGGGATCCTAGTCCCAAAGGCCCGGGTTCGATTCCCAACAGAGGCAGAAACAAATGGGCAGAGTTTCTTTCACCCTGATGTGCCTGTTCACCTAGCAGTAAATAGGTATCTGGGAGTTAGACAGCTGTTACGGAGCTGCTTCCTGGGAGTGTGGGTGTGTGAGCGAAAAAAATAGTAGTTAGTTACTGTTGATTGATTGACAGTTGAAAGGCGAGCCGAAAGAACAGAGCTCAACCCCCGCAAGAACAACTACCTACCTTGAGGCTACCTTGAGGTGCTTCCGGGGCTTAGTGTCCCCGCGGCCCGGTCGTCGACCAGGCCTCCTGGTTGCTGGACTGATCAACCAGGCTGTTAGACGCGGCTGCTCGCAGCCTGACGTATTCACTAGGTGAATACTAGAATACAACTAGGTGAATACACACACACACACACACATACACACACACACACACACACACACACACACACACACACACACACTCTCACACACACACTCTCACACACACACTCTCACACACACACTCTCACACACACACACTCTCACACACACACTCTCACACACACACACACTCTCACACACACACACTCACACACACACACACACACACACACACACACACACACACACACACACACACACACACACACACACACGAGGCACGTAAATGTCTAGGATGCAACTTCATTTAAAGGTAAAAAAAAAAATTGACACAGGCAACGAAGTTCGTAAACATTTCTTATAAAGTTATTGCACATTGCAAGAATGAAACATTCCACAACATATTTGACTCGCAGGAGAAACTGGGGCGTTGAGCAACAGGGTCGTTCCTCACCGATGATATGATCCACGGACACTTTAAGTCACCTTTGTGGAAAGTCTTTGAAAACGTCAAAACAGAATAAGGAATAGAATTCAGTTCTGAATATTTATATTTACGTGAACTATCAGGGGGGGGGGGGGGGGGGAAAGCGCCAAGCTATTACGACTATATAGCACTTGGAAGGGGTCAGGATAAGGATTTGGGGTGGGACGGGAGGCAGGAATGGTGCCCCAACCACTTGGACGGTCGGGGATTGAACGCCGACCTGCATGAAGCGAGACCGTCGCTCTACCGTCCAGCCCAAGTGGTTGGACTTATATTTACGTGAGAAATACAAACCATATAAATTTTAAAATTTAATGTAGTAATTAGTTAGCCATGTATTTCTGACTTTTATTACTGACGTTTATTTTACATGAACGTCACATACATGAGACATTTATACAATAAATTAGGTATCTTGAGGTTATCTTGAGATGATTTCGGGGCTTTAGTGTCCCCGCGGCCCGGTCCTCGACCAGGCCTCCACCCCCAGGAAGCAGCCCGTGACAGCTGACTAACACCCAGGTACCTATTTACTGCTAGGTAACAGGGGCATAGGGTGAAAGAAACTCTGCCCATTGTTTCTCGTCAGCGCCCGGGATCGAACCCGGGACCACTGTCCAGCGTGCTATCCGCTCGGCCGACCGGCTCCCACAATACAGTAATACAGAATAATGTACTGCACAATACAGTAAGACAAATAAACGACAAGGCTAAGTATGAGATGACGCAGAGTGAAATAATTTCATTTGTTTTCCTTCACAAATCCTTCAATTAGAGATTCATTATATAATACAGAAATCATACAAAATTACTTGATTTAAAACAGAAAATAAATAAGTGCCCAATATTTGTATTTGAAAGACTAACATTAAATATAAAACTACAGAAATTTGCAGTCTCTGAATTTGACACTGACAGATTCAGGGGGCAAGAATGGATCAAGTTAACTGTGAACACACAGATCAGGTAACCGGGATGTGGCTTGAGTAGCATTTAACATCCTTGTCAATAAGCCTTATCTTTGTGACATGTAATTCCTTACAAATGTCAAGCAGCCAGTTGTACCTGGATTGTACCTAGATGGGGTTCTGAGAGTTGTTGTTCTCTCCAAGCCCGGCCCGGGTGCCAGGCTTGGGTTATTTAAAAGCGTTTAGCCTTCGTGGAAGAGAACGGGCTGGGTCCGGTTAGCTAAGTGTGGTATGCAGTCTCCCACGAACTCTGGAACGTCTTCCACGAACTCTCGAACGTCTCCCACGAACTCACGAACGCCTCCACGAAGCTTCATGTGTTAGCATCATAAACTCGCCCCAGAAAATCGAGTTCTACCTGACACATTAGTCCATAAAAGCATCATTCTCCTTAATGGCTGTATTTTCGCGTCATTTGCCAAGGGTACTGGACGGGCCGCCCGACGCCACACGGGCCAAACTTGCCCCTCCTGGCCTGGAAATCACCGCCTTAAACGTGACGACCCCCGTTCGAAGCCCTCCCGACGTCCTCAAAATATATCGCTTATCGGCTTGCGAAGAAACACCTCCTTTCCAAAGTTACCCGTTTTGTGAACGGGAATCTTGCAGCCTCACTAGGGTGAAAGTTGCCTCGTGCTTCAACATAGAGGTAACAGCAGCAAATGGAACAGCAACAGCGGATGCAGCTGTGGTGATGGTAGGCTACAACATCCTGAGCAAAGGCAGCACCTTCATTAAAAGAAGAAGAAAGTTTAACAGCAGCAGGAACAGAGAACAAACAGAAGCAGCAAGGAAAGCAGCATGTGCAGAGTCTTCACCACCTGCAGAAGCAATAGAGCTAGTAGTGGACACCTGCAGAAGCAACAACGGGTGCAACACCACCATTACTAGGCACCACAACCATCACCAGGCACCACCACCATCACCACTACTAGGCCCCACCACCACCACTACTAGTTCCGAGAGCTATTTACACCCAAGCATCATCATCAGAAGCAACTACACCAGTTGCCATCGGGGCTGCCACAGGCTACAGTAAGGAGGGGACCACCACAAAAGGTGCAGCAGCGGCGGCAGCGGCAGCAGCAGCAGCAGCAGCAGCAGCAGCAGCGGCAGCAGCAGCGGCAGCGGCAGCAGCAGCGGCAGCGGCAGCGGCAGCAGCAGCGGCAGCAGCAGCGGCAGCGGCAGCAGCAGCAGCGGCAGCAGCAGCGGCAGCAGCAGCGGCAGCAGCAGCAGCAGCAGCAGCAGCAGCAGCAGCAGCAGCGGCGGCAGCAGCAGCAGCAGCAGCGGCAGCAGCAGCGGCGGCAGCGGCAGCAGCCGCCACCGTTGGTGCTGTAACTACAACAAACAAGGAACAAGGAACAAGGAGCAGCAGCAGGAGCACTACTGACCACCAAGAGTTACGAGCAGAGATGCGGCCATGCGGTTCCGATGTATTTAGAAAATTGCTGAGGACGCGTGTCCGGGGATTTTACTACTAAACTTTGAATCAAATTTATCGGCGGTGGAGATATAAGCAGGAGCAGACGGCGGGTCCAGTCAGAGGCTCCACCACCCTCACGTGCCCTACTGTCTTGCTGCATTGGTACGAGTACACAGGCACGCACGCACACGCACACATGCATGTACATACACGCACGCATGCATGCATATGCACGCATGCATGCATGCACACGCACGCACGCATGCACACACACGCATGTACGAACACACAAAAAATGCCTGACGGGTGAGTGGACAGCGCTCGGGATTCGTAGTCCTAGGCCTAGTCCAGGGATCTATCCTCGGCGGTGGCGGAAACAAATGGGCAGTTTCTTTTACCCCGATGCATCTGTTCACCTAGCAGTAAATAGTTACCTAGGAGTTAGACAGCTGCTTCGGGCTGCTTCCCTGTGTATGTATGTGTGTGTGTATATTCACCTAATTGTATTTACCTAGCTGTACTTGCGGGGGTTGAGCTCTGCTCTTTCTGTAATCTCTGTGCCAAAGATTACGGCATTTCTACAACCATCATCAGATATATCCTGACCAACAACACCGAAGTAATCTACAGACTGTGATAATAAATCAAACATAGTATAAGCACTATATATAAAACACAGTCATCTGTGTCATCATCATTTATCCGCCAGCCAGCTTACTGTTAGGTATGTCCTAAAACTACATCTATAATCATCTATAAGATGAAGACAGAAGTTCACCCTACACCTACTGCCCGAGATGAAAAAAAAAAAGGCAAAACATAACTGCCCAGTCCCCACCACTGGGTAACATCTCACCACATACTATAAGATATATATGATGTCAAATCTTCTAATTTACATTCACTTTCCACCTGCCTCTGAAGATGTTGGAGAGAACTTTAGCAAAACACTGTCTATGTCTGTCCAGAACGTCTCAAGTTATCGTCCACAATGTTTCCTCCGTATGTAAGTGTTTACATGTTTTTCTGGTCAAACATAATCTATTAATTGCTTTACATCCCAGTTCCATATTATTGCTGGGTTCACAGAGACGAGCAGTGAAGGAACTGTACTCAATCCTCCCAAGATTTGATTTCTAACACAATAAAGTTAAAAAATTGGGTTTAAATTTTTTCCTCCGAAAATAGCAAAGCCGGTGTTGCTAACAAGTAAAGACAATGATGGCTATTACCTCACTTGGGCTTATGTTCTCGTGCCATAAATGGTTTCTGGTACGCACTTACGCCATTTATTACGCTTGTCGCGTACAGCGACCATGACTTGACATCCTGCTGGAACCAACACTGTGCTTACACTTGCCTAAGTTACTTCCATGATATATTACGCTATTCTAGGAGATGACAGCGGCCCACTTTTGCCATGTTCCTGTATTTTGTCTCTCTTTGATTTACATACTGCCCGCGCGCCCAGTCAACTTGGTAGCAACGGGAGTTTATCGTCTTTATTTGTTAGACGTCACCTCTAGACTGCAGGTCCGTCTAGACCAAGCTCTCGCAAGCCAAGCCTGGCCCTGGGCTGGGCTTGGAGAGTTGAACATCTGCTAGAACCCCCATCCAGGTACAATCCAGGTACACCATCGAACCACCTTCCTTGTCCCTCTCTCCCCCACGCTCGAGCACGCCAGACGTCCTCTTCTGCTACCGCTGCCCCCACCTCACCCACACACACACACACACACACACACACACACACCAGGCACCCCCCACCCACACACCAGGCACCCCCCACCCACACACACACACACCAGGCACCCCCCACCCACACACCAGGCACCCCCCACCCACACACACACACACCAGGCACCCCCCACCCACACACCAGGCACCCCCCACCCACACCCCAGGCACCCCCACCAACACCCACACACCAGGCACCCCCCACCCCCACCCACACACAAGGCATCACACCCCCCACCCACACACAAGGCATCACACCCCCCACCCACACACAAGGCACCCCACACCCACACACCAGGCACCCCACACCCACACACCAGGCACCCCACACCCACACACCAGGCACCCCACACCCACACACCCCCCCACCCACACGGGGGTACCTAGGAGCAGAGGCAGCTCAAGTCCATTTCAGAGTCAACAAAGACGTGTTCTAAGCTTGAGATTAGCTTCCGGATTACTATGGCTTTCTCCTGAAGTCTTACTCTTACTCAAAGTCCAGTTATACACCACCTGCACACCTTGGTGGCTGTGTGCACGTGCGTGTCTGTGCGCGTGTACACGTGCATGTCTGTGTGCGTTTACCCGTGCATGTTTGCGTGCGTGTACGCACCTATTTTGAGTGTGTGTGTAAGGGGAGAGGGGGGGGGGAGTTGGGGGTTGCAGGAGAGTGGGCGTGAGTGTGTGCCTGAATGAGTGTGAGAGTGAGTGTGGCATTGAGTGTGCGAGTAAGTGTGAGAGTGAGAGATATAGTGAGAGAAAATACACCCCTCGTCATATCAGATTTCTTTATTTACCTCAATTTACTGAGATATGTAAAGGTACTTAACAAATCCAAAGTTCTGAGTATGTTAAACAAAAAATATTGTTTTGTATATTATTAAAATTTAAAACTAAGTTCACACTCTTATAATAATAAAATTATTGTTATTATTATTATTAATATTATTATTATTGTCTTGAAGGAAGCCAACCTCGGGTGAAAGAGGGCTGTGACGATCTCTGTCTGGAACCCGTAGGTGCGGGACCGGGACGTCCACCTCCTGGGGCTCGTGCGGCCCTCAGGCTCTGCTTCAGGAGGCTGGGGTTGTTCTTGCCCTTGCTGGGGTGGTTCTTCTCCGGCCACGTCCACGGCGGTCTCCGGGTGTCCCTGTGCCTTCTTTCACCAACTTCGAAAGTAAACTCTGGACCTCACAGTTCCTGCGACGGCGCTGGAACCAATCGTATTGGCGTTTGCCTTTCCATTGGAGACTTTCGGCGCTGTGGATAGGGAGGAACCTGCTGCTTGGGTGACAGCTTCTCCTCCATACCGACCTAGCCTGGCTTTGCGCCCTGGAGAGGCCATTCCAGACCGACAATCAGAGCGCTCAACTCCATAGTCTCCTATGACTGATGGATGCCTACTACTATTATTATTATAATATACTGAGCAGCGGAAAGGTGCAGTGCTGTTTTCAAAATCATATTTGGGTACCAGGAACTCTTCCACCCACAATTTATTGTAAAACCTAACGCTGTATTCTATCTATACCACGCAGTCAATCACGCTTCATCCTTGTCATCAACTGATGCCGGGCAACCATGATGTGGAGGAAAGGTGCCCAAAAATGTTCCAACCTGTTAGGATTCGAACTTAGGATCTGTGCTTGCGAGGCGAGTGTGCTACCCTCTGCCCCACAGAGGGACCTTTATGTGGTTTGTGGTCTTGATCGCTGCCCCTGACACGAACACAATTATAATTATCCATCATATAATTAAACCAGCTAAACCACTGAAGTAATTATACCATAACCACTATTACCAATACGAGCGCTACTTCAACCAAAATCAAATCTCAAAATCAAAACCAAACCTCAAAATTAGGATCATACAATACTACCATAAAGCATCACTATACACCCCCCCTCCCCCGCACCACTACCCTCGACGACCATCACCACCACTACCCTCCACCACCATTACCATCACTATCCTCCACCACCATTACCACCACCATCCTCCACTACCACCACTACTACTCTCCACCATTACCACCACTACCCACCACCACCACCATACAGCTACCTCGCGCCACAAACCCCCGCCCTCACCCACCCTGCATCTTAACCATACCCTTATCTTACACATAATCTTCATCCCCCCATCTATCTACAGCTATTTCTGTGTCCTCACGCTTCTCGCGCGCCTTCCCTCCCGCTTTCTACAATTCTCACCCCGTTTTATCTAATTACTTTTGCGCTATTGACCTGGGTTTTCATCCCCTAGACTCACAAGCGCTCTCTTTTATGACCTTTCTGCCTTAATTGCTTCACTTTCCTTCTCCCAGTTGGCCTCTGCAGCGGGTCTCATCAAGCACTGATGCCAGACTCTCATCTCCCTTAAGACGTGCCGGACTATCATCACTACGAGACCAAGGTGTGAAGCTGCTGCTATGGTCGGTCTGCTATCGTCGTCGGCTATCGTTGACGACCGTATTGCGGGGACGCTAAGCCCCGGAAGCACCTCAAGGTAGGTCACCTTGGCTGGGGAAAATTGTGCTAGATAACACCTCTGTTCACCCTCTTGTGAGCAACATGAACTGGCGCACCAGGAGTGGGGCCGCCGGGCAGGCGACACCTGGAGTGTCCTAACCTGGGCGGCAGCTTTACAGTCATGTGCTCCACACCCACCCAACTGGGCGGCAGCTTTACAGTCATGTGCTCCACACCCACCCAACTGGGCGGCAGCTTTACAGTCATGTGCTCCACACCCACCCAACTGGGCGGCAGCTTTACAGTCATGTGCTCCACACACCCACCCAACTGGGCGGCAGCTTTACAGTCATGTGCTCCACACACCCACCCAACTGGGCGGCAGCTTTACAGTCATGTGCTCCACACACCCACCCAACTGGGCGGCAGCTTTACAGTCATGTGCATGCATTACCTACAGTAAGCAAATTTTAGATACTTGGCTAAAATTTCGGGCAGCACATCATTATGAATGAAGTACTTACACATTTCTTAGACACTATTAATAGTGTTATCTCTAAATTCCGCGATTTTTTCCACATTCCATTATATAAAGACACAAAGTATGCGAATAGTTCTGCTGACAGAGTTTGGTAAACAAGGACTGGTAAACAAGGAATGGTAAACAAGGAATGGTAAACAAGGACTGGTAAACAAGGACTGGTAAACAAGGACTGGTAAACAAAAGCAGTGTAAAGGTCATGAGTAGCATAAAAGTAATGTACACAGAAGCAAGCGGAATCGCTAAGATAGTAGTAGTGACAGGAAAAAGTGGCAGAAGTACAACCACACATGACTGTGATAACATGAATGAAACAGACAAGTGTTATAGGAAATGCAATCTTCCCACAAGGATATCAAGTACTAAGCAGAGATAGGGTGCACAGAGGGGGGAGGTGGAGTAGTTCTGTTGCAGAGGGAGCTCACCAGCAAGAGTGTGTGTATATATATATATATATATATATATATATATATATATATATATATATATATATATATATATATATATATATATATATATATATTGGAACAGTGGGAGGCGTGAAGGTGGTGGAAGCAGTGATATATAATCCCCCACCAAACAATAAAAGGCTTAGGGAAGAATAGGACCTCCATCCACAACTTTAGGACCCGATTTGACCAAAGATGTGAACGTCAGAATAGTTCAATCTAAACGCAACAGGGACCAGGCAGGTGGGCCAGGCATAAGGAACTAGCCCTCACTCACCCTTAGACACTCACAGGTAAGTACAGATAGGTAAGTACTATACAGTGTACACTGGCAGTAGAGGCTCCACTACACAGTGTACCCTGCCAGTAGAGGCTCCACTACACAGTGTACCCTGCCAGTAGAGGCTCCACTATACAGTGTACCCTGGCAGTAGAGGCTCCACTACACAGTGTACCCTGGCAGTAGAGGCTCCACTACACAGTGTACCCTGGCAGTAGAGGCTCCACTACACAGTGTACCCTGGCAGTAGAGGCTCCACTACAGTGTACCCTGCCAGTAGAGGCTCCACTACAGAGAGTACCCTGCCAGTAGAGGCTCCACTACAGTGTACCCTGCCAGTAGAGGCTCCACTACAGAGAGTACCCTGCCAGTAGAGGCTCCACTACAGTGTACCCTGGCAGTAGAGGCTCCACTACAGTAAACATACACAAGTGGCCACCCAAGGTGCCAGTTCCAAAGCTCTCTGCCCACTAGGTGAGGTTTACACCCCCGTTCATGTAAACCCAGTTGGCAAATTTGGGTACTGCAAGCTGTCTCGGGCGAGGCAGTAAACTTGGTGGGCAAGTCTTCCCCCCGGTTTACCTAATGGCACTCGTACTGTGGCACTCGTACTGCGGCACTCGTACTGTGGCACTCGTACTGTGGCACCTAACTTCAGGGAGCCGAGAGTACTCACACACCTGCATCTTCACCTCAATCCAAGTCTCCACCATCCACCCCCCCCCCTAAAAATATATATATAACCACACTCATATGCGTCGATATGAAACGTATACTCAAGATATGGTACTTAAGATACATCGTTGCGACGTAAAATAATAATAATTGAAAAAAAACCGTTGTAGATGCGTCGTGTGTTACCTGGGTGTTCAGCAGTCTGGGCTCAGACACGAGTCTTAACCCTGGGCACCCGAAGAATATTATGTTTTCAAAGCATCACATAAATCTTTTTAATCTTATTCTTCGTGCAATTAGGAAAATCATCATCTGCAATGCCCCCCCCCCCCACGCAACTATGTGCAATGGTACAGGTTCAGGGGAAATCTGTGGAGTCTACGAGAAGGGGGGGGGGAGGAGGCGACGGGCAGGGGGAGGAGGCGACGGGCAGGAGGAGGAGGAGACGAAAAGGAAGAGGAGGCGACTGGATGGAGGTGGGCTGGAAGATGAAGTGAAAGGAGAGGTTATCTTGTCTTGAGATGATTTCCGGGCTTAGCGTCCCCGCGGCCCGGTCCTCGACCAGGCCTCCTTTTTGTTACCCCCCCCCCCCCCCACGGGAAGCAGCCCGTAGCAGCTGTCTAACTCCCAGGTACCAATTTACTGCTTGGTAACAGAGGGCATCAGGGTGAAAGAAACATTTTACCCATTTATCTCCGCCGCCACCACCGGGGTTCGAACCCGGAACCTCAGCACTACGAATATGAAGCGCTGTCCACCCAGCTGTCAGGCGAGATACAGACACAGAAGATACCTCATGCAACAGACGGATGTATATTTACAAGTCATATTGTGTGGAGTACACAGCACCGCTCTTGTGCCAGGTAAGTCCACTACGGGCTCACCATGGCCCGTGCTACTTGCCCCGCTCCTGTGCCAGGTAAGTTACGGGCTCACCAAAGCCCGTGCTACTTGCCCCGCTCCTGTGCCAGGTAAGTTACGGGCTCACCAAAGCCCCTGCTACTTGCCCCGCTCCAGGTAAGTTACGGACTCACCAAAGCCCGTGCTACTTGCCCCGCTCCAGGTAAGTTACGGGCTCACCAAAGCCCGTGCTACTTGGAACTTATTCCGAGTAGCTTAATCTACAACAACAACAACAGTAGTATGGAGTAGACAGGTGCTTCTCCCCCCCCCCCACTGGGCTAATGAGCCCGTGGTCTACCTTGGAGGCGAGACGCCTCACGCACTCCTCAGTAGAACACCGCCAGCTGAACTAATATCAACACCGCTAATGTTTGCGAAAACAAAACATGCGGGGAGGCATAAAGGGCAGGTTGCAGACATTGCCCGCCACCCACTGTGGCAACAACCACATTGCAAGGGAAGGGAAATATCAGGGTGGGGGGGGGGGGGAAGTGCCAAGCCATCACGAACATATTAGCAGTTGGAAGGAGTCAGGATAATGATTTGGGATGGGACCTCGCCCGCCTTCATCACACACTAGTTACTCACCTGTCCCCTGACCCTCTTCGCTGTGTTAGCTAGGGGGGGGGGCATAGTGTTAGCAGGGGAGCATAGTGTTAGCAGGGGGGCATAGTGTTAGCAGGGGGGGCATAGTGTTAGCAGGGCGGGGCATAGTGTTAGCAGGGGGGGCATAGTGTTAGCAGGGCGGGGCATAGTGTTAGCAGGGCGGGGCATAGTGTTAGCAGGGCGGGGCATAGTGTTAGCAGGGCGGGGCATAGTGTTAGCACGGGGGCACTGTGTTAGCAGGGAAGCACTGTGTTAGCAAGGGGCACAGTGTGACCAAGGGCCACAGTGTGAGCAAGGGGCACAGTGTTAGAAAAAGGAAAAAAAATGCAATTCTCTCAGAATAATCTGCCCAATGTATCAGATTCTTCACTTTATTAATTTCCTTGTTCTCTATTTTCGTAACCTCTTCTCGTTTTCTTTTTCCGTTTTGCTTTATTCATTTTCTCCTCCCCTATAGTCTCCGTGTCTCCTCCATTTAGTCTCTCCTCCACCGTCCACATCACAAGCCGGAGCTTCACATCACAAGCCGGAGAACTTGGAATTAAAATACAAATACGCAAGAGAAGGAGAAACGAACAAGCAAGATAGAGGCGATAGAGAAGATAGAGAAGAGAAAGTATGAGGGGGAAAAGAGAGGATTGAGGTGGAGGAAGACGAGTAGGTGAGGGAGCGTCGAGACGTGCCGGGCCGCGCACGTCAACAAACATCACCAGCTGGTCCACGTACACAGTGACGTCAAGCCTCAATATCACCTGTCACAGTTTACCTTGGGTGATGTTAGGTCAACATGATCATGCAACGCTATATTGCTGGGAACCTTTCTCTTATTTGGGGCTGTGTGGGGGAGCAACGCTATATTGCTGGGAACCTTTCTCTTATTTGGGGCTGTGTGGGGGAGCAACGCTATATTGCTGGGAACCTTTCTCTTATTTGGGTCTGTGTGGGGGAGCAATGCTATATTGCTGGGAACCTTTCTCTTATTTGGGGCGGTGTGGGGAGCAATGCTATGTTGCTGGGAACCTTTCTCTTATTTGGGTCTGTGTGGGGGAGCAATGCTATGTTGCTGGGAACCTTTCTCTTATTTGGGTCTGTGTGGGGAAGCAATGCTATGTTGCTGGGAACCTTTCTCTTATTTGGGTCTGTGTGGGGAGCAATGCTATGTTGCTGGGAACCTTTCTCTTATTTGGGTCTGTGTGGGGAGCAACGCTATATTGCTGGGAACCTTTCTCTTACTTGGGTCTGTGTGGGGAGCAATGCTATGTTGCTGGGAACCTTTCTCTTATTTGGGGCTGTGTGGGGAGCAATGCTATGCTGCAGGGAGCCTGCTTGCTCTTGCACAAGCTGGTGTGGGAAGTAGAGGATGCTGATATTCTCAGAGCGACCTGCCACAACTACCGCGAATAATTCCTCATTGTTTGTCCGGGGTCGTTATGGCCAACTTTGTCTGGGTTGTTACAATGTTGTCTGGCTCGTTATGGTTTTGTCCGCGTCGTAAACAGGTTTGTTTGTACCTGTCGGCATGAATTCATTTGTCCAGGTCGATATGAGGTTATTGGTCCTAGTAATAACCGATTTGTTTTGTCCTAGTCGTTACAGGGTTGTTTGCCGTGGTCGTTAGAGAGTTGCTCGGGCAACGGCTTCCCGGTGCCAGTTAACGACCCTTCACGGAAAGCGTGTAATTGCAAGGCGGCAACGATGTTCGGCTTAAACAAGCTTGAGCTCAAGTGAGTCACAGACCTGAGCAAACACAGGTGTGCAAGGATGTGGGTGGGGAGAGGGAAAGGGGGGAAAAACTGAGAGGGGAGGAAGAGGGTGGGTGCCAGAGGGGAGAAAAGAGAAGAAATATGGAAAGGGAAACATTTGGAGACGGATGGATTTACTCGTTCCAACCGGCTTCTATACAGGGACAAAATAGGGAAGATGGCTGTGTATACTTCATAAAGTACGAACTTTAGCCTATTATAAAACCTAACTTAACTCAGTGCTATAAACTTCACCTCCCCAGGCTTTATCTTGTTAGGAAACTTAACCCGTTATAAGATTTAACCTAAACTTAGTAATGGTAAGGTCTTCACACAGACATAATAACATAGGATAAAAACTCACACTTGTGGTTTTGTGAAATTTGGCGTCCCATTAGCAGCAGTGCCATTAGCCACGCTCCTTGGGGCATGGAGAGGGTTACGAGGGCCAGCCTCCAGATGAACACCGCGATGAATAACAACTCCAGGTCCCAGAACAGCAGAGAGAAAGAACAAAGAGAACACCTGACCATATACCCGTAGAAGACATGGTCAGGTGGTCAAGAAGGATAAGAGGACTGGACCCAGGATAGCAGGATAGCAGGGGGGGGGGGGTTGACAGCCCTGTTTGGGTGCCAGGTAAGTCCACTATGGGGTCACCATAGCCCGTGCTACCTGGAACGCTTTCTTCCCAGTAGCTGAATCTTAAACAGCAACAACAGGATCTATCTTTAGGTTATCTTGAGATGATTTCGGGGCTTTAGTGTCCCCGTGGCCCGGTCCTCGACCAGGCCTCCACCCCCAAGGAAGCAGCCCGTGACAGCTGACTAACACCCAGGTACCTATTTTACTGCTAGGTAACAGGGGCATAGGGTGAAAGAAACTGTCCATCGTTTCTCGCCGGCGCCCGGGATCGAACCCGGGACCACAGGATCACGCGTGCAGTGTTCTGTCCGCTCAGCCACCGGCCCCGAGGATAGCAAGCTCGTTGAGATGTAAGTCTCGTCTTAATCACTCACTCAGACTTTGACAAAGCACTCAGGAGAGTGCGAAAGACTTGTGTAAATTCCTTACATAAATTTCACAAATACACAAGTGTGGGTTTTTATCCTATTTAACCTAAACGTCGTTATTTGTTTTAATTTCATATTTGTATGATTGGTGTCTTAACGCCTTGAGACTAACACGATAAATTTGTGCTATTTAACGGCATTTTCTACAATTTGTTATATAAACCTGTGTTTGCGTAATAATTTAGTTAATATTAAAAATAAAGTATACTATCATCTGTGGCACCTGACACTCCAGTGACTGAGTAACTTGGTCACATTACAGAGAAGCTGGAAGATCATTCTGCAGGGAGGCACCTTGCTACCACACCTGCTCCACCCCCTGCTGCCACACCTTCTCCACCCCCCTGCTGCCACACCTTCTCCACCCCCCTGCTGCCACACCTTCTCCACCCCCCTGCTGCCACACCTTCTCCACCCCCCTGCTGCCACACCTTCTCCACCCCCCTGCTGCCACACCTTCTCCACCCCCCTTCTGCCACACCTTCTCCACCCCCCTTCTGCCACACCTTCTCCACACCCCTGCTGCCACACCTTCTCCACCCCCCTGCTGCCACACCTTCTCCACCCCCCTGCTGCCACACCTTCTCTACCCCCTGCTGCCACACCTTCTCTCCCCCTGCTGCCACACCTTCTCTACCCCCTGCTGCCACACCTTCTCTACCCCCTGTGCCACACCTTCTCTACCCCCTGCTGCCACACCTTCTCTCCCCCTGCTGCCACACCTTCTCTACCCCCTGTGCCACACCTTCTCTACCCCCCTTCTGCCACACCTTCTCCACCCCCCCTGCTGCCACACCTTCTCCACCCCCCTGCTGCCACACCTTCTCTACCCCCCTGCTGCCACACCTTCTCTACCCCCTGCTGCCACACCTTCTCTACCCCCTGCTGCCACACCTTCTCTACCCCCTGCTGCCACACCTTCTCTACCCCCTGCTGCCACACCTTCTCTACCCCCTGTGCCACACCTTCTCTACCCCCTGCTGCCACACCTTCTCTACCCCCTGCTGCCACACCTTCTCTACCCCCTGCTGCCACACCTTCTCTACCCCCTGCTGCCACACCACCTCCACCCCTGCTGCCACACCTGCTCCACCCCCTGCTGCCACACCTCCACCCCTGCTGCCACACCTGCTGCCACACCTGCTCCACCCCTGCTGCCACACCTGCTCCACCCCTGCTGCCACACCTGCTCCACCCCTGCTGCCACACCTCAGTAGTTAGCGTACAGCTTCAATTCCACAGTTCCCTGCAAGATCCGGGACCCGGGCAAGGCAGATACACCCATGTAAACCAAATGAATACAAAGTTCATCACTACCGTCTTGGGCTGGATGGTAGAGCGACGGTGTCGCTTCATGCAAGTCGGCGTTCAATCCCCGACCATCCAATTCGTTGGGCACCATTCCTTTCCCCCGTCCCATCCCAAATCCTTATCCTGACCCCTTCCAAGTGCCATATAGCCGTAATGGCTTGGTGCTTTCCGGTGATAATTCCCTCCTCTGTAGCAAAAGGTTTGGAGGAGGACTACAGTGTTTATGTTGACTTTTTTGTGAATTAATTAATTACTGTTTTGGAGTGAGTGTGTAGCATCGCATCGTAACTATGAGCGACACTAACAGCTTTCACCGACAGTTTGATACCGAACATTTCCGTCTCGGCTGAGAAAGGATTTTTATGCAATCATGGAGACGAGGATGTTGTTGCTGCTGCAGGGCTGCTGCTGGTGCTGCTGCTGGTGCTGCTGCTGGTGTTGCTGGTGCTGTTGCTGGTGCTGCTGCTGCTGCTAGTGTTGCTGGTGCTGCTGCTAGTGTTGCTGCAGCTGCTGCAGCTGCTGCTGCTGCTGCTGCTGGTGGTGCAGCTTGTGGAAGTACCCGAAGGTACGCACTGAACCTGACAATGGCGTGAATGCAACAGATTCCCGGCAATATTGTGGTAACAAAGTACCTGCAGGTGCTTACACCCGTCTCTCATGTGCTCTTGTTCACCACATTCACAGCATTCCCTATGGTGGGGCTGGGGGAGGGGGGGGAGGAGGGGGAGAGTGGACGGGGTGGGGCTGGGGAGGGGGGGGGGGAGTGGACGGGGTGAGGCGGGGAGAGGACGGGGGAGGGGGAGGAGACGGAGAGAGGAAGGAGAGAGCGGGGAGAGGAAGGAGAGAGGGAGCAGAGAACGGGAAGAGGGAGGAGAAGAGAGAGGGGGAGGTGTGTGAGGGGGAGGGTAAAAAAGTAGAGATGAAGGGGGGAGAGAAGAAAGATAGAGGAAGTGGGTGGAAAAGAAGGAAGAGAAAGGAGGGAGAGGAAAGAATTAGGGAAAGGGAGAGAACACAGTAGAGGAACAAAGGATGTAGGATGAAAAGGAATAAGGCAAAGGCAATAATGCAAGAAACAAATAGTAAGGGAAAGGAGGAGGGAAGTGAAAGCAGGATAGGAAAGTGGGACACGGATGAAAAATGGGAAATTGACAGAGGGAAGAAATGTAGGAAGAAGCGAAGGAATGAATCAAGAAAAACGTGAAGGTATTATGGGACAATAATATATAGCATAATTAGTTTGACCCGCAGCCGTCAACGGTTGACCCGCAGCCGTCAACGGTTGACCCGCAGCCGTCAACGGTTGACCCGCAGCCGTCAACGGTTGACCCGCAGCCGTCAACGGTTGACCCGCAGCCGTCAACGGTTGACCCGCAGCCGTCAACGGTTGACCCGCAGCCGTCAACGGTTGACCCGCAGCCGTCAACGGTTGACCCGCAGCCGTCAACGGTTGACCCGCAGCCGTCAACGGTTGACCCGCAGCCGTCAACGGTTGACCCGCAGCCGTCAACGGTTGACCCGCAGCCGTCAACGGTTGACCCGCAGCCGTCAACGGTTGACCCGCAGCCGTCAACGGTTGACCCGCAGCCGTCAACGGTTGACCCGTAGCTGTCAACGGTTGACCCGTAGCTGCCAGCAGTCAACCCGTAGCTGTCAACGGTTGACCCGTAGCTGCCAGCAGTCAACCCATAGCTACAACATACACTAAATGTTTCAACCGAAACTTGACAAACGCCATTCTTATCATCCAGAGCCCAACAGTCACCACACTTATCATCCAGTACCTGCCATAAACAAAGCTTCAACTTACTCTCATCCATTTTTCTCCCCCCACCCCCCACCCCATGATCCACCTCCTCTCCCCCAAGATCCCCCTCTCTCCCTCCAACGTCTGCCCTCAGCACCCAACTATGGCAACTCCCACAAAACAATGAACGTATATAATAACCCATGCTACAAGGACCTTTCCCCCCCAAAACCCCCTGGACCTATACTTTTCTGTGCTTGCAATGGTCGTCCTATCCCCCCCTTCCCCCAGTCCTTCCTTCCTCCCTCCCACAGGTGATAGTAACTGTGTTAGTTCATTCGGTCCTTCTTCGTATTCCCTGTCCTCAGGCGCCTCACCAAGGTGTTAGACATATTTGATCGTTAATTGGTGGATTAAGTGTGGCGGCGGAGGCCACGTAACGCTGATATAAGTCTGGCAGCAGCAGGTGTGTGCAGGCGTGCTGGGGGTGTTGACGTGGGGGACATGTTTGGTGTGCAGGCGTGCTGGGGGTGTTGACATGGGGGGACATGTTTGGTGTGCAGGCGTGCTGGGGGTGTTGACATGGGGGGACATGTTTGGTGTGCAGGCGTGCTGGGGTGTTGACGTGGGGACATGTTTGGTGTGCAGGCGTGCTGGGGGTGTTGACGTGGGGGACATGTTTGGTGTGCAGGCGTGCTGGGGTGTTGACGTGGGGACATGTTTGGTGTGCAGGCGTGCTGGGGGTGTTGACGTGGGGGACATGTTTGGTGTGCAGGCGTGCTGGGGTGTTGACGTGGGGGACATGTTTGGTGTGCAGGCGTGCTGGGGGTGTTGACATAGGGGACATGTTTGGTGTGCTGGGGTGTTGACATAGGGGACATGTTTGGTGTGCAGGCGTGCTGGGGTGTTGACGTGGGGGACATGTTTGGTGTGCAGGCGTGCTGGGGGTGTTGACGTGGGGGACATGTTTGGTGTGCAGGCGTGCTGGGGGTGTTGACGTGGGGGACATGTTTGGTGTGCAGGCGTGCTGGGGGTGTTGACGTGGGGGACATGTTTGGTGTGCAGGCGTGCTGGGGGTGTTGACGTGGGGGACATGTTTGGTGTGCAGGCGTGCTGGGGTGTTGACGTGGGGGATATGTTTGGTGTGCAGGCGTGCTGGGGTGTTGACGTGGGGGATATGTTTGGTGTGCAGGCGTGCTGGGGTGTTGACGTGGGGGATATGTTTGGTGTGCAGGCGTGCTGGGGGTGTTGACGTGGGGGACATGTTTGGTGTGCAGGCGTGCTGGGGGTGTTGACGTGGGGGACATGTTTGGTGTGCAGGCGTGCTGGGGGTGTTGACGTGGGGGACATGTTTGGTGTGCAGGCGTGCTGGGGTGTTGACGTGGGGGATATGTTTGGTGTGCAGGCGTGCTGGGGTGTTGACGTGGGGGACATGTTTGGTGTGCAGGCGTGCTGGGGGTGTTGACGTGGGGGACATGTTTGGTGTGCAGGCGTGCTGGGGTGTTGACGTGGGGGACATGTTTGGTGTGCAGGCGTGCTGGGGGTGTTGACGTGGGGGACATGTTTGGTGTGCAGGCGTGCTGGGGTGTTGACGTGGGGGACATGTTTGGTGTGCAGGCGTGCTGGGGTGTTGACGTGGGGGACATGTTTGGTGTGCAGGCGTGCTGGGGTGTTGACGTGGGGGACATGTTTGGTGTGCAGGCGTGCTGGGGTGTTGACGTGGGGGACATGTTTGGTGTGCAGGCGTGCTGGGGTGTTGACGTGGGGGACATGTTTGGTGTGCAGGCGTGCTGGGGTGTTGACGTGGGGGACATGTTTGGTGTGCAGGCGTGCTGGGGTGTTGACGTGGGGGACATGTTTGGTGTGCAGGCGTGCTGGGGTGTTGACGTGGGGGACATGTTTGGTGTGCAGGCGTGCTGGGGGTGTTGACGTGGGGGATATGTTTGGTGTGCAGGCGTGCTGGGGTGTTGACGTGGGGGACATGTTTGGTGTGCAGGCGTGCTGGGGTGTTGACGTGGGGGACATGTTTGGTGTGCAGGCGTGCTGGGGGTGTTGACGTGGGGGACATGTTTGGTGTGCAGGCGTGCTGGGGGTGTTGACGTGGGGGACATGTTTGGTGTGCAGGCGTGCTGGGGGTGTTGACGTGGGGGATATGTTTGGTGTGCAGGCGTGCTGGGGTGTTGACGTGGGGGATATGTTTGGTGTGCAGGCGTGCTGGGGTGTTGACGTGGGGGATATGTTTGGTGTGCAGGCGTGCTGGGGTGTTGACGTGGGGGACATACTTGGTGCTAGAGGATGAAAACCAAGTGTAGGTCAGGCTTGTTCTTGGAAATTTCCTCCCTTCTTCTTCCCACAGAAAATCGATAATATATTCAATCCAATTTCACATGGATCCTCCCGTTGTTGGACCGTCAACTCGCTGTCAAAGTTTCTCAAGTGTGAGGTGAAGCAATCCTCACCTTCCGTTGGGCTAACGCCACCAGTTAATTCTGCCTTTCTCTCATACTTTCAAGGTTTATTTTTTTTTGGGGGGGGGGGGCGCAGTCTTTTATCCTCTACGTAACTTTTTTTTTATAGGTTGAATTAAGTTAAAGGGCTCCAGGCCGAGGTAGGCCACAGATGAGTGCCAGCCACACCCGCCAATACAGCAAGATGGAAGAACATAGGCAATAGCAAAGGCCTTATGGGGCATACGGAGAAGCCATTTATTTATATTCAAATTTATTCATCTGGACGTCTAACGTTAGAAAACAAGGTATCCTACGTCTATTATGTTACGTCAGAACCGATAATCAGGCAGACCGTTCTCTTGGTTGGCCACAACGTACAGAATTACAAGTCCTAACCTAACCATAGAAACGCATGCACCCAAGCCACCCACCTAACCTAACTAGCCGTGGATGTTTATGAGCCGCTACTTCTCACAGCATGCTGCATTTCGTACGTTGGTCACCATAACGTACAAAACGCGACGCATTGCAACTCTTTCTCTCATCTGATATGTCGCATATAAAAGGAATCATCCAATCCGAGACAAAAATCACCGAATTAAAAAAAATTCAGGCACCACAATATTGACGTTTTCTATGCATCGGCCTCATTTGACAAATATATAATTTGTTTATCTCGGCTGAGAATTGATCCCGGGGTCGTAAACTACGAATCCCGAAACCTGTCCTCTCGCTCACGAGGTCCCTGCGTTTATTCACCTAATTGTACTCGCCGAACTGTGCTTGCAGGATATGAGCTTCGACTCTCTGGTCCCGCCTCTCAACTGTCAATCAACTGGTGTACAGATGCCTAAGCCTATTGGACTCTATCATATCTACATTTGAAACAGTGTATGGAGTCAGCCTCCACTACATCACTGCTTAATGCATTCCATTTGTTATCTACTCTGATACTCCAATGTATGTATGTATGTGTGTGTGTACTCACCTCACCTATTTGTACTCACCTATTTGTGCTTGCAGGATCGAGCATTGACTCTTGGATCCCGCCTTTCCAGCTATCGGTTGTTTACAGCAATGACTCCTGTCCCATTTCCCTATCATACCTAGTTTTAAAAGTATGAAGAGTATTTGCTTCCACAACCTGTTCCCCAAGTGCATTCCATTTTTCCACTACTCTCACGCTAAAAGAAAACTTCCTAACATCTCTCCCCTTCATTGTGTACTGTCCCTTTGGTCTCCTATCACCTGATCCCATTTCCATAACTTTACATTTACTGGTGTTAAACTCCAGTAGCCATTTCCCTGACCATCTCTGCAACCTGTTTAAGTCCTCTTGGAGGATCCTACAATCCTCGTCTGTCACAACTCTTCTCATTAATTTTGCGTCATCCGCAAACATTGACATGTATGATTTCACTCCTGTAAACATATCATTTACGTAAATTAGAAAGAGGATTGGTCCCAGCACCGATCCTTGAGGTACTCCACTTGTTACTGTTCGCCAGTCCGACTTCTCGCCCCTTACCATTACCCTCTGGCTCCTTCCTGTTAGGTAGTTCTTCACCCATACTAGAGCCTTTCCGCTTACTCCTGCCTGCCTCTCAAGTTTGAATAGCAGTCATGTGCGGTACTGTATCAAAGGCCTTTTGGCAGTCAAGAAATATGCAGTCTGCCCAGCCTTCTCTGTCCTGCCTTATCCTTGTTACTTTATCATAGAATTCTAAAAGGTTTGTGTGTGTGTGTGTGTGTGTGTGTGTGTGTGTGTGTGTGTGTGTGTGTGTGTGTGTGTGTGTGTGTGTGTGTGTGTGTGTGCGTGCGTGCGTGCGTGCGTGCGTGTGCGTGTTTTCGGATGGGGGAGGGCGGCAGCTTTCCGTCAACGAGCTCAACACAAAAGTATGGAGAAAATTATAGAATAAGCATTGGTGAGCGTCCCGCTAAGCACCAAGGGCAGGCCAGGGTGCTTAGGTAGCTCTCTTCCTGCTACACCACCTCCCCCCCCCCACACACACACGCGCGCACGCGCGCGCGCACACACGCACACGCACGCGCACACACGCACGCACACACGCACGCGCACGCACACACGCACGCGCACGCACGCACGCGCGCGCACGCGCGCACACGCACACGCACGCACGCGCACGCACGCGCACACACGCACGCGCACACACGCACGCGCACACACGCACGCGCACACACGCACGCGCACACCCGCACGCGCACACACGCACGCGCACACACGCACGCGCACACACGCACGCGCACACACGCACGCGCACGCGCTCACGCGCACGCGCTCACACGCACGCGCTCACACGCACGCGCTCACACGCACGCGCTCACACGCACGCGCTCACACGCACGCGCTCACACGCACGCGCTCACACGCACGCGCTCACACGCACGCGCTCACACGCACGCGCTCACACGCACGCGCTCACACGCACGCGCTCACACGCACGCGCTCACACGCACGCGCTCACACGCACGCGCTCACACGCACGCGCTCACACGCACGCGCTCACACGCACGCGCTCACACGCACGCGCTCACACGCACGCGCTCACACGCACGCGCTCACACGCACGCGCTCACACGCACGCGCTCACACGCACGCGCTCACACGCACGCGCTCACACGCACGCGCTCACACGCACGCGCTCACACGCACGCGCTCACACGCACGCGCTCACACGCACGTGTGTGTTTCTGAATGATATGTTTACGGGAGTAGAATCCTACATGTCAATGTTCGCGTATGACGCAAAGTTGATGAGAAGAGTTGTGACAGATGAGGATTTTAGGATCCTCCAAGAGGACCTGGACAGGTTGCAGAGATGGTCTGAGAAATGGCTACTGGAGTTCAACACGAGTAAACGTAAAGTTATGGAAATGGAATCAGGAGATAGACCAAAGGGACAGTACACAATGAAGGGGAACTACCTACCTATAACGATTCGAGAAAGAGACCTAAGAGTGGACGTAACACCTAATCTAACTCCTGAGGAACATATAAATAGGATAACGACAGCAGCGTACTCTACACTGACAAAAGATAGAACATCATTCAGAAACCTAAGTAAGGAGGCTTTTAGGGCGCTTTACACTGCCTATGTGAGACCAGTCTTAGAGTATGATGCGCCATCATGGAGCCCCCACCTGAAGAAACTCATAAGGAAACTAGAAAAGGTTCAGAAGTTTGCGACGAGACTTGTCCCACAGTTCGAGGGATGGGATTTGAAGAGCGCCTGAAGGAACTGAACCTTACGACACTAGAAAAAAGATGGGAGAGGGGGGTATATGATAGTAATGTATAAAACCTTCAGGGGAATTGAGAAAGTGGAAATATTTGAAATGTTCACACGTAATAATAATAGAACGAGGGGACATGGGTGGAAGCTGGAAACTCAGATGAGTCACAGATGTTAGGAAGTATTCTTTTATCGTGAGAGTAGTGGAAAAATGGAATGCACTTAAGAAGCAGGTTGTGGAAGCAAACTCTCTTCATAATTTTAAAACTAGATATGACAGGGATATGGGACAGGAGTCCTTGCTCTAAACAACCGATGGCTAGAAAGGCGGGATCCATGAGTCAATGCTCGATCCTGCAAGCACAAATAGGCGAGTACAAAACAACTAGGTGAGTACACACACACACACACACACCTACACCTTAGGCTGTCCTGCTACACCCCAGAGAGACACCTCTACTTCCCACTAAGGTACACTTCCGCCTAGGTTTGCGAATACATATAAGGATTCCTTGATCGATAATCAAGAAATCCTCCTTCAGACATTTGGCCTTGTCCAGCTGAAGGAGCTGTGTACTGCTTAATACCCTACGAGTCGACAGGTGTCACGCATCTCCCCTACAACCTCCCCCACAACCTCCCCCACAACCTCCCCTACAACCTCCCGTCCCAACCTCCAGCACAGAAACTTCTACAAAATGCTTATGTAAACACGGAAGACATCGGGGTGGGGTTGTAGAGTGGAGGGAGGGAAGGGGGGAGACCATTTGTGATGTGCGGAGGATGAGGTTATGGGTTAGTGAGGGAGAGGGGGAGAGAGGGAGAGAGGGAGAGAGGGAGAGAGGGAGAGGGGGAGAGAGGGAGAGGGGGAGAGAGGGAGAGGGGGAGAGAGGGAGAGGGGGAGAGAGGGAGAGGGGGAGAGGGGGAGAGGGGGAGAGGGGGAGAGAGGGAGAGGGGGAGAGAGGGAGAGAGGGAGAGGGGGAGAGAGGGAGAGGGGGAGAGAGGGAGAGGGGGAGAGGGGGAGAGAGGGAGAGAGGGAGAGGGGGAGAGACAGAGAGAGAGAGAGAGAGAGAGAGAGAGAGAGAGAGAGAGAGAGAGAGAGAGAGAGAGAGAGAGAGAGAGAGAGAGAGAGAGAGAGAGACAGAGAGAGAGAGGTTGGGCACGTTCGTCTCTCCTAAGTACAGGTGATAATGCCAATGCGATCATCGGGAAATTTATCTCCTCCTTTGAACCGCGACAGGAATACATTAGGAAGCGCTTGAAGGGTGCCGAAAATTATGGAGGAGGGACTACAGCGATGCACGGGGAAGAGGGCAATTAGGGGCGGAAAGGTGGGAGGTGGAAGGTGGGCGGTGGAAGGTGGGGTATGCGTGGAGGCTACGGGAGAAGTGAGATGTGGGTGGGTGGGGGAGAAGTAGAGTTGCAAATAGACATATGTGGTAGTGGGGAGGGGGGGGGGAAAGATGAGGGTGGGTAGGAGGTGTGGGCGGGGAAGAAGCGTGGGCGGTGGGTGTGGGAGGAGGTGGGAAGCACAACTAGGCGAGTACTATCTATGCACACAGGTGGTCCGCCCACACGCCCCATGCGCCAATAACAACAAGCCAACAGCTACAGTGTGCGTGAACTATTTAACAATTAAGCTAGTGAGCCAAGAGCCAGAAGTGTTCTTCGACGGGACTCAGGTTGAGTGCTCCCATCATCCTTGTGAGCAAGCTAACTATTGTTGTGCATACACAACACCAATGGTAGCATTGGGCAGGGGGAAAGAGAGAGAGAGAGAGAGAGAGAGAGAGAGAGAGAGAGAGAGAGAGAGAGAGAGAGAGAGAGAGAGAGAGAGAGAGAGAGAGAGAGAGAGAGAGACCTATTGCAAGAAAGCGCCAAGCCATTACGGCTATATAGTACTTGGAAGGGATCATGATAAGGATATTTATCATGATGATGTTGGGATGGGGCGGGGGGGGGGGGAGGAATGGTGTCCAACCACTTGGACGGTCGGGGATTGAACGCAGACTTGCATGAAGAGAGACCGTCGATCTACCGTCCAGTTTAAGCGGCTGCACGAGAGAGTATTTACTATTTGTGCCTGCAGGATCGAGCTGTTTATTCTTGCTAACAATATCAAATGTTTTTTGACAGTCTAGGGAAATTACAATCAACCCAGTTTTGTTGACTTTCTTTTCCTGACGTATTTTAGTAACCTTATCATAGAACTCGTTTGTCAAGCATGACTTTTCCCTTCAGAATCCAAGCTGCCCCTGTACTATGAAGGCGATGAGTCACAATAACGTGGCTGAAGTATGTTGACCAGACCACACACTAGAAGTTGAAGGGACGACGACGTTTCGGCCCGTCCAGGACCAGGACGGACCGAAACGTCGTCGTCCCTTCAACTTCTAGTGTGTGGTCTGGTCAACATACTTGTACTATGAAGTTTATCCTCTATGAGTGCTCTACTATTCTCAAAGTGGAAAGCTTGTCTTCATAATTTAATCACATGCTACAGACACATCTATGCTATGATCAAGGCTATGCTCTTCTAAACAGCGGCCGACCCCCCAGAGCAGCATTCATACTTTTTAGCTTAAGGTATAATGCAAAACTGTATTAAGTTAATATAAATAAATGTTAAAATTTTGTGTACTGGTAGAGCCTAGGATAGGTTAGGTTAAGTCTTTTGTTTGTGATGGCAGTTATAGCTTCCCATCAGGATGCAGGAAGACCAACCTCGTCAGGTTTACAGGTAGACTCTTCCTTCAACACTTCTAGGGAAAGTAGGGGGTGGGAGGAGGGAGAAGACGCCAAGCATTCACAATTAAAACTGAAAGATAGAAACCAGCTCAACTCTGCACCAGATATGTGTGTGTACTCACCTAATTGTGCTTGCGGGGGTTGAGCTTTGGCTCTTTGGGATGTGTGTGTGTGTGTGTGTGTGTGTGTGTGTGTGAGTGTGAGTGTGAGTGTGTGTGTGTGTGTGTGTGTGTGTAGCAGTGTCTTCCCGGTCTTCCAAATTGGAATAATCTACTTACAATCAATCATATCTTTCTTATTAAATGAAATCGTTTTACAAAATTTGTCTTGACTTGAAGGATGACCTCACAGTCATCTGGCCAGCTTGAAGGATAACATCAGCGTACCAGCTTCGAGGATAACATCAGAGTGCCAGCTTCGAGGATAACATCAGAGTGCCAGCTTCGAGGATAACATCAGCGTACCAGCTTCGAGGATAACATCAGAGTGCCAGCTTCGAGGATAACATCAGCGTACCAGCTTCGAGGATAACATCAGAGTGCCAGCTTCGAGGATAACATCAGAGTGCCAGCTTGAAGGATAACATCAGAGTGCCAGCTTCAAGGATAACATCAGAGTGCCAGCTTGAAGGATAACATCAGAGTACCAGCTTCAAGGATAACATCACAGTGCCAGCTTCGAGGATAACATCAGAGTGCCAGCTTGAAGGATAACATCAGAGTGCCAGCTTCAAGGATAACATCAGAGTGCCAGCTTCGAGGATAACATCAGAGTGCCAGCTTCGAGGATAACATCAGAGTGCCAGCTTGAAGGATAACATCAGAGTGCCAGCTTCGAGGATAACATCAGAGTGCCAGCTTCGAGGATAACATCAGAGTGCCAGCTTCGAGGATAACATCAGAGTGCCAGCTTGAAGGATAACATCAGAGTGCCAGCTTCGAGGATAACATCAGAGTGCCAGCTTGAAGGATAACATCAGAGTGCTAGCTTGAAGGATACCTAGAAGTGCTACGACTTGTAACTAACGGGTGCCTCGGCCTTCACTCTAACCAAAATGACTTGTTTACATTCACGCACTTAAGAAAAACAAAAAAACAAAAAAAAATTGTAAATCCCAAGTATATTTATTTTCTAACAAGGCGTATGTTTTGAGGAAGCTAAAACGAATAATAACAGTTTAATAGAGGGCCAATAATTGCCCAGCTAACTCGATCAAAGACTTCTCCTCCGGCTGAAATTATAACTTCGTTAATTATGTTCCTGATGGGTTTCTTTTCGTTCCAAAAATCTCTTGATTTAATTAAGGGTCCGCCGAGGATGTGGTCGACGCCGGCAATGTTTCCTCTAATCCTATCAGGCATTTAATCTGAAAATACAGTCTTCTAGTTTTATGAGCTCACCTGCACATTCCCACACACACACACACACACACGTACACACACACACACGTACACACACACACACGTACACACACACACGTACACACACACACGTACACACACACACGTACACACACACACGTACACACACACACACACACACACACACACACACACGTACACACACACACACACGTACACACACACACACACGTACACACACACACACACACGTACACACACACACACGTACACACACACACACGTACACACACACACACGTACACACACACACACGTACACACACACACGTACACACACATACGTACACACACACACGTACACACACACACACGTACACACACACACACGTACACACACACACACACACGTACACACGTACACACACAACAATGCCAGGAATTAAACCTCGGTGTTTATATTCTAGTTAGACTCTACCTGTGCGCCGCTCTCACTTCGCGCGCCGGATTTTTTACCTGCATTTTGGAACGCGCCCAGCGAGCCGCGAGTGTTTTGTTGGCGATAACGCTTCCCGGAATTACCCGGGCAACCGGGCCACCGGAGACCCCGGGACTCCTCTCTCCCTAAGGTCCATAGCCTCGTCCAATGGTCTCGACCTCATCGACAATGAGTGCAGCGGCCGCGTAGCACTATCATGCCCTTCCGCCACACGTAACAAAAGCCTAGGGGGGGGGGGGGGAGGATGTTTGTGCGTGAAATTCAGGCGAAAGACTGGGGGGGGGAGGGGGGGATTCGATGGGGGAGAGTGATAGAGTGAGGGATGGGGGTGGGGTAGAAATGGTGGGGGGGGGGAGTTTAGAGGGAGAATTGATCGGGAGGGAATAGGCTAGGATAGAGGGGGATGGAGGGGAGGGGGGGGGGAGAGGGAATGGGGGCTAGTTCCGCCGCTGTGATGAGCCCCACATGCCGCTAGCCTCGTCCGAATGCTGCTTCTGTTTATGATTTATGAAAATCATTTGTAGTTCATTTGCATGAGCGCGTTAAAAAATGTTGGCCGGGGAATTATGCTGACCAATTATTTACCCCGTGGCCTGTTTACTGGTGCTCTCTGTGTGTGGGTAATGGAGTTGTTGACTTCTTTGTTCGTCTCTCGATCTCCCGTTGCTGATTACTATGTCTGTGTCTGCCTTGCTCTCGGCAACCGAGCCAATGATTGTTGACAGAACTGTCTGCACCACGGATATATACTCATAACCAACCAATGGCATCATTACCTGTCTGATTGTCTGACTCGGCTGACCGACTGCCAGCCAATCACCTAACTCGACATTCTTATAAGCTGCCTCAACTGATTACGAACTACTGGACTCAGCTTGACAGAATGAGAAAGCAGTAGTTGACTAAGGAGCAAGAGAATAAAAAATGAAACAAAGACAATGCAGCAGCTAAGGAGGCAAGAGTAGGTATCCTGATAATACCTACATTAATATATATATATATATATATATATATATATATATATATATATATATATATATATGTCGTACCTAGTAGCCAGAACGCACTTCTCAGCCAACTATGCAAGGCCCAATTTGCCTAATAAGCCAAGTTTTCATGAATTAATTGTTTTTCGACTACCTAACCTACCTAACCTAACTTTTTCGGCTACCTAACCTAACCTAACCTATAAAGATAGGCTAGGTTAGGTTAGGTAGGGTTGGTTAGGTTCGGTCATATATCTACGTTAATTTTAACTCCAATAAAAAAAATTGACGTCATACATAATGAAATGGGTAGCTTTATCATTTCATAAGAAAAAAAATAGAGAAAATATATTAATTCAGGAAAACTTGGCTTATTAGGCAAATCGGGCCTTGCATAGTAGGCCAAAAAGTGCGTTCTGGCTACTAGGTACGACATATATATATATATATATATGCAAACAAGCCTGAATGGTCCTCAGGACTATATGCGAATGAAAACTCACACCGCAAAAGTGACTCGAACCCATACTCCTAGGAGCAACGCAACTGGTAACTACAGGACACCTTAATCCGCTTGACCATCACGACCGGACATAAGGAAGTAATAGCCGAAGCTATTTGAACCACTTCCCCGCCGGCACTCGGATGGTAATCTTGGGCATAGCATTTTATCAAATCACCTACTATATATATTATATATATATATATATATATATATATATATATATATATATATATATATATATATATACACACACACACACACACACATATATACACACATATATACACACACAAACATCAGAAAACTCTTGACCCCTGAAGGATTCGAACCCGGTGAGGCAGGGCATCTATGCTCCTTGGCATGTCCAGTACTATAAACAGTCGGCCACACTGACTATACAAAAATACTGGAAGTCATCTAAACGTTAACCTGATACCCAATTTGCAGTCAGTTTGACCGAGTGGTTAGAGTAGACACACACCGAAGGGCATAGAGGCAGTTTGAAATACCCTGCACTAGTACAAACCCAACGCATGGTAGTTATGTCATAAGAAATCAAAGTAACTTAAAAAGCAACTCATCGCAAAAGCACTCACACCACAATTAGTTTCCATTACCCTAATCCCCGTGTATGTGTCGACCGCCGTGTAACCACCCGAAGTTAACATGAACCGCCACATAAGTAGAAACTTAGATTGCATTTAATAATCCATTTACATCATTCGTCTCTTGAGCAGCTTCAATTATAAATTAAACCGTGATCATCCATTCAGCAACTTTAGTCATCCCTGAAATATTATCAAAAAGTGTATTAAAAAATTTGTTCGAAAACACGAATGACTTCTGTACACACACACACACACATATATATTAATATATATATATATATATATATATATATATATATATATATATATATATATATATATATATATATAAACATTCCCTCTAATGCGTTATGTGTGGTTTCCTCCGAGGCTATGGGTCCCCCTTCTTCGAGCCAGAGGTGGTACTCCCTTCCTTATTATTATTTATATATAATATATATATAAATTACCTCATAAATAAAAGAAAACAAACCTTTAAACACTGGCCGTCAATTTAATCCAGAAGACCTCTTAGTAACCAACGAAGAACCATTACACTTCAACCAGCTTAAGGTTAATGACCTACCTTCCTCCCCTCCCCCCTCAATCCCACCCCACACAACAATCCCTGCCTAAAACCATACAAGCA
Organism: Procambarus clarkii; assembly: GCF_040958095.1. Taxonomy (NCBI): domain Eukaryota; kingdom Metazoa; phylum Arthropoda; class Malacostraca; order Decapoda; family Cambaridae; genus Procambarus; species Procambarus clarkii. The sequence continues at coordinate 38,754,755 of NC_091170.1, read as the reverse complement.
AACTGCTATACAACATGTTCCCTTGCACAAGTGATTAAGCCGACCAATCAACAAGCCGCTGCCGCCCCGCCACCAACCACTCCAATTATACTACCAAAACAAACTGGTCAACAGGACACTAATCAAACCATCAATTTCCCCACCACGCCTAACGAGCACGTGATTAACTGGCCCTAACTACCAAATTGGTCACTGCCCGCTCAACAGGGGAATGGTAGTCCCTCTCACAGGAATGTGTTTTAATATGAAACATATAACGCAGTTGTACTAGTTCTGATGTTCGCTTTTTGCAACTGTCATTCAAAGGTCCTTAACTATGATATATACATTCGTGGACGCACGCGCGCACGCACGCACTCGGTGTGTGTTGTGTGTGTGTGTGTGTGTGTGTGTGTGTGTGTGTGTGTGTGTGTGTGTGTGTGTGTGTGTGTGTGTGTGTGTGTGTGTGTGTACTCCAGTGGATAAGGGAGTACCTAAGCAATAGGAAGCAGAGTGTTACAGTGAGGCGTGAGGCTTCAGATCGGCGTGAAGTCACCAGTAGGGTCCCACAGGGCTCTGTATTCGGCCCTATCATGTTTCTGATATACGTAAATATTCTCCCAGAGGGTATAGACTCATTCCTCTCAATGTTTGCTGATGATGCCAAAATTATGAGAAGAATTAGGGGCCTCGTAGCCTGGTGGATAGCGCGCAGGACTCGTAATTCTGTGGCGCGGGTTCGATTCCCGCGCGTTTCGAGGCAGAAACAAATGGGCAAAGTTTCTTTCACCCTAAATGCCCCTGTTACCTAGCAGTAAATAGGTACCTGGGAGTTAGTCAGCTGTCACGGGCTGCTTCCTGGGGGTGGAGGCCTGGTCGAGGACCGGGCCGCTGGGGACACTAAAGCCCCGAAATCATCTCAAGATAACCTCAAGATAACCTCAAGATAATTAAGACAAGAGCAGGACAGCATGAGGCGTCAAGACAACCTGGACAAACTAAAGGAATGATTAAACAAATGGTTGTTAAAGTTTAACCCGAGATAATGTAATGTAATAAAGATAGATGTAAGGAGCAGGAGGCCAGATACAAGGTATCATTTGGAGATGAAATTCTTCAAGAATCAAAGCGAGAGAAAGACCTGTAGGTTTCATATCACGCCAAACCTGTCCCCCGAAACCAATATCAAGAGGATAACATCAGCGGCATATGCCAGGTTGGCCAACTTAAGAACGGCTTTTAGAACCTTGTGTAAGGAATCATTCAGAACTTTGTATACCACGTATGTCAGACCAATCGCGGAGTATGCAGCTCCAGCGTGGAATACATATCTCGTCAAGCATAAGACTAAATTGGAGAAGGTTCAGAAATTTGCCACCAGACTAGTACCCAAACTGTGGGGTATGAGCTACGAGGAGAGACTACAGGAATTATACCTCATGTCGCTGGAAGACAGAAGAGTTAGGGGGTGACATGATCACCACATACAAGATTCTCAAAGAAAATGAGAAGATTTTACAAGATTCTCAGGAACCTGTACACCAGTTGATTGACGTTTGAGAGAGGGGGGACTAAAGAGCCGAAGCTCAACCCTCGCAAGTACAACTAGGTGAACACACACACACACACTCACACTCTACGTACAAACAATAACCAATGTTCTCAAGAAACATTAAGCTATCAACTTTTACTCTTAGAATTCCTATAACAAGGGAAATCCCATAAAAAAACGAAGACCACCAAATTTCCCACGAGCGAGGAATACCGCCACACCTGTTTTCCCAATGCCACACCTGAACGTGGAGCGGCAGATGGTGATGGCAGTGCAGTGCTGGTGGCGACAGTGCAAGTGGCGACGAGGTGAAGGCATTGTAGTGCTTTTAAAATACTAATCTATCCTGCGTACATAAATACACAGATTTACGGCTGTCCTACCCACACAGTGTTCGAGGTGTGTGATGGCAGTAACTATACAGGTGGCGGTGATGGCCGTGGCACCGCCTGTGCCAGCAGTGCCAGTGCCGGTGAGGTGGTGACAGCGCAAGTGCAGGTTTCGGCGAGGATCAGAAATCGTGGCTGTAACTGGATGCCAGGTATGCCTCCGGCCTGAGTGCCAGGCTGTGGGCGGGCCTCCACAGGAGCCAGTGGACCACTCACCCAGGGAGAGGAGGGCGCCAGAGTGCTATTGTTCCTCAGTACCTTGTACCGCCAGAGTACCCTGTACCGCCAGAGTACCTTGTACCGCCAGAGTACCTTGTACCGTCAGAGCCCCTTGTACCGTCAGAGCACCTTGTACCGTCAGAGCACCTTGTACCGCCAGAGTACCTTGTACCGCCAGAGTACCCTGTACCGCCAGAGTACCTTGTACCGCCAGAGCACCTTGTACCGTCAGAGCACCTTGTACCGTCAGAGCACCTTGTACCGTCAGAGCACCTTGTACCGTCAGAGCACCTTGTACCGTCAGAGCACCTTGTACCGTCAGAGCACCTTGTACCGCCAGAGTACCTTGTACCGCCAGAGTACCTTGTACCGTCAGAGCACCTCGTACCGCCAGAGTACCTTGTACCGCCAGAGTACCTTGTACCAATCATGGTCCCAATCGTGTCAATTATCCACCCTGTACCCGCTCCGTCACAACTTACTATCACCCTGTACCCGCTCCGTCACAACTTTCTATCACCCTGTACCCGCTCCGTCACAACTTACTATCACCCTGTACCCGCTCCGTCACAACTTTCTATCACCCTGTACCCGCTCCGTCACAACTTACTATCACCCTGTACCCGCTCCGTCACAACTTACTATCACCCTGTACCCGCTCCGTCACAACTTTCTATCACCCTGTACCCGCTCCGTCACAACTTTCTATCACCCTGTACCCGCTCCGTCACAACTTTCTATCACCCTGTACCCGCTCCGTCACAACTTTCTATCACCCTGTACCCGCTCCGTCACAACTTTCTATCACCCTGTACCCGCTCCGTCACAACTTTCTATCACCCTGTACCCGCTCCGTCACAACTTTCTATCACCCTGTACCCGCTCCGTCACAACTTTCTATCACCCTGTACCCGCTCCGTCACAACTTTCTATCACCCTGTACCCGCTCCGTCACAACTTTCTATCACCCTGTACCCGCTCCGTCACAACTTTCTATCACCCTGTACCCGCTCCGTCACAACTTTCTATCACCCTGTACTCGCTCCGTCACAACTTTCTATCACCCTGTACCCGCTCCGTCACAACTTTCTATCACCCTGTACCCGCTCCGTCACAACTTTCTATCACCCTGTACCCGCTCCGTCACAACTTTCTATCACCCTGTACCCGCTCCGTCACAACTTTCTATCACCCTGTACCCGCTCCGTCACAACTTTCTATCACCCTGTACCCGCTCCGTCACAACTTTCTATCACCCTGTACCCGCTCCGTCACAACTTTCTATCACCCTGTACCCGCTCTGAAATATTGGAACATTAAAATACAGGAGAGGAATCAAGCGAACAATTCTCACACGTCCGCCGTAAATTCAGAGTCAAAGTTGCTTTAAAAACAAAAGATTATTTACTTGGCCTTAAGATCGAATCCTATTTGACGAAATTGGTCACGGACGCTTCCTACGGGTCGGGCACAAGAACATACAGACACTTTGTACTAAGAACATTTGCATGAAGAACACCGCTATTTAAATCTTTGTTGATGGGTGGCAAATAGTAGTGCGTCTGTGTAGACACCAGAGAACTTAATATCAAAATACAGGAGACTGTCTTTATTGCAATAAGCCGCCAAAAATTGCGTCCCCCCCCCACACCCCAGCATCTTGCGTCAGGCACCCCGAGCACCTTGCGTCACGCACCCCGAGCACCTTGCGTCACGCACCCCGAGCACCTTGCGTCACGCACCCCGAGCACCTTGCGTCAGTCACGCCCCTGTTCCCTAAACTGAGATCCAGAAAATAATTCGAACGTCCGGATGGTTAAATTAGAAGACAACAGGTACAACAAGGCCAGAAGACGAGCCATAAAGAGCTAGACCTCCCTCCGCCCTGGGGCCAGATTCACGAAGCAGTTACGCAAGCACTTACGAACGTGTACATCTTTCCTCAGTCTTTGACGGCTTTGGTTACATTTATTAAACAGTTTACAAGCATGAAAACTTCCCAATCAACTGTTGTTGTTATAAACAGCCTCCTGGTGCTTCGGAGCTCATTAACTGTTTATAATTGTAAACAAAGCCGCTAAAGATTGAGAAAAGATGTACAGCTTCGTAAGTGCTTGCGTAACTGCTTGGTGAATCTGGCCCCTTGTCACTAATACCTATGAAACTATTAGGTAAGCACTGCTTCACCAGGCACCTAGCCCATTCTCTTCATTTCCCACTCCGTCATAAATCCAACCTCCTAACTTAACTAGGAACGTACAAACCCAAGCAACCCACTTAACACAGTTGGAAAGTTGCGCTTAATTATTTATGTACGGATAGAAAACGTAGACACTCACAAGCTGTTAACAGTAGGTTGTATTTCCCTAAATAAACAGATAACATGCCAAACGCGACCCATTGGTTGCGAGGCTGGGCTGCACCATGACAATCTGTCTTCAGTTTGTTAGGTATTCTCTCCAGTAAGCACATCCACTTGGCTGTGCTTCCCAAGGACTGGCGTCTACGCTTGTCTGCCTCACAAGCATGACTCCACTTAGATAATACATCGTGATACATCTAAATCAAAAGTGATCTTCTACCCTACATTATAGGATACCCCTATATACCATCAAAACTACAAGCCTCAACTGACTAATTTCGTGCATTTCTCTTTCAACACCGAACACAAGAAAACGTCTATATTGAATACTGAATACTACTGCATTAAATGTATAAACTAAACAATTTATACTTATGTACACAACTAGCTGGCAAACAGGTAGCCTACACACCATTACCTAACACCCTTCACACATACAACCATCTTGTGCGCGCGCACACACCCACGCACGCACATGCACGCACCCACGCACGCACCCCACCCACCCACTCACGCACACATTCACAAGTACACAGATCAAAAGAAATATCACGCCAGTAAATGTTAAAAGTACCGCCGGCGCCATGGCACCGTCGCGGCGCCACTGTGGCGATCGTTAGTGGTGCCTCAGGTGTGAGCCCCCCCCCCCTCTCTGGGGCATGGCTGGGGGAGGACATGAGTATGGGAGAGCAGTGGGGGCACGGGTCTTTTGGAGGGGGGCACGGGTCTTGTGGAGGGGGGCACGGGTCCTGGCGACCGCACGGGTCTTGTGGAGGGGGGCACAGGGTCCTGGCGAGCACGGGTCTTGTGGAGGGGGGCACGGGTCCTGGCGAGCACGGGTCTTGTGGAAGGGGGCGGGTACGGGTTTGAGGGCACGAGTCTGGAGAGGGAAGGGGTTTAATGTCCAGCTGAACATGGTCTTGACTGCTAATGTTTATATGAGGGTACCAGGATATGCAACAAGGAATTAAGGTAGTAAAAAGTCTAGTAAATCAGGAAATTCAAGAATTTAGATCTAGGAAGACAGGGGCCTATGAGATCATGAATCTACAAGGGCAGCGGTCTGTGACTGACGGCTCCCGGTGCCTCTGTGACTGACCGGCTCCCGGTGCCTCTGTGACTGACCGGCTCCCGGTGCCTCTGTGACTGACGGCTCCCGGTGCCTCTGTGACTGACGGCTCCCGGTGCCTCTGTGACTGACGGCTCCCGGTGCCTCTGTGACTGACGGCTCCCGGTGCCTCTGTGACTGACGGCTCCCGGTGCCTCTGTGACTGACGGCTCCCGGTGCCTCTGTGACTGACGGCTCCCGGTGCCTCTGTGACTGACGGCTCCCGGTGCCTCTGTGACTGACGGCTCCCGGTGCCTCTGTGACTGACGGCTCCCGGTGCCTCTGTGACTGACGGCTCCCGGTGCCTCTGTGACTGACGGCTCCCGGTGCCTCTGTGACTGACCGGCTCCCGGTGCCTCTGTGACTGACCGGCTCCCGGTGCCTCTGTGACTGACGGCTCCCGGTGCCTCTGTGACTGACGGCTCCCGGTGCCTCTGTGACTGACGGCTCCCGGTGCCTCTGTGACTGACGGCTCCCGGTGCCTCTGTGACTGACGGCTCCCGGTGCCTCTGTGACTGACGGCTCCCGGTGCCTCTGTGACTGACGGCTCCCGGTGCCTCTGTAACTGACCGGCTCCCGGTGCCTCTGTAACTGACCGGCTCCCGGTGCCTCTGTAACTGACCGGCTCCCGGTGCCTCTGTGACTGACGGCTCCCGGTGCCTCTGTGACTGACCGGCTCCCGGTGCCTCTGTGACTGACCGGCTCCCGGTGCCTCTGTGACTGACGGCTCCCGGTGCCTCTATGACTGACCGGCTCCCGGTGCCTCTGTGACTGACGGCTCCCGGTGCCTCTGTGACTGACGGCTCCCGGTGCCTCTGTGACTGACGGCTCCCGGTGCCTCTGCAGGAGACCACAGTGAGTGTAATGGCTGTTTGTT